>NC_091470.1:259461413-259797582 GCF_036971445.1 Narcine bancroftii
CTGATTCTCCGCTTCTGATTCCCCAACTCTGATTCCCCGCCTCTGATTCGCCAGCTATGATTCCCCGCCTCTGATTCCCCGCGTCTGATTCCCTGCCTCTGATTCCTGGCCTCTGATTCCCGGCCACTGATTCCCCGCTTCTGATTCTGATTCCCTGCCTCTGATTCCCCATCTCTGATTCCCCACATCTGATTCCATGCCTCTGATTCCCTGCCTCTGATCACCACCTTTGATTCCCCGCCTCTGATTCCCAACCTCTGATTCCCCACCTCTGATTCCCCATATCTGATGCCCCGCCTCTGTTTCCCCGCCTCTGATTCCCCGCCTCTGTTTCAACATATCTGATTCCCGGATTCTGATTCCCCACCTCTGATTCCCCATCTCTGATTCCGCACATCCGATTCCCTGCCTCTGATTCCACGCCTCTGATTCCCCGCGTCTGATTCCTTACCTCTGATTCCCAATCTATGATTCCCCACCTCTGATTCCCTATATCTGATTCTCCGCCTCTGTTTCCCAGCCTCTGATTCTCTGACTCTGTTTCCCCATATCTGATTCCCCACCTCTGATTCCCCAACTCTGATTCCCTGCCTCTGATTCCCCAGCTCTGATTCCCCGCCTCTGATACCCCGCATCTGATTCCCTGCCTCTGATTCCCCGCCTCTGATCCACAGCTCTGATTCCCCACCTCTGATTCCCCACGTCTGATTCCCTGCCTCTGATTCCCCGCCTCTGATTCCCCATCTCTGATTCATCACCTCTGATTCCCACCCTCTGATTCCCCATATCTGATTCCCCGCCTCTGTTTCCCCGACTCTGATTCCCCGCCTCTGATTCCCCATATCTGATTCTCCGCTTCTAATTCCCCAACTCTGATTCCCCGCCTCTGATTCGCCAGCTATGATTCCCCGCCTCTGATTCCCCGCGTCTGATTCCCTGCCTCTGATTCCCCGCCTCTGAATACCCATCTCTGATTCACCACCTCTGATTCCCTGCGTCTGATTCCCCGCCTCTGATTCCCCATCTCTGATGCCCCGCCTCTGATTCCCCGCCTCTGATTCCCCGCCTCTGTTTCCCCATCTCTGATTCCGCACATCCGATTCCCTGCCTCTGATTCCCCGCCTCTGATTCCCCGCGTCTGATTCCTTACCTCTGATTCCCAATCTATGATTCCCCACCTCTGATTCCCTATATCACATTCTCCGCCTCTGTTTCCCAGCCTCTGATTCTCCGACTCTGTTTCCCCATATCTGATTCCCCACCTCTGATTCCCCAGCTCTGATTCCCTGCCTCTGATACACCGCGTCTGATTCCCTGCCTCTGATTCCCCGCCTCTGATTCCCCAGCTCTGATTCCCCACCTCTGATTCCCCGCGTCTGATTCCCTGCCTCTGATTCCCCGCCTCTGATTCCCCATCTCTGAATCACCACCTCTGATTCACCACCTCTGATTCCCCATATCTGATTCCCCGCCTCTGTTTCCCCATATCTCATTCCCGGACTCTGATTCCCCACCTCTGATTCCCCCGCTCTGATTCCGCACATCCGATTCCCTGCCTCTGATTCCCCGCCTCTGATTCCCTGCGTCTGATTCCCTACCTCTGATTCACAACCCTTGATTCCCCACCTCTGATTCCCTATATCTGATTCTCCGCCTCTGTTTCCCAGCCTCTGATTCTCTGACTCTGTTTCCCCATATCTGATTCCCCGCCTCTGATTCCCCAACTCTGATTCCCCGCCTCTGATTCCCCAGCTCTGATTCCCCGCCTCTGATACCCCGCGTCTGATTCCCTGCCTCTGATTCCCTGCCTCTGATTCCCCAGCTCTGATACCCCACCTCTGATTCCCCGCGTCTGATTCCCTGCCTCTGATTCCCCGCCTCTGATTCCCCATCTCTGATTCATCACCTCTGATTCCCCTCCTCTGATTCCCCATATCTGATACCCCGCCTCTGTTTCCCCGACTCTGATTCCCCATATCTGATTCTCCGCTTCTGATTCCCCAACTCTGATTCCCCGCCTCTGATTCGCCAGCTATGATTCCCCGCCTCTGATTCCCCGCGTATGATTCCCTGCCTCTGATTCCCCGCCACTGAATCCCCATCTCTGATTCACCACCTCTGATTCCCTGCGTCTGATTCCCCGCCTCTGATTCCCCATCTCTGATTCCCCAGCTCTGATACCCCGCCTCTGATTCCCTGCCTCTGATTCTCAAACTCTGATTCCCCACCTCTGATTCCCCATATCTGATTCCCCGCGTCTGTTTCCCCACCTCTGATTCCCGGCCTCTGATTCCAGGCCTCTGATTCCCGGCCTCTGATTCCCGGCCTCTGATTCCCCGCTTCTGATTCTGATTCCCTGCCTCTGATTCCCCATCTCTGATTCCGCACATCTGATTCCCTGCCTCTGATACCCTGCCTCTGATTCCCCGCCTCTGATTCCCCGCCTCTGATTCCCCACCTCTGATTCCCTATATCTGATTACCCGCCTCTGTTTCCCCGCCTCTGATTCCGCGCCTCTGTTTCCCCATATCTGATTCCCGGACTCTGATTCCCCAGCTCAGATTACCCATCTCTGATTCTGCACATCCGATTCCCTGCCTCTGATTCCCCGCCTCTGATTCCCTGCATCTGATTCCCTACCTCTGATTCCCAACCTATGATTCCCCACCTCTGATTCCCTATATCTGATTCTCCGCCTCTGTTTCCCAGCCTCTGATTCCCCGCCTCTGTTTCCCCATATCTGATTCCCCGCCTCTGATTCCCCAACTCTGATTCCCTGCCCCTGATTCCCCAGCTCTAATTCCCCACCTCTGATACACCGCGTCTGATTCCCTGCCTCTGATGCCCTGCCTCTGATTCCTAATCTCTGATTCCCTGCCTCTGATTCCCCGCCTCTGATTCCCCGCCTCTGATTCCCCATATCTGATTCCCCGCCTCTGATTCCCCAACTCTGATTCCCCGCCTCTGATTCCCCAGCTCTGATTCCCCGCCTCTGATTCCCCGCGTCTGATTCCCCGCCTCTGATTCCCCGCCTCTGATTCACCATCTCTGATTCACCACCTCTGATTCCCCATATCTGATTCCCCGCCTATGTTTCCCCGCCTCAGATTCCCCGCCTCTGATTCCCGGACTCTGAGTCCCCACCTCTGATTCCCGGCCTCTGATTCCCGGCCTCTGATCCCCGGCCTCTGATTGCCGGCCTCTGATTCCCGGCCTCTGATTCCCCGCTTCTGATTCTGATTCCCTGCCTCTGATTCCCATCTCTGATTCCCCACATCTCATTCCATGCCTCTGATTCCCTGCCTCTGATCCCCACCTTTGATTCCCCTCCTCTGATTCCCAACCTCTGATTCCCCACCTCAGATTCCCCATATTTAATGCCCCGCCTCTGTTTCCCCGCCTCTGTTTCCCCATATCTCATTCCCGGACTCTGATTCCCCACCTCTGATTCCCCAGCTCTGATTCCGCACATCCGATTCCCTGCCTCTGATTCCCCGCCTCTGATTCCTTGCGTCTGATTCCCTACCTCTGATTCACAACCCTTGATTCCCCACCTCTGATTCCCTATATCTGATTCTCCGCCTCTGTTTCCCAGCCTCTGATTCTCTGACTCTGTTTCCCCATATCTGATTCCCCGCCTCTGATTCCCCAACTCTGATTCCCCGCCTCTGATTCCCCAGCTCTGATTCCCCGCCTCTGATACCCCGCGTCTGATTCCCTGCCTCTGATTCCCTGCCTCTGATTCCCCAGCTCTGATACCCCACCTCTGATTCCCCGCGTCTGATTCCCTGCCTCTGATTCCCCGCCTCTGATTCCCCATCTCTGATTCATCACCTCTGATTCCCCACCTCTGATTCCCCATATCTGATACCCCGCCTCTGTTTCCCCGACTCTGATTCCCCATATCTGATTCTCCGCTTCTGATTCCCCAACTCTGATTCCCCGCCTCTGATTCGCCAGCTATGATTCCCCGCCTCTGATTCCCCGCGTATGATTCCCTGCCTCTGATTCCCCGCCACTGAATCCCCATCTCTGATTCACCACCTCTGATTCCCTGCGTCTGATTCCCCGCCTCTGATTCCCCATCTCTGATTCCCCATCTCTGATTCCCCAATTCTGATTCCCCGCCTCTGATTCCCCAGCTCTGATACCCCGCCTCTGATTCCCTGCCTCTGATTCTCAAACTCTGATTCCCCACCTCTGATTCCCCATATCTGATTCCCCGCGTCTGTTTCCCCACCTCTGATTCCCGGCCTCTGATTCCAGGCCTCTGATTCCCGGCCTCTGATTCCCGGCCTCTGATTCCCCGCTTCTGATTCTGATTCCCTGCCTCTGATTCCCCATCTCTGATTCCGCACATCTGATTCCCTGCCTCTGATACCCTGCCTCTGATTCCCCGCCTCTGATTCCCCGCCTCTGATTCCCCACCTCTGATTCCCTATATCTGATTACCCGCCTCTGTTTCCCCGCCTCTGATTCCGCGCCTCTGTTTCCCCATATCTGATTCCCGGACTCTGATTCCCCAGCTCAGATTACCCATCTCTGATTCTGCACATCTGATTCCCTGCCTCTGATTCCCCGCCTCTGATTCCCTGCATCTGATTCCCTACCTCTGATTCCCAACCTATGATTCCCCACCTCTGATTCCCTATATCTGATTCTCCGCCTCTGTTTCCCAGCCTCTGATTCCCCGCCTCTGTTTCCCCATATCTGATTCCCCGCCTCTGATTCCCCAACTCTGATTCCCTGCCCCTGATTCCCCAGCTCTAATTCCCCACCTCTGATACACCGCGTCTGATTCCCTGCCTCTGATGCCCTGCCTCTGATTCCTAATCTCTGATTCCCTGCCTCTGATTCCCCGCCTCTGATTCCCCGCCTCTGATTCCCCATATCTGATTCCCCGCCTCTGATTCCCCAACTCTGATTCCCCGCCTCTGATTCCCCAGCTCTGATTCCCCGCCTCTGATTCCCCGCGTCTGATTCCCCGCGTCTGATTCCCCGCCTCTGATTCACCATCTCTGATTCACCACCTCTGATTCCCCACCTCTGATTCCCCATATCTGATTCCCCGCCTATGTTTCCCCGCCTCAGATTCCCCGCCTCTGATTCCCGGACTCTGAGTCCCCACCTCTGATTCCCGGCCTCTGATTCCCGGCCTCTGATCCCCGGCCTCTGATTGCCGGCCTCTGATTCCCGGCCTCTGATTCCCCGCTTCTGATTCTGATTCCCTGCCTCTGATTCCCATCTCTGATTCCCCACATCTCATTCCATGCCTCTGATTCCCTGCCTCTGATCCCCACCTTTGATTCCCCTCCTCTGATTCCCAACCTCTGATTCCCCACCTCAGATTCCCCATATTTAATGCCCCGCCTCTGTTTCCCCGCCTCTGATTCCCCGCCTCTGTTTCCCCATATCTGATTCCCGGATTCTGATTCCCCACCTCTGATTCCCCATCTCTGATTCCGCACATCCGATTCCCTGCCTCTGATTCCCCGCCTCTGATTCCCCGCGTCTGATTCCTTACCTCTGATTCCCAATCTATGATTCCCCACCTCTGATTCCCTATATCTGATTCTCCGTCTCTGTTTCCCAGCCTCTGATTCTCTGACTCTGTTTCCCCATATCTGATTCCCCACCTCTGATTCCCCAACTCTGATTCCCCGCCTCTGATTCCCCAGCTCTGATTCCCCGCCTCTGATACCCCGCATCTGATTCCCTGCCTCTGATTCCCCGCCTCTGATCCCCAGCTCTGATTCCCCACCTCTGATTCCCCACGTCTGATTCCCTGCCTCTGATTCCCCGCCTCTGATTCCCCATCTCTGATTCATCACCTCTGATTCCCCACCTCTGATTCCCCATATCTGATTCCCCGCCTCTGTTTCCCTGACTCTGATTCCCCGCCTCTGATTCCACATATCTGATTCTCCGCTTCTGATTCCCCAACTCTGATTCCCCGCCTCTGATTTGCCAGCTATGATTCCCCGCCTCTGATTCCCCGCGTCTGATTCCCTGCCTCTGATTCCCCGCCTCTGAATCCCCATCTCTGATTCACCACCTCTGATTCCCTGCGTCTGATTCCCCGCCTCTGATTCCCCATCTCTGATGCCCCGCCTCTGATTCCACGCCTCTGATTCCCCGCCTCTGTTTCCCCATATATGATTCCCGGATTCTGATTCCTCACCTCTGATTCCCCATCTCTGATTCCGCACATCCGATTCCCTGCCTCTGATTCCCCGCCTCTGATTCCCCGTGTCTGATTCCTTACCTCTGATTCCCAATCTATGATTCCCCACCTCTGATTCCCTATATCATATTCTCCGCCTCTGTTTCCCAGCCTCTGATTCTCCGACTCTGTTTCCCCATATCTGATTCCCCACTTCTGATTCCCCAGCTCTGATTCCCCGCCTCTGATACCCCGCGTCTGATTCCCTGCCTCTGATTCCCCGCCTCTGATTCCCCAGCTCTGATTCCCCACCTCTGATTCCCCGCATCTGATTCCCTGCCTCTGATTCCCCGCCTCTGATTCCCCATCTCTGAATCACCACCTCTGATTCACCACCTCTGATTCCCCATATCTGATTCCCCGCATCTGTTTCACCGCCTCTGATTCCCCGCCTCTGTTTCCCCATATCTCATTCCCGGACTCTGATTCCCCACCTCTGATTCCCCAGCTCTGATTCCGCACATCCGATTCCCTGCCTCTGATACCCCGCCTCTGATTCCCCGCGTCTGATTCCCTACCTCTGATTCACAACCCTCGATTACCCACCTCTGATTCCCTATATCTGATTCTCCGCCTCTGTTTCCCAGCCTCTGATTCTCTGACTCTGTTTCCCCATATCTGATTCGCCACCTCTGATTCCCCAACTCTGATTCCCCGCCTCTGATTCCCCAGCTCTGATTCCCCGCCTCTGATACCCCGCGTCTGATTCCCTGCCTCTGATTCCCTGCCTCTGATTCCCCAGCTCTGATTCCCCACCTCTGATTCCCCGCGTCTGATTCCCTGCCTCTGATTCCCCTCCTCTGATTCCCCATCTCTGATTCATCACCTCTGATTCCCCACCTCTGATTCCCCATATCTGATACCCCGCCTCTGTTTCCCCGACTCTGATTCCCCGCCTCTGATTCCCCATATCTGATTCTCCGCTTCTGATTCCCCAACTCTGATTCCCCGCCTCTGATTCGCCAGCTATGATTCCCCGCCTCTGATTCCCCGCGTCTGATTCCCTGCCTCTGATTCCCCGCCTCTGAATCCCCATCTCTGATTCACCACCTCTGATTCCCTGCGTCTTATTCCCCGCCTCTGATTCCCCATCTCTGATTCCCCAATTCTGATTCCCCGCCTCTGATTCCCCAGCTCTGATACCCCGCCTCTGATTCCCTGCCTCTGATTCTCAACCTCTGATTCCCCACCTCTGATTCCCCATATCTGATTCCCCGCGTCTGTTTCCCCACCTCTGATTCCCGGCCTCTGATTCCAGGCCTCTGATTCCCGGCCTCTGATTCCCGGCCTCTGATTCCCCGCTTCTGATTCTGATTCCCTGCCTCTGATTCCCCATCTCTGATTCCCGACATCTGATTCCCTGCCTCTGATACCCTGCCTCTGATTCCCCGCCTCTGATTCCCCGCCTCTGATTCCCCACCTCTGATTCCCCATATCTGATTACCCGCCTCTGTTTCCCCGCCTCTGATTCCGCGCCTCTGTTTCCCCATATCTGATTCCCGGACTCTGATTCCCCAGCTCAGATTACCCATCTCTGATTCTGCACATACGATTCCCAGCCTCTGATTCCCCGCCTCTGTTTCCCCATATCTGATTCCCCGCCTCTGATTCCCCAACTCTGATTCCCTGCCCCTGATTCCCCAGCTCTAATTCCCCACCTCTGATACACCGCGTCTGATTCCCTGCCTCTGATGCCCTGCCTCTGATTCCTAATCTCTGATTCCCTGCCTCTGATTCCCCGCCTCTGATTCCCCACCTCTGATTCCCCATATCTGATTCCCCGCCTCTGATTCCCCAACTCTGATTCCCCGCCTCTGATTCCCCAGCTCTGATTCCCCGCCTCTGATTCCCCGCGTCTGATTCCCCGCCTCTGATTCCCCGCCTCTGATTCACCATCTCTGATTCATCACCTCTGATTCCCCACCTCTTATTACCCATATCTGATACCCCGCCTCTGTTTCCCCGACTCTGATTCCCCGCCTCTGATTCCCCATATCTGATTCTCCACTTCTGATTCCCCAACTCTGATTCCCCGCCTCTGATTCGCCAGCTATGATTCCCCGCCTCTGATTCCCCGCGTCTGATTCCCTGCCTCTGATTCCCCGCCTCTGAATCCCCATCTCTGATTCCCCATCTCTGATTCCCCAATTCTGATTCCCCGCCTCTGATTCCCCAGCTCTGATACCCCGCCTCTGATTCCCTGCCTCTGATTCTCAAACTCTGATTCCCCACCTCTGATTCCCCATATCTGATTCCCCGCATCTGTTTCCCCACCTCTGATTCCCGGCCTCTGATTCCAGGCCTCTGATTCCCGGCCTCTGATTCCCGGCCTCTGATTCCCCGCTTCTGATTCTGATTCCCTGCCTCTGATTCCCCATCTCTGATTCCCCACATCTGATTCCCTGCCTCTGATACCCTGCCTCTGATTCCCCGCCTCTGATTCCCCGCCTCTGATTCCCCACCTCTGATTCCCTATATCTGATTACCCGCCTCTGTTTCCCCGCCTCTGATTCCGCGCCTCTGTTTCCCCATATCTGATTCCCGGACTCTGATTCCCCAGCTCAGATTACCCATCTCTGATTCTGCACATCCGATTCCCTGCCTCTGATTCCCTATATCTGATTCTCCGCCTCTGTTTCCCAGCCTCTGATTCCCCGCCTCTGTTTCCCCATATCTGATTCCCCGCCTCTGATTCCCCAACTCTGATTCCCTGCCCCTGATTCCCCAGCTCTAATTCACCACCTCTGATACACCGCGTCTGATTCCCTGCCTCTGATGCCCTGCCTCTGATTCCTAATCTCTGATTCCCTGCCTCTGATTCCCCGCCTCTGATTCCCCGCCTCTGATTCCCCATATCTGATTCCCTGCCTCTGATTCCCCAACTCTGATTCCCCGCCTCTGATTCCCCAGCTCTGATTCCCCGCTTCTGATTCCCCGCGTCTGATTCCCCGCCTCTGATTCCCCGCCTCTGATTCACCATTTCTGATTCACCACCTCTGATTCCCCACCTCTGATTCCCCATATCTGATTCCCCGCCTATGTTTCCCCGCCTCAGATTCCCCGCCTCTGATTCCCGGACTCTGAGTCCCCACCTCTGATTCCCGGCCTCTGATTCCCGGCCTCTGATCCCCGGCCTCTGATTGCCGGCCTCTGATTCCCGGCCTCTGATTCCCCGCTTCTGATTCTGATTCCCTGCCTCTGATTCCCATCTCTGATTCCCCACATCTCATTCCATGCCTCTGATTCCCTGCCTCTGATCCCCACCTTTGATTCCCCGCCTCTGATTCCCAACCTCTGATTCCCCACCTCAGATTCCCCATATCTGATGCCCCGCCTCTGTTTCCCCGCCTCTGATTCCCCACCTCTGTTTCCCCATATCTCATTCCCGGATTCTGATTCCCCACCTCTGATTCCCCATCTCTGATTCCGCACATCCGATTCCCTGCCTCTGATTCCCCGCCTCTGATTCCCCGCGTCTGATTCCTTACCTCTGATTCCCAATCTATGATTCCCCACCTCTGATTCCCTATATCTGATTCTCCGCCTCTGTTTCCCAGCCTCTGATTCTCTGACTCTGTTTCCCCATATCTGATTCCCCACCTCTGATTCCCCAACTCTGATTCTCCGCCACTGATTCCCCAGCTCAGATTCCCCGCCTCTGATACCCCGCATCTGATTCCCTGCCTCTGATTCCCCGCCTCTGATCCCCAGCTCTGATTCCCCACCTCTGATTCCCCACGTCTGATTCCCTGCCTCTGATTCCCTGCCTCTGATTCCCCATCTCTGATTCATCACCTCTGATTCCCCATTTCTGATTCCCCATATCTGATTCCCCGCCTCTGTTTCCCTGACTCTGATTCCCCGCCTCTGATTCCACATATCTGATTCTCCGCTTCTGATTCCCCAACTCTGATTCCCCGCCTCTGATTCGCCAGCTATGATTCCCCGCCTCTGATTCCCCATCTCTCATGCCCCGCCTCTGATTCCCCGCCTCTGATTCCCCGCCTCTGTTTCCCCATATCTGATTCCCGGATTCTGATTCCTCACCTCTGATTCCCCATCTCTGATTCCGCACATCCGATTCCCTGCCTCTGATTCCCCGCCTCTGATTCCCCGTGTCTGATTCCTTACCTCTGATTCCCAATCTATGATTCCCCACCTCTGATTCCCTATATCATATTCTCCGCCTCTGTTTCCCAGCCTCTGATTCTCCGACTCTGTTTCCCCATATCTGATTCCCCACTTCTGATTCCCCAGCTCTGATTCCCCGCCTCTGATACCCCGCGTCTGATTCCCTGCCTCTGATTCCCCGCCTCTGATTCCCCAGCTCTGATTCCCCACCTCTGATTCCCCGCATCTGATTCCCTGCCTCTGATTCCCCGCCTCTGATTCCCCATCTCTGAATCACCACCTCTGATTCACCACCTCTGATTCCCCATATCTGATTCCCCGCATCTGTTTCCCCATATCTCATTCCCGGACTCTGATTCCCCGCCTCTGATTCCCCATCTCTGATGCCCCGCGTCTGATTCCCTGCCTCTGATTCCCCGCCTCTGTTTCCCCATATCTCATTCCCGGAATCTGATTCCCCACCTCTGATTCCCCAGCTCTGATTCCGTACATCCGATTCCCTGCCTCTGATTCCCCGCCTCTGATTCCCCGCGTCTGATTCCCTACCTCTGATACACAACCCTTGATTCCCCACCTCTGATTCCCTATATCTGATTCTCCGCCTCTGTTTCCCAGCCTCTGATTCTCTGACTCTGTTTCCCCATATCTGATTCCCCGCCTCTGATTCCCTAACTCTGATTCCCCGCCTCTGATTCCCCAGCTCTGATTCCCCGCCTCTGATACCCCACGTCTGATTCCCTGCCTCTGATTCCCTGCCACTGATTCCCCGCCTCTGATTCCCCATCTCTGATTCATCACCTCTGATTCCCCACCTCTGATTCCCCATATCTGAAACCCCGCCTCTGTTTCCCCGACTCTGATTCCCCACCTCTGATACCCCATATCTGATTCTCCCCTTCTGATTCCCCAACTCTGATTCCCCGCCTCTGAATCGCCAGCTATGATTCCCCGCCTCTGATTCCCCGCGTCTGATTCCCTGCCTCTGATTCCCCGCCTCTGAATCCCCATCTCTGATTCACCACCTCTGATTCCCTGCGTCTGATTCCCCGCCTCTGATTCCCCATCTCTGATTCCCCATCTCTGATTCCCCAATTCTGATTCCCCGCCTCTGATTCCCCAGCTCTGATACCCCGCCTCTGATTCCCTGCCTCTGATTCTCAACCTCTGATTCCCCACCTCTGATTCCCCATATCTGATTCCCCGCGTCTGTTTCCCCACCTCTGATTCCCGGCCTCTGATTCCCGGCCTCTGATTCCCCGCTTCTGATTCTGATTCCCTGACTCTGATTCCCCATCCCTGATTCCCCACATCTGATTCCCTGCCTCTGATACCCTGCCTCTGATTCCCCGCCTCTGAATCCCCGCCTCTGATTCCCCACCTCTGATTCCCCATATCTGATTACCCGCCTCTGTTTCCCCGCCTCTGATTCCTCGCCTCTGTTTCCCCATATCTGATTCCCGGACTCTGATTCCCCAGCTAAGATTACCCATCTCTGATTCTGCACATCCGATTCCCTGCCTCTGATTCCCCGCCTCTGATTCCCTGCATCTGATTCCCTACCTCTGATTCCTAACCTATGATTCCCCACCTCTGATTCCCTATATCTGATTCTCCGCCACAGTTTCCCAGCCTCTGATTCCCCGCCTCTGTTTCCCCATATATGATTCCCCGCCTCTGATTCCCCAACTCTGATTCCCTGCCCCTGATTCCCCAGCTCTAATTCCCCACCTCTGATTCCCCGCGTCTGATTCCCCGCCTCTGATTCCCCGCCTCTGATTCACCATCTCTGATTCACCACCTCTGATTCCCCACCTCTGATTCCCCATATCTGATTCCCCGCCTCTGTTTCCCCGCCTCAGATTCCCCGCCTCTGATTCCCGGACTCTGAGTCCCCACCTCTGATTCCCGGCCTCTGATTCCCGGCCTCTGATTCCCGGCCTCTGATTCCCGGCCTCTGATTCCCGGCCTCTGATTCCCTGCTTCTGATTCTGATTCCCTGCCTCTGATTCCCCATCTCTGATTCCCCACATCTGATTCCATGCCTCTGATTCCCTGCCTCTGATCACCACCTTTGATTCCCCGCCTCTGATTCCCAACCTCTGATTCCCCACCTCTGATTCCCCATATCTGATGCCCCGCCTCTGTTTCCCCGCCTCTGATTCCCCGCCTCTGTTTCAACATATCTGATTCCCGGATTCTGATTCCCCACCTATGATTCCCCATCTCTGATTCCGCATATCCGATTCCCTGCCTCTGATTCCCCGCCTCTGTTTCCCCGCGTCTGATTCCTTACCTCTGATTCCCAATCTATGATTCCCCACCTCTGATTCCCTATATCTGATTCTCCGCCTCTGTTTCCCAGCCTCTGATTCTCTGACTCTGTTTCCCCATATCTGATTCCCCACCTCTGATTCCCCAACTCTGATTCCCTGCCACTGATTCCCCAGCTCTGATTCCCCGCCTCTGATTCCCTGCCTCTGATTCTCAAACTCTGATTCCCCACCTCTGATTCCCCATATCTGATTCCCCGCGTCTGTTTCCCCACCTCTGATTCCCGGCCTCTGATTCCAGGCCTCTGATTCCCGGCCTCTGATTCCCGGCCTCTGATTCCCCGCTTCTGATTCTGATTCCCTGCCTCTGATTCCCCATCTCTGATTCCGCACATCTGATTCCCTGCCTCTGATACCCTGCCTCTGATTCCCCGCCTCTGATTCCCCGCCTCTGATTCCCCACCTCTGATTCCCTATATCTGATTACCCGCCTCTGTTTCCCCGCCTCTGATTCCGCGCCTCTGTTTCCCCATATCTGATTCCCGGACTCTGATTCCCCAGCTCAGATTACCCATCTCTGATTCTGCACATCCGATTCCCTGCCTCTGATTCCCCGCCTCTGATTCCCTGCATCTGATTCCCTACCTCTGATTCCCAACCTATGATTCCCCACCTCTGATTCCCTATATCTGATTCTCCGCCTCTGTTTCCCAGCCTCTGATTCCCCGCCTCTGTTTCCCCATATCTGATTCCCCGCCTCTGATTCCCCAACTCTGATTCCCTGCCCCTGATTCCCCAGCTCTAATTCCCCACCTCTGATACACCGCGTCTGATTCCCTGCCTCTGATGCCCTGCCTCTGATTCCTAATCTCTGATTCCCTGCCTCTGATTCCCCGCCTCTGATTCCCCGCCTCTGATTCCCCATATCTGATTCCCCGCCTCTGATTCCCCAACTCTGATTCCCCGCCTCTGATTCCCCAGCTCTGATTCCCCGCCTCTGATTCCCCGCGTCTGATTCCCCGCCTCTGATTCCCCGCCTCGGATTCACCATCTCTGATTCACCACCTCTGATTCCCCACCTCTGATTCCCCATATCTGATTCCCCGCCTATGTTTCCCCGCCTCAGATTCCCCGCCTCTGATTCCCGGACTCTGAGTCCCCACCTCTGATTCCCGGCCTCTGATTCCCGGCCTCTGATCCCCGGCCTCTGATTGCCGGCCTCTGATTCCCGGCCTCTGATTCCCCGCTTCTGATTCTGATTCCCTGCCTCTGATTCCCATCTCTGATTCCCCACATCTCATTCCCTATATCTGATTCTCCGCCTCTGTTTCCCAGCCTCTGATTCCCCGCCTCTGTTTCCCCATATCTGATTCCCCGCCTCTGATTCCCCAACTCTGATTCCCTGCCCCTGATTCCCCAGCTCTAATTCCCCACCTCTGATACACCGCGTCTGATTCCCTGCCTCTGATGCCCTGCCTCTGATTCCTAATCTCTGATTCCCTGCCTCTGATTCCCCGCCTCTGATTCCCCGCCTCTGATTCCCCATATCTGATTCCCCGCCTCTGATTCCCCAACTCTGATTCCCCGCCTCTGATTCCCCAGCTCTGATTCCCCGCCTCTGATTCCCCGCGTCTGATTCCCCGCCTCTGATTCCCCGCCTCGGATTCACCATCTCTGATTCACCACCTCTGATTCCCCACCTCTGATTCCCCATATCTGATTCCCCGCCTATGTTTCCCCGCCTCAGATTCCCCGCCTCTGATTCCCGGACTCTGAGTCCCCACCTCTGATTCCCGGCCTCTGATTCCCGGCCTCTGATCCCCGGCCTCTGATTGCCGGCCTCTGATTCCCGGCCTCTGATTCCCCGCTTCTGATTCTGATTCCCTGCCTCTGATTCCCATCTCTGATTCCCCACATCTCATTCCATGCCTCTGATTCCCTGCCTCTGATCCCCACCTTTGATTCCCCTCCTCTGATTCCCAACCTGATCCCAGAGGGTTTCAGGGGACGGGTCCGTGAGGCGGGTTGCAACGTCGAGCTTTGCTTTGAGGTTTGCCTGGAAGTTTCCTCTCGCTTCGTCTGACTGCAGTTTTCCAACATTGAACCTCTTTCTGGGGGCTTTATTGTTCCTGGGCTTTGGCTTGAAGTGAAGGTTGAGCTTGCAGCGAACCAGCCGGTGGTCAGTGTGGCATTCCGCGCTAGGCATGACCCTGGTGTGGAGCACCGCAATCCACTGAAGAGGTACTGGGCTTCTCCTCCAGGAAAAACAAGGACTGGTTTGACGAAAACAGCCAGGAAATCCAGGAGCTGCTGGCAAAGAAGCGAGCTGCCCACCAGGCTCACCTTACAAAGCCGTCCTGTCCAGAGAAGAAACAAGCCTTCCGTCGCGCATGCAGCCATCTTCAGCGCAAACTCCGGGAGATCCAAAATGAGTGGTGGACTAGCCTCGCCAAACGAACACAGCTCAGCGCGGACATTGGCGACTTCAGGGGTTTCTACGAGGCTCTAAAGGCTGTGTACGGCCCCTCACCCCAAGTCCAAAGCCCGCTGCGCAGCTCATATGGCAAAGTCCTCCTCAGCGACAAGATCTCCATCCTCAACCGATGGTCAGAACACTTCCAATCTCTTTTCAGTACCAACCGCTCAGTCCAAGATTCCGCCCTGCTCCAGCTCCCTCAACAGCCCCTAAGGCTAGAGCTGGATGAGGTTCCCACCCTGGATGAGACATATAAGGCAATCGAACAACTGAAAAGTGGCAAAGCAGCAGGTATGGATGGAATCCCCCCAGAAGTCTGGAAGGCTGGCGGCAAAACTCTGCATGCCAAACTGCATGAGTTTTTCAAGCTTTGTTGGGACCAAGGTAAACTGCCTCAGGATCTTCGTGATGCCACCATCATCACCCTGTACAAAAACAAAGGCGAGAAATCAGACTGCTCAAACTACAGGGGAATCACGTTGCTCTCCATTGCAGGCAAAATCTTCGCTAGGATTCTACTAAATAGAATAATACCTAGTGTCGCTGAGAATATTCTCCCAGAATCACAGTGCGGCTTTCGCGCTAACAGAGGAACCACTGACATGGTCTTTGCCCTCAGACAGCTCCAAGAAAAGTGTAGAGAACAAAACAAAGGACTCTACATCACCTTTGTTGACCTCACCAAAGCCTTCGACACCGTGAGCAGGAAAGGGCTTTGGCAAATACTAGAGCGCATCGGATGTCCCCCAAAGTTCCTCAACATGATTATCCAACTGCACGAAAACCAACAAGGTCGGGTCAGATACAGCAATGAGCTCTCTGAACCCTTCTCCATTAACAATGGCGTGAAGCAAGGCTGTGTTCTCGCACCAACCCTCTTTTCAATCTTCTTCAGCATGATGCTGAACCAAGCCATGAAAGACCCCAACAATGAAGACGCTGTTTACATCCGGTACCGCACGGATGGCAGTCTCTTCAATCTGAGGCGCCTGCAAGCTCACACCAAGACACAAGAGAAACTTGTCCGTGAACTACTCTTTGCAGATGATGCCGCTTTAGTTGCCCATTCAGAGCCAGCTCTTCAGCGCTTGACGTCCTGCTTTGCGGAAACTGCCAAAATGTTTGGCCTGGAAGTCAGCCTGAAGAAAACTGAGGTCCTCCATCAGCCAGCTCCCCACCATGACTACCAGCCCCCCCACATCTCCATCGGGCACACAAAACTCAAAACGGTCAACCAGTTTACCTATCTCGGCTGCACCATTTCATCAGATGCAAGGATCGACAATGAGATAGACAACAGACTCGCCAAGGCAAATAGCGCCTTTGGAAGACTACACAAAAGAGTCTGGAAAAACAACCAACTGAAAAACCTCACAAAGATAAGCGTATACAGAGCCGTTGTCATACCCACACTCCTGTTCGGCTCCGAATCATGGGTCCTCTACCGGCACCACCTACGGCTCCTAGAACGCTTCCACCAGCGTTGTCTCCGCTCCATCCTCAACATCCATTGGAGCGCTCACACCCCTAACGTCGAGGTACTCGAGATGGCAGAGGTCGACAGCATCGAGTCCACGCTGCTGAAGATCCAGCTGCGCTGGATGGGTCACGTCTCCAGAATGGAGGACCATCGCCTTCCCAAGATCGTATTATATGGCGAGCTCTCCACTGGCCACCGTGACAGAGGTGCACCAAAGAAAAGGTACAAGGACTGCCTAAAGAAATCTCTTGGTGCCTGCCACATTGACCACCGCCAGTGGGCTGATAACGCCTCAAACCGTGCATCTTGGCGCCTCACAGTTTGGCGGGCAGCAGCCTCCTTTGAAGAAGACCGCAGAGCCCACCTCACTGACAAAAGGCAAAGGAGGAAAAACCCAACACCCAACCCCAACCAACCAATTTTCCCTTGCAACCGCTGCAATCGTGTCTGCCTGTCCCGCATCGGACTGGTCAGCCACAAACGAGCCTGCAGCTGACGTGGACTTTTTACCCCCTCCATAAATCTTCGTCCGCGAAGCCAAGCCAAAGAAAGATTCCCAACCTCTGATTCCCCACCTCAGATTCCCCATATCTGATGCCCCGCCTCTGTTTCCCCGCCTCTGATTCCCCGCCTCTGTTTCCCCATATCTGATTCCCGGATTCTGATTCCCCACCTCTGATTCCCCATCTCTGATTCCGCACATCCGATTCCCTGCCTCTGATTCCCCGCCTCTGATTCCCCGCGTCTGATTCCTTACCTCTGATTCCCAATCTATGATTCCCCACCTCTGATTCCCTATATCTGATTCTCCGCCTCTGTTTCCCAGCCTCTGATTCTCTGACTCTGTTTCCCCATATCTGATTCCCCACCTCTGATTCCCCAACTCTGATTCCCCGCCTCTGATTCCCCAGCTCTGATTCCCCGCCTCTGATACCCCGCATCTGATTCCCTGCCTCTGATTCCCCGCCTCTGATCCCCAGCTCTGATTCCCCACCTCTGATTCCCCACGTCTGATTCCCTGCCTCTGATTCCCCGCCTCTGATTCCCCATCTCTGATTCATCACCTCTGATTCCCCACCTCTGATTCCCCATATCTGATTCCCCGCCTCTGTTTCCCTGACTCTGATTCCCCGCCTCTGATTCCACATATCTGATTCTCCGCTTCTGATTCCCCAACTCTGATTCCCCGCCTCTGATTTGCCAGCTATGATTCCCCGCCTCTGATTCCCCGCCTCTGAATCCCCATCTCTGATTCACCACCTCTGATTCCCTGCGTCTGATTCCCCGCCTCTGATTCCCCATCCCTGATGCCCCGCCTCTGATTCCACGCCTCTGATTCCCCGCCTCTGTTTCCCCATATCTGATTCCCGGATTCTGATTCCTCACCTCTGATTCCCCATCTCTGATTCCGCACATCCGATTCCCTGCCTCTGATTCCCCGCCTCTGATTCCCCGTGTCTGATTCCTTACCTCTGATTCCCAATCTATGATTCCCCACCTCTGATTCCCTATATCATATTCTCCGCCTCTGTTTCCCAGCCTCTGATTCTCCGACTCTGTTTCCCCATATCTGATTCCCCACTTCTGATTCCCCAGCTCTGATTCCCCGCCTCTGATACCCCGCGTCTGATTCCCTGCCTCTGATTCCCCGCCTCTGATTCCCCAGCTCTGATTCCCCACCTCTGATTCCCCGCATCTGATTCCCTGCCTCTGATTCCCCGCCTCTGATTCCCCATCTCTGAATCACCACCTCTGATTCACCACCTCTGATTCCCCATATCTGATTCCCCGCCTCTGTTTCACCGCCTCTGATTCCCCGCCTCTGTTTCCCCATATCTCATTCCCGGACTCTGATTCCCCACCTCTGATTCCCCAGCTCTGATTCCGCACATCCGATTCCCTGCCTCTGATACCCCGCCTCTGATTCCCCGCGTCTGATTCCCTACCTCTGATTCACAACCCTCGATTACCCACCTCTGATTCCCTATATCTGATTCTCCGCCTCTGTTTCCCAGCCTCTGATTCTCTGACTCTGTTTCCCCATATCTGATTCGCCGCCTCTGATTCCCCAACTCTGATTCCCCGCCTCTGATTCCCCAGCTCTGATTCCCCGCCTCTGATACCCCGCGTCTGATTCCCTGCCTCTGATTCCCTGCCTCTGATTCCCCAGCTCTGATTCCCCACCTCTGATTCCCCGCGTCTGATTCCCTGCCTCTGATTCCCCTCCTCTGATTCCCCATCTCTGATTCATCACCTCTGATTCCCCACCTCTGATTCCCCATATCTGATACCCCGCCTCTGTTTCCCCGACTCTGATTCCCCGCCTCTGATTCCCCATATCTGATTCTCCGCTTCTGATTCCCCAACTCTGATTCCCCGCCTCTGATTCGCCAGCTATGATTCCCCGCCTCTGATTCCCCGCGTCTGATTCCCTGCCTCTGATTCCCCGCCTCTGAATCCCCATCTCTGATTCACCACCTCTGATTCCCTGCGTCTTATTCCCCGCCTCTGATTCCCCACCTCTGATTCCCCATATCTGATTCCCCGCGTCTGTTTCCCCACCTCTGATTCCCGGCCTCTGATTCCAGGCCTCTGATTCCCGGCCTCTGATTCCCGGCCTCTGATTCCCCGCTTCTGATTCTGATTCCCTGCCTCTGATTCCCCATCTCTGATTCCCGACATCTGATTCCCTGCCTCTGATACCCTGCCTCTGATTCCCCGCCTCTGATTCCCCGCCTCTGATTCCCCACCTCTGATTCCCCATATCTGATTACCCGCCTCTGTTTCCCCGCCTCTGATTCCGCGCCTCTGTTTCCCCATATCTGATTCCCGGACTCTGATTCCCCAGCTCAGATTACCCATCTCTGATTCTGCACATACGATTCCCAGCCTCTGATTCCCCGCCTCTGTTTCCCCATATCTGATTCCCCGCCTCTGATTCCCCAACTCTGATTCCCTGCCCCTGATTCCCCAGCTCTAATTCCCCACCTCTGATACACCGCGTCTGATTCCCTGCCTCTGATGCCCTGCCTCTGATTCCTAATCTCTGATTCCCTGCCTCTGATTCCCCGCCTCTGATTCCCCACCTCTGATTCCCCATATCTGATTCCCCGCCTCTGATTCCCCAACTCTGATTCCCCGCCTCTGATTCCCCAGCTCTGATTCCCCGCCTCTGATTCCCCGCGTCTGATTCCCCGCCTCTGATTCCCCGCCTCTGATTCACCATCTCTGATTCATCACCTCTGATTCCCCACCTCTTATTACCCAACTCTGATTCCCCGCCTCTGATTTGCCAGCTATGATTCCCCGCCTCTGATTCCCCGCCTCTGAATCCCCATCTCTGATTCACCACCTCTGATTCCCTGCGTCTGATTCCCCGCCTCTGATTCCCCATCCCTGATGCCCCGCCTCTGATTCCACGCCTCTGATTCCCCGCCTCTGTTTCCCCATATCTGATTCCCGGATTCTGATTCCTCACCTCTGATTCCCCATCTCTGATTCCGCACATCCGATTCCCTGCCTCTGATTCCCCGCCTCTGATTCCCCGTGTCTGATTCCTTACCTCTGATTCCCAATCTATGATTCCCCACCTCTGATTCCCTATATCATATTCTCCGCCTCTGTTTCCCAGCCTCTGATTCTCCGACTCTGTTTCCCCATATCTGATTCCCCACTTCTGATTCCCCAGCTCTGATTCCCCGCCTCTGATACCCCGCGTCTGATTCCCTGCCTCTGATTCCCCGCCTCTGATTCCCCAGCTCTGATTCCCCACCTCTGATTCCCCGCATCTGATTCCCTGCCTCTGATTCCCCGCCTCTGATTCCCCATCTCTGAATCACCACCTCTGATTCACCACCTCTGATTCCCCATATCTGATTCCCCGCCTCTGTTTCACCGCCTCTGATTCCCCGCCTCTGTTTCCCCATATCTCATTCCCGGACTCTGATTCCCCACCTCTGATTCCCCAGCTCTGATTCCGCACATCCGATTCCCTGCCTCTGATACCCCGCCTCTGATTCCCCGCGTCTGATTCCCTACCTCTGATTCACAACCCTCGATTACCCACCTCTGATTCCCTATATCTGATTCTCCGCCTCTGTTTCCCAGCCTCTGATTCTCTGACTCTGTTTCCCCATATCTGATTCGCCGCCTCTGATTCCCCAACTCTGATTCCCCGCCTCTGATTCCCCAGCTCTGATTCCCCGCCTCTGATACCCCGCGTCTGATTCCCTGCCTCTGATTCCCTGCCTCTGATTCCCCAGCTCTGATTCCCCACCTCTGATTCCCCGCGTCTGATTCCCTGCCTCTGATTCCCCTCCTCTGATTCCCCATCTCTGATTCATCACCTCTGATTCCCCACCTCTGATTCCCCATATCTGATACCCCGCCTCTGTTTCCCCGACTCTGATTCCCCGCCTCTGATTCCCCATATCTGATTCTCCGCTTCTGATTCCCCAACTCTGATTCCCCGCCTCTGATTCGCCAGCTATGATTCCCCGCCTCTGATTCCCCGCGTCTGATTCCCTGCCTCTGATTCCCCGCCTCTGAATCCCCATCTCTGATTCACCACCTCTGATTCCCTGCGTCTTATTCCCCGCCTCTGATTCCCCACCTCTGATTCCCCATATCTGATTCCCCGCGTCTGTTTCCCCACCTCTGATTCCCGGCCTCTGATTCCAGGCCTCTGATTCCCGGCCTCTGATTCCCGGCCTCTGATTCCCCGCTTCTGATTCTGATTCCCTGCCTCTGATTCCCCATCTCTGATTCCCGACATCTGATTCCCTGCCTCTGATACCCTGCCTCTGATTCCCCGCCTCTGATTCCCCGCCTCTGATTCCCCACCTCTGATTCCCCATATCTGATTACCCGCCTCTGTTTCCCCGCCTCTGATTCCGCGCCTCTGTTTCCCCATATCTGATTCCCGGACTCTGATTCCCCAGCTCAGATTACCCATCTCTGATTCTGCACATACGATTCCCAGCCTCTGATTCCCCGCCTCTGTTTCCCCATATCTGATTCCCCGCCTCTGATTCCCCAACTCTGATTCCCTGCCCCTGATTCCCCAGCTCTAATTCCCCACCTCTGATACACCGCGTCTGATTCCCTGCCTCTGATGCCCTGCCTCTGATTCCTAATCTCTGATTCCCTGCCTCTGATTCCCCGCCTCTGATTCCCCACCTCTGATTCCCCATATCTGATTCCCCGCCTCTGATTCCCCAACTCTGATTCCCCGCCTCTGATTCCCCAGCTCTGATTCCCCGCCTCTGATTCCCCGCGTCTGATTCCCCGCCTCTGATTCCCCGCCTCTGATTCACCATCTCTGATTCATCACCTCTGATTCCCCACCTCTTATTACCCATATCTGATACCCCGCCTCTGTTTCCCCGACTCTGATTCCCCGCCTCTGATTCCCCATATCTGATTCTCCGCTTCTGATTCCCCAACTCTGATTCCCCGCCTCTGATTCGCCAGCTATGATTCCCCGCCTCTGATTCCCCGCGTCTGATTCCCTGCCTCTGATTCCCCGCCTCTGAATCCCCATCTCTGATTCCCCATCTCTGATTCCCCAATTCTGATTCCCCGCCTCTGATTCCCCAGCTCTGATACCCCGCCTCTGATTCCCTGCCTCTGATTCTCAAACTCTGATTCCCCACCTCTGATTCCCCATATCTGATTCCCCGCATCTGTTTCCCCACCTCTGATTCCCGGCCTCTGATTCCAGGCCTCTGATTCCCGGCCTCTGATTCCCGGCCTCTGATTCCCCGCTTCTGATTCTGATTCCCTGCCTCTGATTCCCCATCTCTGATTCCCCACATCTGATTCCCTGCCTCTGATACCCTGCCTCTGATTCCCCGCCTCTGATTCCCCGCCTCTGATTCCCCACCTCTGATTCCCTATATCTGATTACCCGCCTCTGTTTCCCCGCCTCTGATTCCGCGCCTCTGTTTCCCCATATCTGATTCCCGGACTCTGATTCCCCAGCTCAGATTACCCATCTCTGATTCTGCACATCCGATTCCCTGCCTCTGATTCCCCGCCTATGATTCCCCACCTCTGATTCCCTATATCTGATTCTCCGCCTCTGTTTCCCAGCCTCTGATTCCCCGCCTCTGTTTCCCCATATCTGATTCCCCGCCTCTGATTCCCCAACTCTGATTCCCTGCCCCTGATTCCCCAGCTCTAATTCCCCACCTCTGATACACCGCGTCTGATTCCCTGCCTCTGATGCCCTGCCTCTGATTCCTAATCTCTGATTCCCTGCCCCTGATTCCCCGCCTCTGATTCCCCGCCTCTGATTCCCCATATCTGATTCCCCGCCTCTGATTCCCCAACTCTGATTCCCCGCCTCTGATTCCCCAGCTCTGATTCCCCGCTTCTGATTCCCCGCGTCTGATTCCCCGCCTCTGATTCCCCGCCTCTGATTCACCATTTCTGATTCACCACCTCTGATTCCCCACCTCTGATTCCCCATATCTGATTCCCCGCCTATGTTTCCCCGCCTCAGATTCCCCGCCTCTGATTCCCGGACTCTGAGTCCCCACCTCTGATTCCCGGCCTCTGATTCCCGGCCTCTGATCCCCGGCCTCTGATTGCCGGCCTCTGATTCCCGGCCTCTGATTCCCCGCTTCTGATTCTGATTCCCTGCCTCTGATTCCCATCTCTGATTCCCCACATCTCATTCCATGCCTCTGATTCCCTGCCTCTGATCCCCACCTTTGATTCCCCGCCTCTGATTCCCAACCTCTGATTCCCCACCTCAGATTCCCCATATCTGATGCCCCGCCTCTGTTTCCCCGCCTCTGATTCCCCACCTCTGTTTCCCCATATCTCATTCCCGGATTCTGATTCCCCACCTCTGATTCCCCATCTCTGATTCCGCACATCCGATTCCCTGCCTCTGATTCCCCGCCTCTGATTCCCCGCGTCTGATTCCTTACCTCTGATTCCCAATCTATGATTCCCCACCTCTGATTCCCTATATCTGATTCTCCGCCTCTGTTTCCCAGCCTCTGATTCTCTGACTCTGTTTCCCCATATCTGATTCCCCACCTCTGATTCCCCAACTCTGATTCCCCGCCACTGATTCCCCAGCTCTGATTCCCCGCCTCTGATACCCTGCATCTGATTCCCTGCCTCTGATTCCCCGCCTCTGATCCCCAGCTCTGATTCCCCACCTCTGATTCCCCACGTCTGATTCCCTGCCTCTGATTCCCCGCCTCTGATTCCCCATCTCTGATTCATCACCTCTGATTCCCCATTTCTGATTCCCCATATCTGATTCCCCGCCTCTGTTTCCCTGACTCTGATTCCCCGCCTCTGATTCCACATATCTGATTCTCCGCTTCTGATTCCCCAACTCTGATTCCCCGCCTCTGATTCGCCAGCTATGATTCCCGCCTCAGATTCCCCGCGTCTGATTCCCTGCCTCTGATTCGCCGCCTCTGAAACCCCATCTCTGATTCACCACCTCTGATTGCCTGCGTCTGATTCCCCGCCTCTGATTCCCCATCTCTCATGCCCCGCCTCTGATTCCCCGCCTCTGATTCCCCGCCTCTGTTTCCCCATATCTGATTCCCGGATTCTGATTCCTCACCTCTGATTCCCCATCTCTGATCCCGCACATCCGATTCCCTGCCTCTGATTCCCCGCCTCTGATTCCCCGTGTCTGATTCCTTACCTCTGATTCCCAATCTATGATTCCCCACCTCTGATTCCCTATATCATATTCTCCGCCTCTGTTTCCCAGCCTCTGATTCTCCGACTCTGTTTCCCCATATCTGATTCCCCACTTCTGATTCCCCAGCTCTGATTCCCCGCCTCTGATTCCCCAGCTCTGATTCCCCACCTCTGATTCCCCGCATCTGATTCCCTGCCTCTGATTCCCCGCCTCTGATTCCCCATCTCTGAATCACCACCTCTGATTCACCACCTCTGATTCCCCATATCTGATTCCCCGCCTCTGTTTCCCCATATCTCATTCCCGGACTCTGATTCCCCGCCTCTGATTCCCCATCTCTGATGCCCCGCGTCTGATTCCCTGCCTCTGATTCCCCGCCTCTGATTCCCATCTCTGAATCACCACCTCTGATTCGCCACCTCTGATTCCCCATATCTGATTCCCCGCCTCTGTTTCCCCATATCTCATTCCCGGAATCTGATTCCCCACCTCTGATTCCCCAGCTCTGATTCCGTACATCCGATTCCCTGCCTCTGATTCCCCGCCTCTGATTCCCCGCGTCTGATTCCCTACCTCTGATACACAACCCTTGATTCCCCACCTCTGATTCCCTATATCTGATTCTCCGCCTCTGTTTCCCAGCCTCTGATTCTCTGACTCTGTTTCCCCATATCTGATTCCCCGCCTCTGATTCCCCAACTCTGATTCCCCGCCTCTGATTCCCCAGCTCTGATTCCCCGCCTCTGATACCCCACGTCTGATTCCCTGCCTCTGATTCCCTGCCACTGATTCCCCGCCTCTGATTCCCCATCTCTGATTCATCACCTCTGATTCCCCACCTCTGATTCCCCATATCTGAAACCCCGCCTCTGTTTCCCCGACTCTGATTCCCCACCTCTGATTCCCCATATCTGATTCTCCGCTTCTGATTCCCCAACTCTGATTCCCCGCCTCTGAATCGCCAGCTATGATTCCCCGCCTCTGATTCCCCGCGTCTGATTCCCTGCCTCTGATTCCCCGCCTCTGAATCCCCATCTCTGATTCACCACCTCTGATTCCCTGCGTCTGATTTCCCGCCTCTGATTCCCCATCTCTGATTCCCCATCTCTGATTCCCCAATTCTGATTCCCCGCCTCTGATTCCCCAGCTCTGATACCCCGCCTCTGATTCCCTGCCTCTGATTCTCAACCTCTGATTCCCCACCTCTGATTCCCCATATCTGATTCCCCGCGTCTGTTTCCCCACCTCTGATTCCCGGCCTCTGATTCCCGGCCTCTGATTCCCCGCTTCTGATTCTGATTCCCTGACTCTGATTCCCCATCCCTGATTCCCCACATCTGATTCCCTGCCTCTGATACCCTGCCTCTGTTTCCCCGCCTCTGAATCCCCGCCTCTGATTCCCCACCTCTGATTCCCCATATCTGATTACCCGCCTCTGTTTCCCCGCCTCTGATTCCTCGCCTCTGTTTCCCCATATCTGATTCCCGGACTCTGATTCCCCAGCTAAGATTACCCATCTCTGATTCTGCACATCCGATTCCCTGCCTCTGATTCCCCGCCTCTGATTCCCTGCATCTGATTCCCTACCTCTGATTCCCAACCTATGATTCCCCACCTCTGATTCCCTATATCTGATTCTCCGCCACTGTTTCCCAGCCTCTGATTCCCCGCCTCTGTTTCCCCATATCTGATTCCCCGCCTCTGATTCCCCAACTCTGATTCCCTGCCCCTGATTCCCCAGCTCTAATTCCCCACCTCTGATTCCCCGCGTCTGATTCCCCGCCTCTGATTCCCCGCCTCTGATTCACCATCTCTGATTCACCACCTCTGATTCCCCACCTCTGATTCCCCATATCTGATTCCCCGCCTCTGTTTCCCCGCCTCAGATTCCCCGCCTCTGATTCCCGGACTCTGAGTCCCCACCACTGATTCCCGGCCTCTGATTCCCGGCCTCTGATTCCCGGCCTCTGATTCCCGGCCTCTGATTCCCGGCCTCTGATTCCCTGCTTCTGATTCTGATTCCCTGCCTCTGATTCCCCATCTCTGATTCCCCACATCTGATTCCATGCCTCTGATTCCCTGCCTCTGATCACCACCTTTGATTCCCCGCCTCTGATTCCCAACCTCTGATTCCCCACCTCTGATTCCCCATATCTGATGCCCCGCCTCTGTTTCCCCGCCTCTGATTCCCCGCCTCTGTTTCAACATATCTGATTCCCGGATTCTGATTCCCCACCTATTATTCCCCATCTCTGATTCCGCACATCCGATTCCCTGCCTCTGATTCCCCGCCTCTGATTCCCCGCGTCTGATTCCTTACCTCTGATTCCCAATCTATGATTCCCCACCTCTGATTCCCTATATCTGATTCTCCGCCTCTGTTTCCCAGCCTCTGATTCTCTGACTCTGTTTCCCCATATCTGATTCCCCACCTCTGATTCCCCAACTCTGATTCCCTGCCACTGATTCCCCAGCTCTGATTCCCCGCCTCTGATGCCCCGCATCTGATTCCCTGCCTCTGATTCCCCGCCTCTGATCCACAGCTCTGATTCCCCACCTCTGATTCCCCACGTCTGATTCCCTGCCTCTGATTCCCCGCCTCTGATTCCCCATCTCTGATTCATCACCTCTGATTCCCCACCTCTGATTCCCCATATCTGATTCCCCGCCTCTGTTTCCCCGACTCTGATTCCCCGCCTCTGATTCCCCATATCTGATTCTCCGCTTCTGATTCCCCAACTCTGATTCCCCGCCTCTGATTCGCCAGCTATGATTCCCCGCCTCTGATTCCCCGCGTCTGATTCCCTGCCTCTGATTCCCCGCCTCTGAATACCCATCTCTGATTCACCACCTCTGATTCCCTGCGTCTGATTCCCCGACTCTGATTCCCCGCCTCTGATTCCCCATATCTGATTCTCCGCTTCTGATTCCCCAACTCTGATGCCCCACCTCTTATTCCCCGCCTCTGATTCCCCGCCTCTGTTTCCCCATCTCTGATTCCGCACATCCGATTCCCTGCCTCTGATTCCCCGCCTCTGATTCCCCGCGTCTGATTCCTTACCTCTGATTCCCAATCTATGATTCCCCACCTCTGATTCCCTATGTCATATTCTCCGCCTCTGTTTCCCAGCCTCTGATTCTCCGACTCTGTTTCCCCATATCTGATTCCCCACCTCTGATTCCCCAGCTCTGATTCCCTGCCTCTGATACACCGCGTCTGATTCCCTGCCTCTGATTCCCCGCCTCTGATTCCCCAGCTCTGATTCCCCACCTCTGATTCCCCGCGTCTCATTCCCTGCCTCTGATTCCCCGCCTCTGATTCCCCATCTCTGAATCACCACCTCTGATTCACCACCTCTGATTCCCCATATCTGATTCCCCGCCTCTGTTTCCCCATATCTCATTCCCGGACTCTGATTCCCCACCTCTGATTCCCCAACTCTGATTCCGCACATCCGATTCCCTGCCTCTGATTCCCCGCCTCTGATTCCCCGCGTCTGATTCCCTACCTCTGATTCACAACCCTTGATTCCCCACCTCTGATTCCCTATATCTGATTCTCCGCCTCTGTTTCCCAGCCTCTGATTCTCTGACTCTGTTTCCCCATATCTGATTCCCCGCCTCTGATTCCCCAACTCTGATTCCCCGCCTCTGATTCCCCAGCTCTGATTCCCCGCCTCTGATACCCCGCGTCTGATTCCCTGCCTCTGATTCCCTGCCTCTGATTCCCCAGCTCCTATTCCCCACCTCTGATTCCCCGCATCTGATTCCCTGCCTCTGATTCCCCGCCTCTGATTCCCCATCTCTGATTCATCACCTCTGATTCCCCACCTCTGATTCCCCATATCTGATACCCCGCCTCTGTTTCCCCGACTCTGATTCCCCGCCTCTCATTCCCCATATCTGATTCTCCGCTTCTGATTCCCCAACTCTGATTCCCCGCCTCTGATTCGCCAGCTATGATTCCCCGCCATGATTCCCCGCGTCTGATTCCCTGCCTCTGATTCCCCGCCTCTGAATCCCCATCTCTGATTCACCACCTCTGATTCCCTGCGTCTGATTCCCCGCCTCTGATTCCCCATCTCTGATTCCCCATCTCTGATTCCCCAATTCTGATTCCCCGCCTCTGATTCCCCAGCTCTGATACCCCGCCTCTGATTCCCTGCCTCTGATTCTCAAACTCTGATTCCCCACCTCTGATTCCCCATATCTGATTCCCCGCGTCTGTTTCCCCACCTCTGATTCCCGGCCTCTGATTCCAGGCCTCTGATTCCCGGCCTCTGATTCCCGGCCTCTGATTCCCCACTTCTGATTCTGATTCCCTGCCTCTGATTCCCCATCTCTGATTCCCCACATCTGATTCCCTGCCTCTGATACCCTGCCTCTGATTCCCCGCCTATGATTCCCCGCCTCTGATTCCCCACCTCTGATTCCCTATATCTGATTACCCGCCTCTGTTTCCCCGCCTCTGATTCCGCGCCTCTGTTTCCCCATATCTGATTCCCGGACTCTGATTCCCCAGCTCAGATTACCCATCTCTGGTTCTGCACATCCGATTCCCTGCCTCTGATTCCCCGCCTCTGATTCCCTGCATCTGATTCCCTACCTCTGATTCCCAACCTATGATTCCCCACCTCTGATTCCCTATATCTGATTCTCCGCCTCTGTTTCCCAGCCTCTGATTCCCCGCCTCTGTTTCCCCATATCTGATTCCCCGCCTCTGATTCCCCAACTCTGATTCCCTGCCCCTGATTCCCCAGCTCTAATTCCCCAACTCTGATACACCGCGTCTGATTCCCTGCCTCTGATGCCCTGCCTCTGATTCCTAATCTCTGATTCCCTGCCTCTGATTCCCCGCCTCTGATTCCCCGCCTCTGATTCCCCATATCTGATTCCCCGCCTCTGATTCCCCAACTCTGATTCCCCGCCTCTGATTCCCCAGCTCTGATTCCCCGCCTCTGATTCCCCGCGTCTGATTCCCCGCCTCTGATTCCCCGCCTCTGATTCACCATCTCTGATTCACCACCTCTGATTCCCCACCTCTGATTCCCCATATCTGATTCCCCGCCTATGTTTCCCCGCCTCAGATTCCCCGCCTCTGATTCCCGGACTCTGAGTCCCCACCTCTGATTCCCGGCCTCTGATTCCCGGCCTCTGATCCCCGGCCTCTTATTGCCGGCCTCTGATTCCCGGCCTCTGATTCCCCGCTTCTGATTCTGATTCCCTGCCTCTGATTCCCATCTCTGATTCCCCACATCTCATTCCATGCCTCTGATTCCCTGCCTCTGATCCCCACCTTTGATTCCCCGCCTCTGATTCCCAACCTCTGATTCCCCACCTAAGATTCCCCATATATGATGCCCCGCCTCTGTTTCCCCGCCTCTGATTCCCCGCCTCTGTTTCCCCATATCTGATTCCCGGATTCTGATTCCCCACCTCTGATTCCCCATCTCTGATTCCGCACATCCGATTCCCTGCCTCTGATTCCCCGCCTCTGATTCCCCGCGTCTGATTCCTTACCTCTGATTCCCAATCTATGATTCCCCACCTCTGATTCCCTATATCTGATTCTCCGCCTCTGTTTCCCAGCCTCTGATTCTCTGACTCTGTTTGCCCATATCTGATTCCCCACCTCTGATTCCCCAACTCTGATTCCCCGCCTCTGATTCCCCAGCTCTGATTCCCCGCCTCTGATACCCCGCATCTGATTCCCTGCCTCTGATTCCCCGCCTCTGATCCCCAGCTCTGATTCCCCACCTCTGATTCCCCACGTCTGATTCCCTGCCTCTGATTCCCCGCCTCTGATTCCCCATCTCTGATTCATCACCTCTGATTCCCCACCTCTGATTCCCCATATCTGATTCCCCGCCTCTGTTTCCCTGACTCTGATTCCCCGCCTCTGATTCCACATATCTGATTCTCCGCTTCTGATTCCCCGCCTCTGATTCGCCAGCTATGATTCCCCGCCTCTGATTCCCCGCGTCTGATTCCCTGCCTCTGATTCCCCGCCTCTGAATCCCCATCTCTGATTCACCACCTCTGATTCCCTGCGTCTGATTCCCCGCCTCTGATTCCCCATCTCTGATGCCCCGCCTCTGATTCCCCGCCTCTGATTCCCCGCCTCTGTTTCCCCATATCTGATTCCCGGATTCTGATTCCTCACCTCTTATTCCCCATTCTGATTCCGCACATCCGATTCCCTGCCTCTGATTCACCGCCTCTGATTCCCCGTGTCTGATTCCTAACCTCTGATTTCCAATTTATGATTCCCCACCTCTGATTCCCTATATCATATTCTCCGCCTCTATTTCCCAGCCTCTGATTCTCCGACTCTGTTTCCCCATATCTGATTCCCCACTTCTGATTCCCCAGCTCTGATTCCCCGCCTCTGATACCCCGCGTCTGATACCCTGCCTCTGATTCCCCGCCTCTGATTCCCCAGCTCTGATTCCCCACCTCTGATTCCCCGCATCTGATTCCCTGCCTCTGATTCCCCGCCTCTGATTCCCCATATCTGAATCACCACCTCTGATTCACCACCTCTGATTCCCCATATCTGATTCCCCGCCTCTGTTTCCCCATATCTCATTCCCGGACTCTGATTCCCCACCTCTGATTCCCCAGCTCTGATTCCGCACATCCGATTCCCTGCCTCTGATACCCCGCCTCTGATTCCCCGCGTCTGATTCCCTACCTCTGATTCACAACCCTCGATTCCCCACCTCTGATTACCTATATCTGATTCTCCGCCTCTGTTTCCCAGCCTCTGATTCACTGACTCTGTTTCCCCATATCTGATTCGCCGCCTCTGATTCCCCAACTCTGATTCCCCGCCTCTGATTCCCCAGCTCTGATTCCCCGCCTCTGATACCCCGCGTCTGATTCCTTGCCTCTGATTCCCTGCCTCTGATTCCCCAGCTCTGATTCCCCACCTCTGATTCCCCGCGTCTGATTCCCTGCCTCTGATTCCCCTCCTCTGATTCCCCATCTCTGATTCATCACCTCTGATTCCCCACCTCTGATTCCCCATATCTGATACCCCGCCTCTGTTTCCCCGACTCTGATTCCCCGCCTCTGATTCCCCATATCTGATTCTCCGCTTCTGATTCCCCAACTCTGATTCCCCGCCTCTGATTCGCCAGCTATGATTCCCCAACTCTGATTCCCCGCGTCTGATTCCCTGCCTCTGATTCCTGGCCTCTGATTCCCGGCCACTGATTCCCCGCTTCTGATTCTGATTCCCTGCCTCTGATTCCCCATCTCTGATTCCCCACATCTGATTCCATGCCTCTGATTCCCTGCCTCTGATCACCACCTTTGATTCCCCGCCTCTGATTCCCAACCTCTGATTCCCCACCTCTGATTCCCCATATCTGATGCCCCGCCTCTGTTTCCCCGCCTCTGATTCCCCGCCTCTGTTTCAACATATCTGATTCCCGGATTCTGATTCCCCACCTCTGATTCCCCATCTCTGATTCCGCACATCCGATTCCCTGCCTCTGATTCCCCGCCTCTGATTCCCCGCGTCTGATTCCTTACCTCTGATTCCCAATCTATGATTCCCCACCTCTGATTCCCTATATCTGATTCTCCGCCTCTGTTTCCCAGCCTCTGATTCTCTGACTCTGTTTCCCCATATCTGATTCCCCACCTCTGATGCCCCAACTCTGATTCCCCGCCTCTGATCCACAGCTCTGATTCCCCACCTCTGATTCCCCACGTCTGATTCCCTGCGTCTGATTCCCCGCCTCTGATTCCCCATCTCTGATTCATCACCTCTGATTCCCCACCTCTGATTCCCCATATCTGATTCCCCGCCTCTGTTTCCCCGACTCTGATTCCCCGCCTCTGATTCCCCATATCTGATTCTCCGCTTCTGATTCCCCAACTCTGATTCCCCGCCTCTGATTCGCCAGCTATGATTCCCCGCCTCTGATTCCCCGCGTCTGATTCCCTGCCTCTGATTCCCCGCCTCTGAATACCCATCTCTGATTCACCACCTCTGATTCCCTGCGTCTGATTCCCCGCCTCTGATTCCCCATCTCTGATGCCCCGCCTCTGATTCCCCGCCTCTGATTCCCCGCCTCTGTTTCCCCATCTCTGATTCCGCACATCCGATTCCCTGCCTCTGATTCCCCGCCTCTGATTCCCCGCGTCTGATTCCTTACCTCTGATTCCCAATCTATGATTCCCCACCTCTGATTCCCTATATCATATTCTCCGCCTCTGTTTCCCAGCCTCTGATTCTCCGACTCTGTTTCCCCATATCTGATTCCCCACCTCTGATTCCCCAGCTCTGATTCCCTGCCTCTGATACACCGCGTCTGATTCCCTGCCTCTGATTCCCCGCCTCTGATTCCCCAGCTCTGATTCCCCACCTCTGATTCCCCGCGTCTGATTCCCTGCCTCTGATTCCCCGCCTCTGATTCCCCATCTCTGAATCACCACCTCTGATTCACCACCTCTGATTCCCCATATCTGATTCCCCGCCTCTGTTTCCCCATATCTCATTCCCGGACTCTGATTCCCCACCTCTGATTCCCCAGCTCTGATTCCGCACATCCGATTCCCTGCCTCTGATTCCCCGCCTCTGATTCCCCGCGTCTGATTCCCTACCTCTGATTCACAACCCTTGATTCCCCACCTCTGATTCCCTATATCTGATTCTCCGCCTCTGTTGCCCAGCCTCTGATTCTCTGACTCTGTTTCCCCATATCTGATTCCCCGCCTCTGATTCCCCAACTCTGATTCCCCGCCTCTGATTCCCCAGCTCTGAGTCCCCACCTCTGATACCCCGCGTCTGATTCCCTGCCTCTGATTCCCTGCCTCTGATTCCCCAGCTCTGATACCCCACCTCTGATTCCCCGCGTCTGATTCCCTGCCTCTGATTCCCCGCCTCTGATTCCCCATCTCTGATTCATCACCTCTGATTCCCCACCTCTGATTCCCCATATCTGATACACCGCCTCTGTTTCCCCGACTCTGATTCCCCGCCTCTGATTCCCCATATCTGATTCTCCGCTTCTGATTCCCCAACTCTGATTCCCCGCCTCTGATTCGCCAGCTATGATTCCCCGCCTCTGATTCCCCGCGTCTGATTCCCTGCCTCTGATTCCCCGCCTCTGAATCCCCATCTCTGATTCACCACCTCTGATTCCCTGCGTCTGATTCCCCGCCTCTGATTCCCCATCTCTGATTCACCATCTCTGATTCCCCAATTCTGATTCCCCGCCTCTGATTCCCCAGCTCTGATACCCCGCCTCTGATTCCCTGCCTCTGATTCTCAAACTCTGATTCCCCACCTCTGATTCCCCATATCTGATTCCTCGCGTCTGTTTCCCCACCTCTGATTCCCGGCCTCTGATTCCAGGCCTCTGATTCCCGGCCTCTGATTCCCGGCCTCTGATTCCCCGCTTCTGATTCTGATTCCCTGCCTCTGATTCCCCATCTCTGATTCCCCACATCTGATTCCCTGCCTCTGATACCCTGCCTCTGATTCCCCGCCTCTGATTCCCCGCCTCTGATTCCCCACCTCTGATTCCCTATATCTGATTACCCGCCTCTGTTTCCCCGCCTCTGATTCCGCGCCTCTGTTTCCCCATATCTGATTCCCGGACTCTGATTCCCCAGCTCAGATTACCCATCTCTGATTCTGCACATCCGATTCCCTGCCTCAGATTCCCCGCCTCTGATTCCCTGCATCTGATTCCCTACCTCCGATTCCCAACCTATGATTCCCCACCTCTGATTCCCTATATCTGTTTCTCCGCCTCTGTTTCCCAGCCTCTGATTCCCCGCCTCTGTTTCCCCATATCTGATTCCCCGCCTCTGTTTCCCCAGCTCTAATTCCCCACCTCTGATACACCGCGTCTGATTCCCTGCCTCTGATGCCCTGCCTCTGATTCCTAATCTCTGATTCCCTGCCTCTGATTCCCCGCCTCTGATTCCCCGCCTCTGATTCCCCATATCTGATTCCCCGCCTCTGATTCCCCGCGTCTGATTCCCCGCCTCTGATTCCCCAGCTCTGATTCCCCGCCTCTGATTCCCCGCCTCTGATTCACCATCTCTGATTCACCACCTCTGATTCCCCACCTCTGATTCCCCATATCTGATTCCCCGCCTATGTTTCCCCGCCTCAGATTCCCCGGCTCTGATTCCCGGACTCTGAGTCCCCACCTCTGATTCCCGGCCTCTGATTCCCGGCCTCTGATCCCCGGCCTCTGATTGCCGGCCTCTGATTCCCGGCCTCTGATTCCCCGCTTCTGATTCTGATTCCCTGCCTCTGATTCCCATCTCTGATTCCCCACATCTCATTCCATGCCTCTGATTCCCTGCCTCTGATCCCCACCTTTGATTCCCCGCCTCTGATTCCCAACCTCTGATTCCCCACCTCAGATTCCCCATATCTGATGCCCCGCCTCTGTTTCCCCGCCTCTGATTCCCCGCCTCTGTTTCCCCATATCTGATTCCCGGATTCTGATTCCCCACCTCTGATTCCCCATCTCTGATTCCGCACATCCGATTCCCTGCCTCTGATTCCCCGCCTCTGATTCCCCGCGTCTGATTCCTTACCTCTGATTCCCAATCTATGATTCCCCACCTATGATTCCCTATATCTGATTCTCCGCCTCTGTTTCCCAGCCTCTGATTCTCTGACTCTGTTTCCCCATATCTGATTCCCCACCTCTGATTCCCCAACTCTGATTCCCCGCCTCTGATTCCCCAGCTCTGATTCCCCGCCTCTGATACCCCGCATCTGATTCCCTGCCTCTGATTCCCCGCCTCTGATCCCCAGCTCTGATTCCCCACCTCTGATTCCCCACGTCTGATTCCCTGCCTCTGATTCCCCGCCTCTGATTCCCCATCTCTGATTCATCACCTCTGATTCCCCACCTCTGATTCCCCATATCTGATTCCCCGCCTCTGTTTTTCTGACTCTGATTCCCCGCCTCTGATTCCACATATCTGATTCTCCGCTTCTGATTCCCCAACTCTGATTCCCCGCCTCTGATTTGCCAGCTATGATTCCCCGCCTCTGATTCCCCGAGTCTGATTCCCTGCCTCTGATTCCCCGCCTCTGAATCCCCATCTCTGATTCACCACCTCTGATTCCCTGCGTCTGATTCCCCGCCTCTGATTCCCCATCTCTGATGCCCCGCCTCTGATTCCACGCCTCTGATTCCCCGCCTCTGTTACCCCATATCTGATTCCCGGATTCTGATTCCTCACCTCTGATTCCCCATCTCTGATTCCGCACATCCGATTCCCTGCCTCTGATTCCCCGCCTCTGATTCCCCGTGTCTGATTCCTTACCTCTGATTCCCAATCTATGATTCCCCACCTCTGATTCCCTATATCATATTCTCCGCCTCTGTTTCCCAGCCTCTGATTCTCCGACTCTGTTTCCCCATATCTGATTCCCCACTTCTGATTCCCCAGCTCTGATTCCCCGCCTCTGATACCCCGCGTCTGATTCCCTGCCTCTGATTCCCCGCCTCTGATTCCCCAGCTCTGATTCCCCACCTCTGATTCCCCGCATCTGATTCCCTGCCTCTGATTCCCCGCCTCTGATTCCCCATCTCTGAATCACCACCTCTGATTCACCACCTCTGATTCCCCATATCTGATTCCCCGCCTCTGTTTCCCCATATCTCATTCCCGGACTCTGATTCCCCACCTCTGATTCCCCAGCTCTGATTCCGCACATCCGATTCCCTGCCTCTGATACCCCGCCTCTGATTCCCCGCATCTGATTCCCTACCTCTGATTCACAACCCTCGATTACCCACCTCTGATTCCCTATATCTGATTCTCCGCCTCTGTTTCCCAGCCTCTGATTCTCTGACTCTGTTTCCCCATATCTGATTCGCCACCTCTGATTCCCCAACTCTGATTCCCCGCCTCTGATTCCCCAGCTCTGATTCCCCGCCTCTGATACCCCGCGTCTGATTCCCTGCCTCTGATTCCCTGCCTCTGATTCCCCAGCTCTGATTCCCCACCTCTGATTCCCCGCGTCTGATTCCCCAGCTCTGATACCCCGCCTCTGATTCCCTGCCTCTGATTCTCAAACTCTGATTCCCCACCTCTGATTCCCCATATCTGATTCCCCGCGTCTGTTTCCCCACCTCTGATTCCCGGCCTCTGATTCCAGGCCTCTGATTCCCGGCCTCTGATTCCCGGCCTCTGATTCCCCGCTTCTGATTCTGATTCCCTGCCTCTGATTCCCCATCTCTGATTCCCCACATCTGATTCCCTGCCTCTGATACCCTGCCTCTGATTCCCCGCCTCTGATTCCCCGCCTCTGATTCCCCACCTCTGATTCCCTATATCTGATTACCCGCCTCTGTTTCCCCGCCTCTGATTCCGCGCCTCTGTTTCCCCATATCTGATTCCCGGACTCTGATTCCCCAGCTCAGATTACCCATCTCTGATTCTGCACATCCGATTCCCTGCCTCTGATTCCCCGCCTATGATTCCCCACCTCTGATTCCCTATATCTGATTCCCCGCCTCTGATTCCCCAACTCTGATTCCCAGCCTCTGATTCCCCGCCTCTGTTTCCCCATATCTGATTCCCCGCCTCTGATTCCCCAACTCTGATTCCCTGCCCCTGATTCCCCAGCTCTAATTCCCCACCTCTGATACACCGCGTCTGATTCCCTGCCTCTGATGCCCTGCCTCTGATTCCTAATCTCTGATTCCCTGCCTCTGATTCCCCGCCTCTGATTCCCCGCCTCTGATTCCCCATATCTGATTCCCCGCCTCTGATTCCCCAACTCTGATTCCCCGCCTCTGATTCCCCAGCTCTGATTCCCCGCTTCTGATTCCCCGCGTCTGATTCCCCGCCTCTGATTCCCCGCCTCTGATTCACCATTTCTGATTCACCACCTCTGATTCCCCACCTCTGATTCCCCATATCTGATTCCCCGCCTATGTTTCCCCGCCTCCGATTCCCCGCCTCTGATTCCCGGACTCTGAGTCCCCACCTCTGATTCCCGGCCTCTGATTCCCGGCCTCTGATCCCCGGCCTCTGATTGCCGGCCTCTGATTCCCGGCCTCTGATTCCCCGCTTCTGATTCTGATTCCCTGCCTCTGATTCCCATCTCTGATTCCCCACATCTCATTCCATGCCTCTGATTCCCTGCCTCTGATCCCCACCTTTGATTCCCCGCCTCTGATAACCAACCTCTGATTCCCCACCTCAGATTCCCCATATCTGATGCCCCGCCTCTGTTTCCCCGCCTCTGATTCCCCGCATCTGTTTCCCCATATCTGATTCCCGGATTCTGATTCCCCACCTCTGATTCCCCATCTCTGATTCCGCACATCCGATTCCCTGCCTCTGATTCCCCGCCTCTGATTCCCCGCGTCTGATTCCTTACCTCTGATTCCCAATCTATGATTCCCCACCTCTGATTCCCTATATCTGATTCTCCGCCTCTGTTTCCCAGCCTCTGATTCTCTGACTCTGTTTCCCCATATCTGATTCCCCACCTCTGATTCCCCAACTCTGATTCCCCGCCACTGATTCCCCAGCTATGATTCCCCGCCTCTGATTCCCCGCGTCTGATTCCCTGCCTCTGATTCCCCGCCTCTGATCCCCAGCTCTGATTCCCCACCTCTGATTCCCCACGTCTGATTCCCTGCCTCTGATTCCCCGCCTCTGATTCCCCATCTCTGATTCATCACCTCTGATTCCCCATTTCTGATTCCCCATATCTGATTCCCCGCCTCTGTTTCCCTGACTCTGATTCCCCGCCTCTGATTCCACATATCTGATTCTCCGCTTCTGATTCCCCAACTCTGATTCCCCGCCTCTGATTCGCCAGCTATGATTCCCCGCCTCTGATTCCCCGCGTCTGATTCCCTGCCTCTGATTCCCCGCCTCTGAATCCCCATCTCTGATTCACCACCTCTGATTCCCTGCGTCTGATTCCCCGCCTCTGATTCCCCATCTCTGATGCCCCGCCTCTGATTCCCCGCCTCTGATTCCCCGCCTCTGTTTCCCCATATCTGATTCCCGGATTCTGATTCCTCACCTCTGATTCCCCATCTCTGATTCCGCACATCCGATTCCCTGCCTCTGATTCCCCGCCTATGATTCCCCGTGTCTGATTCCTTACCTCTGATTCCCAATCTATGATTCCCCACCTCTGATTCCCTATATCATATTCTCCGCCTCTGTTTCCCAGCCTCTGATTCTCCGACTCTGTTTCCCCATATCTGATTCCCCACTTCTGATTCCCCAGCTCTGATTCCCCGCCTCTGATACCCCGCGTCTGATTCCCTGCCTCTGATTCCCCGCCTCTGATTCCCCAGCTCTGATTCCCCACCTCTGATTCCCCGCATCTGATTCCCTGCCTCTGATTCCCCGCCTCTGATTCCCATCTCTGAATCACCACCTCTGATTCGCCACCTCTGATTCCCCATATCTGATTCCCCGCCTCTGTTTCCCCATATCTCATTCCCGGAATCTGATTCCCCACCTCTGATTCCCCAGCTCTGATTCCGTACATCCGATTCCCTGCCTCTGATTCCCCGCCTCTGATTCCCCGCGTCTGATTCCCTACCTCTGATTCACAACCCTTGATTCCCCACCTCTGATTCCCTATATCTGATTCTCCGCCTCTGTTTCCCAGCCTCTGATTCTCTGACTCTGTTTCCCCATATCTGATTCCCCGCCTCTGATTCCCCAACTCTGATTCCCCGCCTCTGATTCCCCAGCTCTGATTCCCCGCCTCTGATACCCCACGTCTGATTCCCTGCTTCTGATTCCCTGCCACTGATTCCCCGCCTCTGATTCCCCATCTCTGATTCATCACCTCTGATTCCCCACCTCTGATTCCCCATATCTGAAACCCCGCCTCTGTTTCCCCGACTCTGATTCCCCACCTCTGATTCCCCATATCTGATTCTCCGCTTGTGATTCCCCAACTCTGATTCCCCGCCTCTGAATCGCCAGCTATGATTCCCCGCCTCTGATTCCCCGCGTCTGATTCCCTGCCACTGATTCCCCGCCTCTGAATCCCCATCTCTGATTCACCACCTCTGATTCCCTGCGTCTGATTCCCCGCCTCTGATTCCCCATCTCTGATTCCCCATCTCTGATTCCCCAATTCTGATTCCCCGCCTCTGATTCCCCAGCTCTGATACCCCGCCTCTGATTCCCTGCCTCTGATTCTCAACCTCTGATTCCCCACCTCTGATTCCCCATATCTGATTCCCCGCGTCTGTTTCCCCACCTCTGATTCTTGGCCTCTGATTCCCGGCCTCTGATTCCCCGCTTCTGATTCTGATTCCCTGACTCTGATTCCCCATCTCTGATTCCCCACATCTGATTCCCTGCCTCTGATACCCTGCCTCTGATTCCCCGCCTCTGAATCCCCGCCTCTGATTCCCCACCTCTGATTCCCCATATCTGATTACCCGCCTCTGTTTCCCCGCCTCTGATTCCTCACCTCTGTTTCCCCATATCTGATTCCCGGACTCTGATTCCCCAGCTAAGATTACCCATCTCTGATTCTGCACATCCGATTCCCTGCCTCTGATTCCCCGCCTCTGATACCCCGCATCTGATTCCCTGCCTCTGATTCCCCGCCTCTGATCCCCAGCTCTGATTCCCCACCTCTGATTCCCCACGTCTGAATCCCTGCCTCTGATTCCCCGCCTCTGATTCCCCATCTCTGATTCATCACCTCTGATTCCCCACCTCTGATTCCCCATATCTGATTCCCCGCCTCTGTTTCCCTGACTCTGATTCCCCGCCTCTGATTCCACATATCTGATTCTCCGCTTCTGATTCCCCGCCTCTGATTCGCCAGCTATGATTCCCCGCCTCTGATTCCCCGCGTCTGATTCCCTGCCTCTGATTCCCCGCCTCTGAATCCCCATCTCTGATTCACCACCTCTGATTCCCTGCGTCTGATTCCCCGCCTCTGATTCCCCATCTCTGATGCCCCGCCTCTGATTCCCCACCTCTGATTCCCCGCCTCTGTTTCCCCATATCTGATTCCCGGATTCTGATTCCTCACCTCTGATTCCCCATCTCTGATCCCGCACATCCGATTCCCTGCCTCTGATTCCCCGCCTCTGATTCCCCGTGTCTGATTCCTTACCTCTGATTCCCAATCTATGATTCCCCACCTCTGATTCCCTATATCATATTCTCCACCTCTATTTCCCAGCCTCTGATTCTCCGACTCTGTTTCCCCATATCTGATTCCCCACTTCTGATTCCCCAGCTCTGATTCCCCGCCTCTGATACCCCGCGTCTGATTCCCTGCCTCTGATTCCCCGCCTCTGATTCCCCAGCTCTGATTCCCCACCTCTGATTCCCCGCATCTGATTCCCTTCCTCTGATTCCCCGCCTCTGATTCCCCATCTCTGAATCTCCACCTCTGATTCACCACCTCTGATTCCCCATATCTGATTCCCCGCCTCTGTTTCCCCATATCTCATTCCCGGACTCTGATTCCCCACCTCTGATTCCCCAGCTCTGATTCCGCACATCCGATTCCCTGCCTCTGATACCCCGCCTCTGATTCCCCGCGTCTGATTCCCTACCTCTGATTCACAACCCTCGATTCCCCACCTCTGATTCCCTATATCTGATTCTCCGCCTCTGTTTCCCAGCCTCTGATTCCCTGACTCTGTTTCCCCATATCTGATTCGCCGCCTCTGATTCCCCAACTCTGATTCCCCGCCTCTGATTCCCCAGCTCTGATTCCCCGCCTCTGATACCCCGCGTCTGATTCCCTGCCTCTGATTCCCTGCCTCTGATTCCCCAGCTCTGATTCCCCACCTCTGATTCCCCGCGTCTGATTCCCTGCCTCTGATTCCCCTCCTCTGATTCCCCATCTCTGATTCATCACCTCTGATTCCCCACCTCTGATTCCCCATATCTGATACCCCGCCTCTGTTTCCCCGACTCTGATTCCCCGCCTCTGATTCCCCATATCTGATTCTCCGCTTCTGATTCCCCAACTCTGATTCCCCGCCTCTGATTCGCCAGCTATGATTCCCCGCCTCTGATTCCCCGCGTCTGATTCCCTGCCACTGATTCCTGGCCTCTGATTCCCGGCCACTGATTCCCCGCTTCTGATTCTGATTCCCTGCCTCTGATTCCCCATCTCTGATTCCCCACATCTGATTCCATGCCTCTGATTCCCTGCCTCTGATCACCACCTTTGATTCCCCGCCTCTGATTCCCAACCTCTGATTCCCCACCTCTGATTCACCATATCTGATGCCCCGCCTCTGTTTCCCCGCCTCTGATTCCCCGCCTCTGTTTCAACATATCTGATTCCCGGTTTCTGATTCCCCACCTCTGATTCCCCATCTCTGATTCCGCACATCCGATTCCCTGCCTCTGATTCCCCGCCTCTGATTCCCCGCGTCTGATTCCTTACCTCTGATTCCCAATCTATGATTCCCCACCTCTGATTCCCTATATCTGATTCTCCGCCTCTGTTTCCCAGCCTCTGATTCTCTGACTCTGTTTCCCCATGTCTGATTCCCCACCTCTGATTCCCCAACTCTGATTCCCCGCCTCTGATCCACAGCTCTGATTCCCCACCTCTGATTCCCCACGTCTGATTCCCTGCCTCTGATTCCCCGCCTCTGATTCCCCATCTCTGATTCATCACCTCTGATTCCCCACCTCTGATTCCCCATATCTGATTCCCCGCCTCTGTTTCCCCGACTCTGATTCCCCGCCTCTGATTCCCCGCCTCTGATTCCCCGCCTCTGTTTCCCCATCTCTGATTCCGCACATCCGATTCCCTGCCTCTGATTCCCCGCCTCTGATTCCCCGCGTCTGATTCCTTACCTCTGATTCCCAATCTATGATTCCCCACCTCTGATTCCCTATATCATATTCTCCGCCTCTGTTTCCCAGCCTCTGATTCTCCGACTCTGTTTCCCCATATCTGATTCCCCACCTCTGATTCCCCAGCTCTGATTCCCTGCCTCTGATACACCGCGTCTGATTCCCTGCCTCTGATTCCCCGCCTCTGATTCCCCAGCTCTGATTCCCCACCTCTGATTCCCCGCGTCTGATTCCCTGCCTCTGATTCCCCGCCTCTGATTCCCCATCTCTGAATCACCACCTCTGATTCACCACCTCTGATTCCCCATATCTGATTCCCCGCCTCTGTTTCCCCATATCTCATTCCCGGACTCTGATTCCCCACCTCTGATTCCCCAGCTCTGATTCCGCACATCCGATTCCCTGCCTCTGATTCCCCGCCTCTGACTCCCCGCGTCTGATTCCCTACCTCTGATTCACAACCCTTGATTCCCCACCTCTGATTCCCTATATCTGATTCTCCGCCTCTGTTTCCCAGCCTCTGATTCTCTGACTCTGTTTCCCCATATCTGATTCCCCGCCTCTGATTCCCCAACTCTGATTCCCCGCCTCTGATTCCCCAGCTCTGATTCCCCACCTCTGATACCCCGCGTCTGATTCCCTGCCTCTGATTCCCTGCCTCTGATTCCCCAGCTCTGATACCCCACCTCTGATTCCCCGCGTCTGATTCCCTGCCTCTGATTCCCCGCCTCTGATTCCCCATCTCTGATTCATCACCTCTGATTCCCCACCTCTGATTCCCCATATCTGATTCCCCGCCTCTGTTTCCCCGACTCTGATTCCCCGCCTCTGATTCCCCATATCTGATTCTCCACTTCAGATTCCCCAACTCTGATTCCCCGCCTCTGATTCGCCAGCTATGATTCCCCGCCTCTGATTCCCCGCGTCTGATTCCCTGCCTCTGATTCCCCGCCTCTGAATCCCCATCTCTGATTCACCACCTCTGATTCCCTGCGTCTGATTCCCCGCCTCTGATTCCCCATCTCTGATTCCCCATCTCTGATTCCCCAATTCTGATTCTCCGCCTCTGATTCCCCAGCTCTGATACCCCGCCTCTGATTCCCTGCCTCTGATACTCAAACTCTGATTCCCCACCTCTGATTCCCCATATCTGATTCCCCGCGTCTGTTTCCCCACCTCTGATTCCCGGCCTCTGATTCCAGGCCTCTGATTCCCGGCCTCTGATTCCCGGCCTCTGATTCCCCGCTTCTGATTCTGATTCCCTGCCTCTGATTCCCCATCTCTGATTCCCCACATCTGATTCCCTGCCTCTGATACCCTGCCTCTGATTCCCCGCCTCTGATTCCCCGCCTCTGATTCCCCACCTCTGATTCCCTATATCTGATTACCCACCTCTGTTTCCCCGCCTCTGATTCCGCGCCTCTGTTTCCCCATATCTGATTCCCGGACTCTGATTCCCCAGCTCAGATTACCCATCTCTGATTCTGCACATCCGATTCCCTGCCTCTGATTCCCCGCCTCTGATTCCCTGCATCTGATTCCCTACCTCCGATTCCCAACCTATGATTCCCCACCTCTGATTCCCTATATCTGTTTCTCCGCCTCTGTTTCCCAGCCTCTGATTCCCCGCCTCTGTTTCCCCATATCTGATTCCCCGCCTCTGATTCCCCAACTCTGATTCCCTGCCCCTGATTCCCCAGCTCTAATTCCCCACCTCTGATACACCGCGTCTGATTCCCTGCCTCTGATGCCCTGCCTCTGATTCCTAATCTCTGATTCCCTGCCTCTGATTCCCCGCCTCTGATTCCCCGCCTCTGATTCCCCATATCTGATTCCCCGCCTCTGATTCCCCGCGTCTGATTCCCCGCCTCTGATTCCCCAGCTCTGATTCCCCGCCTCTGATTCCCCGCGTCTGATTCCCCGCCTCTGATTCCCCGCCTCTGATTCACCATCTCTGATTCACCACCTCTGATTCCCCACCTCTGATTCCCCATATCTGATTCCCCGCCTATGTTTCCCCGCCTCAGATTCCCCGCCTCTGATTCCCGGACTCTGAGTCCCCACCTCTGATTCCCGGCCTGTGATTCCCGGCCTCTGATCCCCGGCCTCTGATTGCCGGCCTCTGATTCCCGGCCTCTGATTCCCCGCTTCTGATTCTGATTCCCTGCCTCTGATTCCCATCTCTGATTCCCCACATCTCATTCCATGCCTCTGATTCCCTGCCTCTGATCCCCACCTTTGATTCCCCGCCTCTGATTCCCAACCTCTGATTCCCCACCTCAGATTCCCCATATATGATGCCCCGCCTCTGTTTCCCCGCCTCTGATTCCCCGCCTCTGTTTCCCCATATCTGATTCCCGGATTCTGATTCCCCACCTCTGATTCCCCATCTCTGATTCCGCACATCCGATTCCCTGCCTCTGATTCCCCGCCTCTGATTCCCCGCGTCTGATTCCTTACCTCTGATTCCCAATCTATGATTCCCCACCTATGATTCCCTATATCTGATTCTCCGCCTCTGTTTCCCAGCCTCTGATTCTCTGACTCTGTTTCCCCATATCTGATTCCCCACCTCTGATTCCCCAACTCTGATTCCCCGCCTCTGATTCCCCAGCTCTGATTCCCCGCCTCTGATACCCCGCATCTGATTCCCTGCCTCTGATTCCCCGCCTCTGATCCCCAGCTCTGATTCCCCACCTCTGATTCCCCACGTCTGATTCCCTGCCTCTGATTCCCCGCCTCTGATTCCCCATCTCTGATTCATCACCTCTGATTCCCCACCTCTGATTCCCCATATCTGATTCCCCGCCTCTGTTTTTCTGACTCTGATTCCCCGCCTCTGATTCCACATATCTGATTCTCCGCTTCTGATTCCCCAACTCTGATTCCCCGCCTCTGATTTGCCAGCTATGATTCCCCGCCTCTGATTCCCCGCGTCTGATTCCCTGCCTCTGATTCCCCGCCTCTGAATCCCCATCTCTGATTCACCACCTCTGATTCCCTGCGTCTGATTCCCCGCCTCTGATTCCCCATCTCTGATGCCCCGCCTCTGATTCCACGCCTCTGATTCCCCGCCTCTGTTACCCCATATCTGATTCCCGGATTCTGATTCCTCACCTCTGATTCCCCATCTCTGATTCCGCACATCCGATTCCCTGCCTCTGATTCCCCGCCTCTGATTCCCCGTGTCTGATTCCTTACCTCTGATTCCCAATCTATGATTCCCCACCTCTGATTCCCTATATCATATTCTCCGCCTCTGTTTCCCAGCCTCTGATTCTCCGACTCTGTTTCCCCATATCTGATTCCCCACTTCTGATTCCCCAGCTCTGATTCCCCGCCTCTGATACCCCGCGTCTGATTCCCTGCCTCTGATTCCCCGCCTCTGATTCCCCAGCTCTGATTCCCCACCTCTGATTCCCCGCATCTGATTCCCTACCTCTGATTCACAACCCTCGATTACCCACCTCTGATTCCCTATATCTGATTCTCCGCCTCTGTTTCCCAGCCTCTGATTCTCTGACTCTGTTTCCCCATATCTGATTCGCCACCTCTGATTCCCCAACTCTGATTCCCCACCTCTGATTCCCCAGCTCTGATTCCCCGCCTCTGATACCCCGCGTCTGATTCCCTGCCTCTGATTCCCTGCCTCTGATTCCCCAGCTCTGATTCCCCACCTCTGATTCCCCGCGTCTGATTCCCTGCCTCTGATTCCCCTCCTCTGATTCCCCATCTCTGATTCATCACCTCTGATTCCCCACCACTGATTCCCCATATCTGATTCCCCATCTCTGATTCCCCGCCTCTGAATCCCCGTGTCTGATACCCAGCCTCTGATACCCCGCCCCTGATTCCCCACCTCTGATTCCCCATATCTGATACACCGCCTCTTTTTCCCCGACTCTGATTCCCCGCCTCTGATTCCCCATATCTGATTCCCCGCTTCTGATTCCCCAACTCTGATTCCCCGCCTCTGATTCGCCAGCTATGATTCCCCGCCTCTGATTCCCCGCGTCTGATTCCCTGCCTCTGATTCCCCGCCTCTGAATCCCCATCTCTGATTCACCACCTCTGATTCCCTGCGTCTGATTCCCCGCCTCTGATTCCCCATCTCTGATTCCCCATCTCTGATTCCCCAATTCTGATTCCCCGACTCTGATTCCCCAGCTCTGATACCCCGCCTCTGATTCCCTGCCTCTGATTCTCAAACTCTGATTCCCCACCTCTGATTCCCCATATCTGATTCCCCGCGTCTGTTTCCCCACCTCTGATTCCCGGCCTCTGATTCCAGGCCTCTGATTCCCGGCCTCTGATTCCCGGCCTCTGATTCCCCGCTTCTGATTCTGATTCCCTGCCTCTGATTCCCCATCTCTGATTCCCCACATCTGATTCCCTGCCTCTGATACCCTGCCTCTGATTCCCCGCCTCTGATTCCCCGCCTCTGATTCCCCACCTCTGATTCCCTATATCTGATTACCCGCCTCTGTTTCCCCGCCTCTGATTCCGCGCCTCTGTTTCCCCATATCTGATTCCCGGACTCTGATTCCCCAGCTCAGATTACCCATCTCTGATTCTGCACATCCGATTCCCTGCCTCTGATTCCCCGCCTCTGATTCCCTGCATCTGATTCCCTACCTCCGATTCCCAACCTATGATTCCCCACCTCTGATTCCCTATATCTGTTTCTCCGCCTCTGTTTCCCAGCCTCTGATTCCCCGCCTCTGTTTCCCCATATCTGATTCCCCGCCTCTGATTCCCCAACTCTGATTCCCTGCCCCTGATTCCCCAGCTCTAATTCCCCACCTCTGATACACCGCTTCTGATTCCCTGCCTCTGATGCCCTGCCTCTGATTCCTAATCTCTGATTCCCTGCCTCTGATTCCCCGCCTCTGATTCCCCGCCTCTGATTCCCCATATCTGATTCCCCGCCTCTGATTCCCCGCGTCTGATTCCCCGCCTCTGATTCCCCAGCTCTGATTCCCCGCCTCTGATTCCCTGCGTCTGATTCCCCGCCTCTGATTCCCCGCCTCTGATTCACCATCTCTGATTCACCACCTCTGATTCCCCACCTCTGATTCCCCATATCTGATTCCCCGCCTATGTTTCCCCGCCTCAGATTCCCCGCCTCTGATTCCCGGACTCTGAGTCCCCACCTCTGATTCCCGGCCTCTGATTCCCGGCCTCTGATCCCCGGCCTCTGATTGCCGGCCTCTGATTCCCGGCCTCTGATTCCCCGCTTCTGATTCTGATTCCCTGCCTCTGATTCCCATCTCTGATTCCCCACATCTCATTCCATGCCTCTGATTCCCTGCCTCTGATCCCCACCTTTGATTCCCCGCCTCTGATTCCCAACCTCTGATTCCCCACCTCAGATTCCCCATATCTGATGCCCCGCCTCTGTTTCCCCGCGTCTGATTCCTTACCTCTGATTCCCAATCTATGATTCCCCACCTATGATTCCCTATATCTGATTCTCCGCCTCTGTTTCCCAGCCTCTGATTCTCTGACTCTGTTTCCCCATATCTGATTCCCCACCTCTGATTCCCCAACTCTGATTCCCCGCCTCTGATTCCCCAGCTCTGATTCCCCGCCTCTGATACCCCGCATCTGATTCCCTGCCTCTGATTCCCCGCCTCTGATCCCCAGCTCTGATTCCCCACCTCTGATTCCCCACGTCTGATTCCCTGCCTCTGATTCCCCGCCTCTGATTCCCCATCTCTGATTCATCACCTCTTATTCCCCACCTCTGATTCCCCATATCTGATTCCCCGCCTCTGTTTTTCTGACTCTGATTCCCCGCCTCTGATTCCACATATCTGATTCTCCGCTTCTGATTCCCCAACTCTGATTCCCCGCCTCTGATTTGCCAGCTATGATTCCCCGCCTCTGATTCCCCGCGTCTGATTCCCTGCCTCTGATTCCCCGCCTCTGAATCCCCATCTCTGATTCACCACCTCTGATTCCCTGCGTCTGATTCCCCGCCTCTGATTCCCCATCTCTGATGCCCCGCCTCTGATTCCACGCCTCTGATTCCCCGCCTCTGTTACCCCATATCTGATTCCCGGATTCTGATTCCTCACCTCTGATTCCCCATCTCTGATTCCGCACATCCGATTCCCTGTCTCTGATTCCCCGCCTCTGATTCCCCGTGTCTGATTCCTTACCTCTGATTCCCATTCTATGATTCCCCACCTCTGATTCCCTATATCATATTCTCCGCCTCTGTTTCCCAGCCTCTGATTCTCCGACTCTGTTTCCCCATATCTGATTCCCCACTTCTGATTCCCCAGCTCTGATTCCCCGCCTCTGATACCCCGCGTCTGATTCCCTGCCTCTGATTCCCCGCCTCTGATTCCCCAGCTCTGATTCCCCACCTCTGATTCCCCGCATCTGATTCCCTGCCTCTGATTCCCCGCCTCTGATTCCCCATCTCTGAATCACCACCTCTGATTCACCACCTCTGATTCCCCATATCTGATTCCCCGCCTCTGTTTCCCCATATCTCATTCCCGGACTCTGACTCCCCACCTCTGATTCCCCAGCTCTGATTCCGCACATCCGATTCCCTGCCTCTGATACCCCGCCTCTGATTCCCCGCGTCTGATTCCCTACCTCTGATTCACAACCCTCGATTACCCACCTCTGATTCCCTATATCTGATTCTCCGCCTCTGTTTCCCAGCCTCTGATTCTCTGACTCTGTTTCCCCATATCTGATTCGCCACCTCTGATTCCCCAACTCTGATTCCCCGCCTCTGATTCCCCAGCTCTGATTCCCCGCCTCTGATACCCCGTGTCTGATTCCCTGCCTCTGATTCCCTGCCTCTGATTCCCCAGCTCTGATTCCCCACCTCTGATTCCCCGCGTCTGATTCCCTGCCTCTGATTCCCCTCCTCTAATTCCCCATCTCTGATTCATCACCTCTGATTCCCCACCTCTGATTCCCCATATCTGATACCCCGCCTCTGTTTCCCCGACTCTGATTCCCCGCCTCTGATTCCCCATATCTGATTCTCCGCTTCTGATTCCCCAACTCTGATTCCCCGCCTCTGATTCGCCAGCTATGATTCCCCGCCTCTGATTCCCCGCGTCTGATTCCCTGCCTCTGATTCCCCGCCTCTGAATCCCCATCTCTGATTCACCACCTCTGATTCCCTGCGTCTTATTCCCCGCCTCTGATTCCCCATCTCTGATTCCCCAATTCTGATTCTCTGACTCTGTTTCCCCATATCTGATTCGCCACCTCTGATTCCCCAACTCTGATTCCCTGCCTCTGATTCTCAACCTCTGATTCCCCACCTCTGATTCCCCATATCTGATTCCCCGCGTCTGTTTCCCCACCTCTGATTCCCGGCCTCTGATTCCAGGCCTCTGATTCCCGGCCTCTGATTCCCGGCCTCTGATTCCCCGCTTCTGATTCTGATTCCCTGCCTCTGATTCCCCATCTCTGATTCCCGACATCTGATTCCCTGCCTCTGATACCCTGCCTCTGATTCCCCGCCTCTGATTCCCCGCCTCTGATTCCCCACCTCTGATTCCCCATATCTGATTACCCGCCTCTGTTTCCCCGCCTCTGATTCCGCGCCTCTGTTTCCCCATATCTGATTCCCGGACTCTGATTCCCCAGCTCAGATTACCCATCTCTGATTCTGCACATCCGATTCCCAGCCTCTGATTCCCCGCCTCTGTTTCCCCATATCTGATTCCCCGCCTCTGATTCCCCAACTCTGATTCCCTGCCCCTGATTCCCCAGCTCTAATTCCCCACCTCTGATACACCGCGTCTGATTCCCTGCCTCTGATGCCCTGCCTCTGATTCCTAATCTCTGATTCCCTGCCTCTGATTCCCCGCCTCTGATTCCCCACCTCTGATTCCCCATATCTGATTCCCCGCCTCTGATTCCCCAACTCTGATTCCCCGCCTCTGATTCCCCAGCTCTGATTCCCCGCCTCTGATTCCCCGCGTCTGATTCCCCGCCTCTGATTCCCCGCCTCTGATTCACCATCTCTGATTCACCACCTCTGATTCCCCACCGCTGATTCCCCATATCTGATTCCCCGCCTCTGTTTCCCCGCCTCAGATTCCCCGCCTCTGATTCCCGGACTCTGAGTCCCCACCTCTGATTCCCGGCCTCTGATTCCCGGCCTCTGATCCCCGGCCTCTGATTCCCGGCCTCTGATTCCCGGCCTCTGATTCCCCGCTTCTGATTCTGATTCCCTGCCTCTGATTCCCATCTCTGATTCCCCACATCTCATTCCATGCCTCTGATTCCCTGCCTCTGATCCCCACCTTTAATTCCCCGCCTCTGATTCCCAACCTCTGATTCCCCGCCTCTGATTCCCCGCGTCTGATTCCTTACCTCTGATTCCCAATCTATGATTCCCCACCTCTGATTCCCTATATCTGATTCTCCGCCTCTGATTCCCAGCCTCTGATTCTCTGACTCTGTTTCCCCATATCTGATTCCCCACCTCTGATTCCCCAACTCCGATTCCCCGCCTCTGATTCCCCAGCTCTGATTCCCCGCCTCTGATACACCGCATCTGATTCCCTGCCTCTGATTTTCCGCCTCTGATCCCCAGCTCTGATTCCCCACCTCTGATTCCCCACGTCTGATTCCCTGCCTCTGATTCCCCGCCTCTGAGTCCCCATCTCTGATTCATCACCTCTGATTCCCCACCTCTGATTCCCCATATCTGATTCCCCGCCTCTGTTTCCCCGACTCTGATTCCCCGCCTCTGATTTCCCATATCTGATTCTCCGCTTCTGATTCCCCAACTCTGATTCCCCGCCTCTGATTCGCCAGCTATGATTCCCCGCCTCTGATTCCCCGCGTCTGATTCCCTGCCTCTGATTCCCCGCCTCTGAATCCCCATCTCTGATTCACCACCTCTGATTCCCTGCGTCTGAATCCCCGCCTCTGATTCCCCATCTCTGATGCCCCGCCTCTGATTCCCCGCCTCTGATTCCCCGCCTCTGTTTCCCCATATCTGATTCCCGGATTCTGATTCCTCACCTCTGATTCCCATCTCTGATTCCGCACATCCTATTCCTTACCTCTGATTCCCAATCTATGATTCCCCACCTCTGATTCCCTATATCATATTCTCCGCCTCTGTTTCCCAGCCTCTGATTCTCCGACTCTGTTTCCCCATATCTGATTCCCCACCTCTGATTCCCCAGCTCTGAATCCCCGCCTCTGATACCCCGCGTCTGATTCCCTGCCTCTGATTCCCCGCCTCTGATTCCCCAGCTCTGATTCCCCACCTCTGATTCCCCGAATCTGATTCCCTGCCTCTGATTCCCCATCTCTGAATCACCTCCTCTGATTCACCACCTCTGATTCCCCATATCTGATTCCCCGCCTCTGTTTCCCCATATCTCATTCCCGGACTCTGATTCCCCACCTCTGATTCCCCAGCTCTGATTCCGCACATCCGATTCCCTGCCTCTGATACCCCGCCTCTGATTCCCCGCGTCTGATTCCCTACCTCTGATTCACAACCCTCGATTCCCCACCTCTGATTCCCTATATCTGATTCTCCGCCTCTGTTTCCCAGCCTCTGATTCTCTGACTCTGTTTCCCCATATCTGATTCCCCACCTCTGATTCCCCAACTCTGATTCCCCGCCTCTGATTCCCCAGCTCTGATTCCCCGCCTCTGATACCCCGCATCTGATTCCCTGCCTCTGATTCCCCGCCTCTGATCCCCAGCTCTGATTCCCCACCTCTGATTCCCCACGTCTGATTCCCTGCCTCTGATTCCCCGCCTCTGATTCCCCATCTCTGATTCATCACCTCTGATTCCCCACCTCTGATTCCCCATATCTGATTCCCCGCCTCTGTTTCCCCGACTCTGATTCCCCGCCTCTGATTCCCCATATCTGATTCTCCGCTTCTGATTCCCCAACTCTGATTCCCCGCCTCTGATTCGCCAGCTATGATTCCCCGCCTCTGATTCCCCGCGTCTGATTCCCTGCCTCTGATTCCCCGCCTCTGAATCCCCATCTCTGATTCACCACCTCTGATTCCCTGTGTCTGATTCCCCGCCTCTGATTCCCCATCTCTGATGCGCCGCCTCTGATTCCCAGCCTCTGATTTCCCGCCTCTGTTTCCCCATATCTGATTCCCGGATTCTGATTCCTCACCTCTGATTCCCCATCTCTGATTCCGCACATCCGATTCCCTGCCTCTGATTCCCCGCCTCTGATTCCCCGTGTCTGATTCCTTACCTCTGATTCCCAATCTATGATTCCCCACCTCTGATTCCCCATATCTGATTCCCCACCTCTGATTCCCCAGCTCTGATTCCCCGCCTCTGATACCCCGCATCTGATTCCCTGCCTCTGATTCCCCGCCTCTGATTCCCCAGCTCTGATTCCCCACCTCTGATTCCCCGCATCTGATTCCCTGCCTCTGATTCCACGCCTCTGATTCCCCATCTCTGAATCACCACCTCTGATTCCCCAGCTCTGATTCCTCGCCTCTGATACCCCGCGTCTGATTCCCTGCCTCTGATTCCCTGCCTCTGATTCCACAGCTCTGATTCCCCACCTCTGATTCCCCGCGTCTGATTCCCTGCCTCTGATTCCCCTCCTCTGATTCCCCATCTCTGATTCATCACCTCTGATTCCCCACCTCTGATTCCCCATATCTGATACCCCGCCTCTGTTTCCCCGACTCTGATTCCCCGCCTCTGATTCCCCATATCTGATTCTCCGCTTCTGATTCCCCAACTCTGATTCCCCGCCTCTGATTCGCCAGCTATGATTCCCCGCCTCTGATTCCCCGCGTCTGATTCCCTGCCTCTGATTCCCCGCCTCTGAATCCCCATCTCTGAGTCACCACCTCTGATTCCCTGCGTCTGATTCCCCGCCTCTGATTCCCCATCTCTGATTCCCCAATTCTGATTCCCCGCCTCTGATTCCCCAGCTCTGATACCCCGCCTCTGATTCCCTGCCTCTGATTCTCAACCTCTGATTCCCCACCTCTGATTCCCCATATCTGATTCCCCTCGTCTGTTTCCCCACCTCTGATTCCCGGCCTCTGATTCCAGGCCTCTGATTCCCGGCCTCTGATTCCCGGCCTCTGATTCACCGCTTCTGATTCTGATTCCCTGCCTCTGATTCCCCATCTCTGATTCCCCACATCTGATTCCCTGCCTCTGATACCCTGCCTCTGATTCCCCGCCTCTGATTCCCCGCCTCTGATTCCCCACCTCTGATTCTCCATATCTGATTACCCGCCTCTGTTTCCCCACCTCTGATTCTGCGCCTCTGTTTCCCCATATCTGATTCCCGGACTCTGATTCCCCAGCTCAGATTACCCATCTCTGATTCTGCACATCCGATTCCCAGCCTCTGATTCCCCGCCTCTGTTTCCCCATATGTGATTCCCCGCCTCTGATTCCCCAACTCTGATTCCCTGCCCCTGATTCCCCAGCTCTAATTCCCCACCTCTGACACACCGCGTCTGATTCCCTGCCTCTGATGCCCTGCCTCTGATTCCTAATCTCTGATTCCCTGCCTCTGATTCCCCACCTCTGATTCCCCAACTCTGATTCCCCGCCTCTGATTCCCCAGCTCTGATTCCCCGCCTCTGATTCCCCGCGTCTGATTCCCCGCCTCTGATTCCCCGCCTCTGATTCACCATCTCTGATTCACCACCTCTGATTCCCCACCTCTGATTCCCCATATCTGATTCCCCGCCTCTGTTTCCCCGCCTCAGATTCCCCGCCTCTGATTCCCGGACTCTGAGTCCCCACCTCTGATTCCCGGCCTCTGATTCCCGGCCTCTGATCCCCGGCCTCTGATTCCCGGCCTCTGATTCCCGGCCTCTGATTCCCCGCTTCTGATTCTGATTCCCTGCCTCTGATTCCCATCTCTGATTCCCCACATCTCATTCCATGCCTCTGATTCCCTGCCTCTGATCCCCACCTTTGATTCCCCGCCTCTGATTCCCAACCTCTGATTCCCCGCCTCTGATTCCCCGCGTCTGATTCCTTACCTCTGATTCCCAATCTATGATTCCCCACCTCTGATTCCCTATATCTGATTCTCCGCCTCTGTTTCCCAGCCTCTATTCTCTGACTCTGTTTCCCCATATCTGATTCCCCACCTCTGATTCCCCAACTCTGATTCCCCGCCTCTGATTCCCCAGCTCTGATTCCCCGCCTCTGATACCCCGCATCTGATTCCCTGCCTCTGATTTTCCTCCTCTGATCTCCAGCTCTGATTCCCCACCTCTGATTCCCCACGTCTGATTCCCTGCCTCTGATTCCCCGCCTCTGATTCCCCATTTCTGATTCATCACCTCTGATTCCCCACCTCTGATTCCCCATATCTGATTCCCCGCCTCTGTTTCCCCGACTCTGATTCCCCGCCTCTGATTCCCCATATCTGATTCTCCGCTTCTGATTCCCCAACTCTGATTCCCCGCCTCTGATTCGCCAGCTATGATTCCCCGCCTCTGTTTCCCCGCGTCTGATTCCCTGCCTCTGATTCCCCGCCTCTGAATCCCCATCTCTGATTCACCACCTCTGATTCCCTGCGTCTGATTCCCCGCCTCTGATTCCCCATCTCTGATGCCCCGCCTCTGATTCCCCGCCTCTGATTCCCCGCCTCTGTTTCCCCATATCTGATTCCCGGATTCTGATTCCTCACCTCTGATTCCCCATCTCTGATTCCGCACATCCGATTCCCTGCCTCTGATTCCCCGCCTCTGATTCCCCGTGTCTGATTCCTTACCTCTGATTCCCAATCTATGATTCCCCACCTCTGATTCCCTATATCATATTCTCCGCCTCTGTTTCCCAGCCTCTGATTCTCCGACTCTGTTTCCCCATATCTGATTCCCCACCTCTGATTCCCCAGCTCTTATTCCCCGCCTCTGATACCCCGCGTCTGATTCCCTGCCTCTGATTCCCCGCCTCTGATTCCCCAGCTCTGATTCCCCACCTCTGATTCCCCGCATCTGATTCCCTGCCTCTGATTCCCCGCCTCTGATTCCCCATCTATGAATCACCACCTCTGAATCACCACCTCTGATTCCCCATATCTGATTCCCCGCCTCTGTTTTCCCATATCTCATTCCCGGACTCTGATTCCCCACCTCTGATTCCCCAGCTCTGATTCCGCACATCCGATTCCCTGCCTCTGATACCCCGCCTCTGATTCCCCGCGTCTGATTCCCTACCTCTGATTCACAACCCTCGATTCCCCACCTCTGATTCCCTATATCTGATTCTCCGCCTCTGTTTCCCAGCCTCTGATTCTCTGACTCTGTTTCCCCATATCTGATTCCCCACCTCTGATTCCCCAACTCTGATTCCCCGCCTCTGATTCCCCAGCTCTGATTCCCTGCCTCTGATACCCCGCATCTGATTCCCTGCCTCTGATTCCCCGCCTCTGATCCCCAGCTCTGATTCCCCACCTCTGATTCCCCACGTCTGATTCCCTGCCTCTGATTCCCCGCCTCTGATTCCCCATCTCTGATTCATCACCTCTGATTCCCCACCTCTGATTCCCCATATCTGATTCCCCGCCTCTGTTTCCCCGACTCTGATTCCCCGCCTCTGATTCCCCATATCTGATTCTCCGCTTCTGATTCCCCAACTCTGATTCCCCGCCTCTGATTCGCCAGCTATGATTCCCCGCCTCTGATTCCCCGCGTCTGATTCCCTGCCTCTGATTCCCCGCCTCTGAATCCCCATCTCTGATTCACCACCTCTGATTCCCTGCGTCTGATTCCCCGCCTCTGATTCCCCATCTCTGATGCCCCGCCTCTGATTCCCCGCCTCTGATTCCCCGCCTCTGTTTCCCCATATCTGATTCCCGGATTCTGATTCCTCACCTCTGATTCCCCATCTCTGATTCCGCACATCCGATTCCCTGCCTCTGATTCCCCGCCTCTGATTCCCCGTGTCTGATTCCTTACCTCTGATTCCCAATCTATGATTCCCCACCTCTGATTCCCTATATCATATTCTCCGCCTCTGTTTCCCAGCCTCTGATTCTCCGAATCTGTTTCCAAATATCTGATTCCCCACCTCTGATTCCCCAGCTCTGATTCCCCGCCTCTGATTCCCCGCGTCTGATTCCCTGCCTCTGATTCCCCGCCTCTGATTCCCCAGCTCTGATTCCCCACCTCTGATTCCCCGCATCTGATTCCCTGCCTCTGATTCCCCGCCTCTGATTCGCCATCTCTGAATCACCACCTCTGATTCACCACCTCTGATTCCCCATATCTGATTCCCCGCCTCTGTTTCCCCATATCTCATTCCCGGACTCTGATTCCCCACCTCTGATTACCCAGCTCTGATTCCGCACATCCGATTCCCTGCCTCTGATTCCCCGCCTCTGATTCCCCACGTCTGATTCCCTACCTCTGATTCACAACGCTTGATTCCCCACCTCTGATTCCCTATATCTGATTCTCCGCCTCTGTTTCCCAGCCTCTGATTCTCTGACTCTGTTTCCCCATATCTGATTCCCCACCTCTGATTCCCCAGCTCTTATTCCCCGCCTCTGATACCCCGTGTCTGATTCCCTGCCTCTGATTCCCCGCCTCTGATTCCCCAGCTCTGATTCCCCACCTCTGATTCCCCGCATCTGATTCCCTGCCTCTGATTCCCCGCCTCTGATTCCCCATCTATGAATCACCACCTCTGAATCACCACCTCTGATTCCCCATATCTGATTCCCCGCCTCTGTTTCCCCATATCTCATTCCCGGACTCTGATTCCCCACCTCTGATTACCCAGCTCTGATTCCGCACATCCGATTCCCTGCCTCTGATTCCCCGCCTCTGATTCCCCACGTCTGATTCCCTACCTCTGATTCACAACGCTTGATTCCCCACCTCTGATTCCCTATATCTGATTCTCCGCCTCTGTTTCCCAGCCTCTGATTCTCTGACTCTGTTTCCCCATATCTGATTCCCCACCTCTGATTCCCCAGCTCTTATTCCCCGCCTCTGATACCCCGTGTCTGATTCCCTGCCTCTGATTCCCCGCCTCTGATTCCCCAGCTCTGATTCCCCACCTCTGATTCCCCGCATCTGATTCCCTGCCTCTGATTCCCCGCCTCTGATTCCCCATCTATGAATCACCACCTCTGAATCACCACCTCTGATTCCCCATATCTGATTCCCCGCCTCTGTTTCCCCATATCTCATTCCCGGACTCTGATTCCCCACCTCTGATTCCCCAGCTCTGATTCCGCACATCCGATTCCCTGCCTCTGATACCCCGCCTCTGATTCCCCGCGTCTGATTCCCTACCTCTGATTCACAACCCTCGATTCCCCACCTCTGATTCCCTATATCTGATTCTCCGCCTCTGTTTCCCAGCCTCTGATTCTCTGACTCTGTTTCCCCATATCTGATTCCCCACCTCTGATTCCCCAACTCTGATTCCCCACCTCTGATTCCCCAGCTCTGATTCCCCGCCTCTGATACCCCGCATCAGATTCCCTGCCTCTGATTCCCCGCCTCTGATCCCCAGCTCTGATTCCCCACCTCTGATTCCCTGCCTCTGATTCCCCGCCTCTGATTCCCCATCTCTGATTCATCACCTCTGATTCCCCACCTCTGATTCCCCATATCTGATTCCCCGCCTCTGTTTCCCCGACTCTGATTCCCCGCCTCTGATTCCCCATATCTGATTCTCCGCTTCTGATTCCCCAACTCTGATTCCCCGCCTCTGATTCGCCAGCTATGATTCCCCGCCACTGATTCCCCGCGTCTGATTCCCTGCCTCTGATTCCCCGCATCTGAATCCCCATCTCTGATTCACCACCTCTGATTCTCTGCGTCTGATTCCCCGCCTCTGATTCCCCATCTCTGATGCCCCACCTCTGATTCCCCGCCTCTGATTCCCCGCCTCTGTTTCCCCATATCTGATTCCCGGATTCTGATTCCTCACCTCTGATTCCCCATCTCTGATTCCGCACATCCGATTCCCTGCCTCTGATTCCCCGCCTCTGATTCCCCGTGTCTGATTCCTTACCTCTGATTCCCAATCTATGATTCCCCACCTCTGATTCCCTATATCATATTCTCCGCCTCTGTTTCCCAGCCTCTGATTCTCCGAATCTGTTTCCAAATATCTGATTCCCCACCTCTGATTCCCCATATCTGATTCCCCGCCTCTGTTTCCCCGACTCTGATTCCCCGCCTCTGATTCCCCATATCTGATTCTCAGCTTCTGATTCCCCAACTCTGATTCCCCGCCTCTGATTCGCCAGCTATGATTCCCCGCCTCTGATTCCCCGCGTCTGATTCCCTGCCTCTGATTCCCCGCCTCTGAATCCCCATCTCTGATTCACCACCTCTGATTCCCTGCGTCTGATTCCCCGCCTCTGATTCCCCATTTCTGATGCCCCGCCTCTGATTCCCCACCTCTGATTCCCCGCCTCTGTTTCCCCATATCTGATTCCCGGATTCTGATTCCTCACCTCTGATTCCCCATCTCTGATTCCGCACATCCGATTCCCTGCCTCTGATTCCCCGCCTCTGATTCCCCGTGTCTGATTCCTTACCTCTGATTCCCAATCTATGATTCCCCAACTCTGATTCCCTATATCATATTCTCCGCCTCTGTTTCCCAGCCTCTGATTCTCCGACTCTGTTTCCCCATATCTGATTCCCCACCTCTGATTCCCCAGCTCTTATTCCCCGCCTCTGATACCCCGCGTCTGATTCCCTGCCTCTGATTCCCCGCCTCTGATTCCCCAGCTCTGATTCCCCACCTCTGATTCCCCGCATCTGATTCCCTGCCTCTGATTCCCCGCCTCTGATTCCCCATCTATGAATCACCACCTCTGAATCACCACCTCTGATTCCCCATATCTGATTCCCCGCCTCTGTTTTCCCATATCTCATTCCCGGACTCTGATTCCCCACCTCTGATTCCCCAGCTCTGATTCCGCACATCCGATTCCCTGCCTCTGATACCCCGCCTCTGATTCCCCGCGTCTGATTCCCTACCTCTGATTCACAACCCTCGATTCCCCACCTCTGATTCCCTATATCTGATTCTCCGCCTCTGTTTCCCAGCCTCTGATTCTCTGACTCTGTTTCCCCATATCTGATTCCCCACCTCTGATTCCCCAACTCTGATTCCCCGCCTCTGATTCCCCAGCTCTGATTCCCCGCCTCTGATACCCCGCATCTGATTCCCTGCCTCTGATTCCCCGCCTCTGATCCCCAGCTCTGATTCCCCACCTCTGATTCCCCACGTCTGATTCCCTGCCTCTGATTCCCCGCCTCTGATTCCCCATCTCTGATTCATCACCTCTGATTCCCCACCTCTGATTCCCCATATCTGATTCCCCGCCTCTGTTTCCCCGACTCTGATTCCCCGCCTCTGATTCCCCATATCTGATTCTCCGCTTCTGATTCCCCAACTCTGATTCCCCGCCTCTGATTCGCCAGCTATGATTCCCCGCCTCTGAATCCCCGCGTCTGATTCCCTGCCTCTGATTCCCCGCCTCTGAATCCCCATCTCTGATTCACCACCTCTGATTCCCTGCGTCTGATTCCCCGCCTCTGATTCCCCATCTCTGATGCCCCGCCTCTGATTCCCCGCCTCTGATTCCCCGTGTCTGATTCCTTACCTCTGATTCCCAATCTATGATTCCCCACCTCTGATTCCCTATATCATATTCTCCGCCTCTGTTTCCCAGCCTCTGATTCTCCGAATCTGTTTCCAAATATCTGATTCCCCACCTCTGATTCCCCAGCTCTGATTCCCCACCTCTGATTCCCCGCGTCTGATTCCCTGCCTCTGATTCCCCGCCTCTGATTCCCCAGCTCTGATTCCCCACCTCTGATTCCCCGCATCTGATTCCCTGCCTCTGATTCCCCGCCTCTGATTCGCCATCTCTGAATCACCACCTCTGATTCACCACCTCTGATTCCCCATATCTGATTCCCCGCCTCTGTTTCCCCATATCTCATTCCCGGACTCTGATTCCCCACCTCTGATTCCCCAGCTCTGATTCCGCACATCCGATTCCCTGCCTCTGATTCCCCGCCTCTGATTCCCCACGTCTGATTCCCTACCTCTGATTCACAACCCTTGATTCCCCACCTCTGATTCCCTATATCTGATTCTCCGCCTCTGTTTCCCAGCCTCTGATTCTCTGACTCTGTTTCCCCATATCTGATTCGCCGCCTCTGATTCCCCAGCTCTGATTCCCCACCTCTGATTCCCCGCGTCTGATTCCCTGCCTCTGATTCCCCCCCTCTGATTCCCCATCTATGAATCACCACCTCTGAATCACCACCTCTGATTCCCCATATCTGATTCCCCGCCTCTGTTTCCCCGCCTCAGATTCCCCGCCTCTGATTCCCGGACTCTGAGTCCCCACCTCTGATTCCCGGCCTCTGATTCCCGGCCTCTGATCCCCGGCCTCTGATTCCCGGCCTCTGATTCCCGGCCTCTGATTCCCCGCTTCTGATTCTGATTCCCTGCCTCTGATTCCCATCTCTGATTCCCCACATCTCATTCCATGCCTCTGATTCCCTGCCTCTGATCCCCACCTTTGATTCCCCGCCTCTGATTCCCAACCTCTGATTCCCCGCCTCTGATTCCCCGCGTCTGATTCCTTACCTCTGATTCCCAATCTATGATTCCCCACCTCTGATTCCCTATATCTGATTCTCCGCCTCTGTTTCCCAGCCTCTATTCTCTGACTCTGTTTCCCCATATCTGATTCCCCACCTCTGATTCCCCAACTCTGATTCCCCGCCTCTGATTCCCCAGCTCTGATTCCCCGCCTCTGATACCCCGCATCTGATTCCCTGCCTCTGATTTTCCTCCTCTGATCTCCAGCTCTGATTCCCCACCTCTGATTCCCCACGTCTGATTCCCTGCCTCTGATTCCCCGCCTCTGATTCCCCATTTCTGATTCATCACCTCTGATTCCCCACCTCTGATTCCCCATATCTGATTCCCCGCCTCTGTTTCCCCGACTCTGATTCCCCGCCTCTGATTCCCCATATCTGATTCTCCGCTTCTGATTCCCCAACTCTGATTCCCCGCCTCTGATTCGCCAGCTATGATTCCCCGCCTCTGATTCCCCGCGTCTGATTCCCTGCCTCTGATTCCCCGCCTCTGAATCCCCATCTCTGATTCACCACCTCTGATTCCCTGCGTCTGATTCCCCGCCTCTGATTCCCCATCTCTGATGCCCCGCCTCTGATTCCACGCCTCTGATTCCCCGCCTCTGTTTCCCCATATCTGATTCCCGGATTCTGATTCCTCACCTCTGATTCCCCATCTCTGATTCTGCACATCCGATTCCCTGCCTCTGATTCCCCGCCTCTGATTCCCCGTGTCTGATTCCTTACCTCTGATTCCCAATCTATGATTCCCCACCTCTGATTCCCTATATCATATTCTCCGCCTCTGTTTCCCAGCCTCTGATTCTCCGACTCTGTTTCCCCATATCTGATTCCCCACCTCTGATTCCCCAGCTCTTATTCCCCGCCTCTGATACCCCGCGTCTGATTCCCTGCCTCTGATTCCCCGCCTCTGATTCCCCAGCTCTGATTCCCCACCTCTGATTCCCCGCATCTGATTCCCTGCCTCTGATTCCCCGCCTCTGATTCCCCATCTATGAATCACCACCTCTGAATCACCACCTCTGATTCCCCATATCTGATTCCCCGCCTCTGTTTTCCCATATCTCATTCCCGGACTCTGATTCCCCACCTCTGATTCCCCAGCTCTGATTCCGCACATCCGATTCCCTGCCTCTGATACCCCGCCTCTGATTCCCCGCGTCTGATTCCCTACCTCTGATTCACAACCCTCGATTCCCCACCTCTGATTCCCTATATCTGATTCTCCGCCTCTGTTTCCCAGCCTCTGATTCTCTGACTCTGTTTCCCCATATCTGATTCCCCACCTCTGATTCCCCAACTCTGATTCCCCGCCTCTGATTCCACAGCTCTGATTCCCTGCCTCTGATTCCCCAGCTCTGATTCCCCGCCTCTGATACCCCGCATCTGATTCCCTGCCTCTGATTCCCCGCCTCTGATCCCCAGCTCTGATTCCCCACCTCTGATTCCCCACGTCTGATTCCCTGCCTCTGATTCCCCGCCTCTGATTCCCCAGCTCTGATTCCCCACCTCTGATTCCCCGCATCTGATTCCCTGCCTCTGATTCCCCGCCTCTGATTCGCCATCTCTGAATCACCACCTCTGATTCACCACCTCTGATTCCCCATATCTGATTCCCCGCCTCTGTTTCCCCATATCTCATTCCCGGACTCTGATTCCCCACCTCTGATTCCCCAGCTCTGATTCCGCACATCCGATTCCATGCCTCTGATTCCCCGCCTCTGATTCCCCACGTCTGATTCCCTACCTCTGATTCACAACCCTTGATTCCCCACCTCTGATTCCCTATATCTGATTCTCCGCCTCTGTTTCCCAGCCTCTGATTCTCTGACTCTGTTTCCCCATATCTGATTCGCCGCCTCTGATTCCCCAGGTCTGATTCCCCACCTCTGATTCCCCGCGTCTGATTCCCTGCCTCTGATTCCCCGCCTCTGATTCCCCATCTATGAATCACCACCTCTGAATCACCACCTCTGATTCCCCATATCTGATTCCCCGCCTCTGTTTCCCCGCCTCAGATTCCCCGCCTCTGATTCCCGGACTCTGAGTCCCCACCTCTGATTCCCGGCCTCTGATTCCCGGCCTCTGATCCCCGGCCTCTGATTCCCGGCCTCTGATTCACGGCCTCTGATTCCCCGCTTCTGATTCTGATTCCCTGCCTCTGATTCCCATCTCTGATTCCCCACATCTCATTCCATGCCTCTGATTCCCTGCCTCTGATCCCCACCTTTGATTCCCCGCCTCTGATTCCCAACCTCTGATTCCCCGCCTCTGATTCCCCGCGTCTGATTCCTTACCTCTGATTCCCAATCTATGATTCCCCACCTCTGATTCCCTATATCTGATTCTCCGCCTCTGTTTCCCAGCCTCTATTCTCTGACTCTGTTTCCCCATATCTGATTCCCCACCTCTGATTCCCCAACTCTGATTCCCCGCCTCTGATTCCCCAGCTCTGATTCCCCGCCTCTGATACCCCGCATCTGATTCCCTGCCTCTGATTTTCCTCCTCTGATCTCCAGCTCTGATTCCCCACCTCTGATTCCCCACGTCTGATTCCCTGCCTCTGATTCCCCGCCTCTGATTCCCCATTTCTGATTCATCACCTCTGATTCCCCACCTCTGATTCCCCATATCTGATTCCCCGCCTCTGTTTCCCCGACTCTGATTCCCCGCCTCTGATTCCCCATATCTGATTCTCCGCTTCTGATTCCCCAACTCTGATTCCCCGCCTCTGATTCGCCAGCTATGATTCCCCGCCTCTGATTCCCCGCGTCTGATTCCCTGCCTCTGATTCCCCGCCTCTGAATCCCCATCTCTGATTCACCACCTCTGATTCCCTGCGTCTGATTCCCCGCCTCTGATTCCCCATCTCTGATGCCCCGCCTCTGATTCCCCGCCTCTGATTCCCCGCCTCTGTTTCCCCATATCTGATTCCCGGATTCTGATTCCTCACCTCTGATTCCCCATCTCTGATTCCGCACATCCGATTCCCTGCCTCTGATTCCCCGCCTCTGATTCCCCGTGTCTGATTCCTTACCTCTGATTCCCAATCTATGATTCCCCACCTCTGATTCCCTATATCATATTCTCCGCCTCTGTTTCCCAGCCTCTGATTCTCCGACTCTGTTTCCCCATATCTGATTCCCCACCTCTGATTCCCCAGCTCTTATTCCCCGCCTCTGATACCCCGCGTCTGATTCCCTGCCTCTGATTCCCCGCCTCTGATTCCCCAGCTCTGATTCCCCACCTCTGATTCCCCGCATCTGATTCCCTGCCTCTGATTCCCCGCCTCTGATTCCCCATCTATGAATCACCACCTCTGAATCACCACCTCTGATTCCCCATATCTGATTCCCCGCCTCTGTTTTCCCATATCTCATTCCCGGACTCTGATTCCCCACCTCTGATTCCCCAGCTCTGATTCCGCACATCCGATTCCCTGCCTCTGATACCCCGCCTCTGATTCCCCGCGTCTGATTCCCTACCTCTGATTCACAACCCTCGATTCCCCACCTCTGATTCCCTATATCTGATTCTCCGGCTCTGTTTCCCAGCCTCTGATTCTCTGACTCTGTTTCCCCATATCTGATTCCCCACCTCTGATTCCCCAACTCTGATTCCCCGCCTCTGATTCCCCAGCTCTGATTCCCCGCCTCTGATACCCCGCATCTGATTCCCTGCCTCTGATTCCCCGCCTCTGATCCCCAGCTCTGATTCCCCACCTCTGATTCCCCACGTCTGATTCCCTGCCTCTGATTCCCCGCCTCTGATTCCCCATCTCTGATTCATCACCTCTGATTCCCCACCTCTGATTCCCCATATCTGATTCCCCGCCTCTGTTTCCCCGACTCTGATTCCCCGCCTCTGATTCCCCATATCTGATTCTCCGCTTCTGATTCCCCAACTCTGATTCCCCGCCTCTGATTCGCCAGCTATGATTCCCCGCCTCTGAATCCCCGCGTCTGATTCCCTGCCTCTGATTCCCCGCCTCTGAATCCCCATCTCTGATTCACCACCTCTGATTCCCTGCGTCTGATTCCCCGCCTCTGATTCCCCATCTCTGATGCCCCGCCTCTGATTCCCCGCCTCTGATTCCCCGTGTCTGATTCCTTACCTCTGATTCCCAATCTATGATTCCCCACCTCTGATTCCCTATATCATATTCTCCGCCTCTGTTTCCCAGCCTCTGATTCTCCGAATCTGTTTCCAAATATCTGATTCCCCACCTCTGATTCCCCAGCTCTGATTCCCCGCCTCTGATTCCCCGCGTCTGATTCCCTGCCTCTGATTCCCCGCCTCTGATTCCCCAGCTCTGATTCCCCACCTCTGATTCCCCGCATCTGATTCCCTGCCTCTGATTCCCCGCCTCTGATTCGCCATCTCTGAATCACCACCTCTGATTCACCACCTCTGATTCCCCATATCTGATTCCCCGCCTCTGTTTCCCCATATCTCATTCCCGGACTCTGATTCCCCACCTCTGATTCCCCAGCTCTGATTCCGCACATCCGATTCCCTGCCTCTGATTCCCCGCCTCTGATTCCCCACGTCTGATTCCCTACCTCTGATTCACAACCCTTGATTCCCCACCTCTGATTCCCTATATCTGATTCTCCGCCTCTGTTTCCCAGCCTCTGATTTTCTGACTCTGTTTCCCCATATCTGATTCGCCGCCTCTGATTCCCCAGCTCTGATTCCCCACCTCTGATTCCCCGCGTCTGATTCCCTGCCTCTGATTCCCCGCCTCTGATTCCCCATCTATGAATCACCACCTCTGAATCACCACCTCTGATTCCCCATATCTGATTCCCCGCCTCTGTTTCCCCGCCTCAGATTCCCCGCCTCTGATTCCCGGACTCTGAGTCCCCACCTCTGATTCCCGGCCTCTGATTCCCGGCCTCTGATCCCCGGCCTCTGATTCCCGGCCTCTGATTCCCGGCCTCTGATTCCCCGCTTCTGATTCTGATTCCCTGCCTCTGATTCCCATCTCTGATTCCCCACATCTCATTCCATGCCTCTGATTCCCTGCCTCTGATCCCCACCTTTTATTCCCCGCCTCTGATTCCCAACCTCTGATTCCCCGCCTCTGATTCCCCGCGTCTGATTCCTTACCTCTGATTCCCAATCTATGATTCCCCACCTCTGATTCCCTATATCTGATTCTCCGCCTCTGTTTCCCAGCCTCTATTCTCTGACTCTGTTTCCCCATATCTGATTCCCCACCTCTGATTCCCCAACTCTGATTCCCCGCCTCTGATTCCCCAGCTCTGATTCCCCGCCTCTGATACCCCGCATCTGATTCCCTGCCTCTGATTTTCCTCCTCTGATCTCCAGCTCTGATTCCCCACCTCTGATTCCCCACGTCTGATTCCCTGCCTCTGATTCCCCGCCTCTGATTCCCCATTTCTGATTCATCACCTCTGATTCCCCACCTCTGATTCCCCATATCTGATTCCCCGCCTCTGTTTCCCCGACTCTGATTCCCCGCCTCTGATTCCCCATATCTGATTCTCCGCTTCTGATTCCCCAACTCTGATTCCCCGCCTCTGATTCGCCAGCTATGATTCCCCGCCTCTGATTCCCCGCGTCTGATTCCCTGCCTCTGATTCCCCGCCTCTGAATCCCCATCTCTGATTCACCACCTCTGATTCCCTGCGTCTGATTCCCCGCCTCTGATTCCCCATCTCTGATGCCCCGCCTCTGATTCCCCGCCTCTGATTCCCCGCCTCTGTTTCCCCATATCTGATTCCCGGATTCTGATTCCTCACCTCTGATTCCCCATCTCTGATTCCGCACATCCGATTCCCTGCCTCTGATTCCCCGCCTCTGATTCCCCGTGTCTGATTCCTTACCTCTGATTCCCAATCTATGATTCCCCACCTCTGATTCCCTATATCATATTCTCCGCCTCTGTTTCCCAGCCTCTGATTCTCCGACTCTGTTTCCCCATATCTGATTCCCCACCTCTGATTCCCCAGCTCTTATTCCCCGCCTCTGATACCCCGCGTCTGATTCCCTGCCTCTGATTCCCCGCCTCTGATTCCCCAGCTCTGATTCCCCACCTCTGATTCCCCGCATCTGATTCCCTGCCTCTGATTCCCCGCCTCTGATTCCCCATCTATGAATCACCACCTCTGAATCACCACCTCTGATTCCCCATATCTGATTCCCCGCCTCTGTTTTCCCATATCTCATTCCCGGACTCTGATTCCCCACCTCTGATTCCCCAGCTCTGATTCCGCACATCCGATTCCCTGCCTCTGATACCCCGCCTCTGATTCCCCGCGTCTGATTCCCTACCTCTGATTCACAACCCTCGATTCCCCACCTCTGATTCCCTATATCTGATTCTCCGCCTCTGTTTCCCAGCCTCTGATTCTCTGACTCTGTTTCCCCATATCTGATTCCCCACCTCTGATTCCCCAACTCTGATTCCCCGCCTCTGATTCCCCAGCTCTGATTCCCCGCCTCTGATTCCCCAGCTCTGATTCCCCGCCTCTGATACCCCGCATCTGATTCCCTGCCTCTGATTCCCCGCCTCTGATCCCCAGCTCTGATTCCCCACCTCTGATTCCCCACGTCTGATTCCCTGCCTCTGATTCCCCGCCTCTGATTCCCCAGCTCTGATTCCCCACCTCTGATTCCCCGCATCTGATTCCCTGCCTCTGATTCCCCGCCTCTGATTCGCCATCTCTGAATCACCACCTCTGATTCACCACCTCTGATTCCCCATATCTGATTCCCCGCCTCTGTTTCCCCATATCTCATTCCCGGACTCTGATACCCCACCTCTGATTCCCCAGCTCTGATTCCGCACATCCGATTCCCTGCCTCTGATTCCCCGCCTCTGATTCCCCACGTCTGATTCCCTACCTCTGATTCACAACCCTTGATTCCCCACCTCTGATTCCCTATATCTGATTCAACGCCTCTGTTTCCCAGCCTCTGATTCTCTGACTCTGTTTCCCCATATCTGATTCGCCGCCTCTGATTCCCCATCTCTGATGCCCCACCTCTGATTCCCCGCCTCTGATTCCCCGCCTCTGTTTCCCCATATCTGATTCCCGGATTCTGATTCCTCACCTCTGATTCCCCATCTCTGATTCCGCACATCCGATTCCCTGCCTCTGATTCCCCGCCTCTGATTCCCCGTGTCTGATTCCTTACCTCTGGTTCCCAATCTATGATTCCCCACCTCTGATTCCCTATATCATATTCTCCGCCTCTGTTTCCCAGCCTCTGATTCTCCGAATCTGTTTCCAAATATCTGATTCCCCACCTCTGATTCCCCATATCTGATTCCCCGCCTCTGTTTCCCCGACTCTGATTCCCCGCCTCTGATTCCCCATATCTGATTCTCCGCTTCTGATTCCCCAACTCTGATTCCCCGCCTCTGATTCGCCAGCTATGATTCCCCGCCTCTGATTCCCCGCGTCTGATTCCCTGCCTCTGATTCCCCGCCTCTGAATCCCCATCTCTGATTCACCACCTCTGATTCCCTGCGTCTGATTCCCCGCCTCTGATTCCCCATCTCTGATGCCCCGCCTCTGATTCCCCGCCTCTGATTCCCCGCCTCTGTTTCCCCATATCTGATTCCCGGATTCTGATTCCTCACCTCTGATTCCCCATCTCTGATTCCGCACATCCGATTCCCTGCCTCTGATTCCCCGCCTCTGATTCCCCGTGTCTGATTCCTTACCTCTGATTCCCAATCTATGATTCCCCACCTCTGATTCCCTATATCATATTCTCCGCCTCTGTTTCCCAGCCTCTGATTCTCCGACTCTGTTTCCCCATATCTGATTCCCCACCTCTGATTCCCCAGCTCTTATTCCCCGCCTCTGATACCCCGCGTCTGATTCCCTGCCTCTGATTCCCCGCCTCTGATTCCCCAGCTCTGATTCCCCACCTCTGATTCCCCGCATCTGATTCCCTGCCTCTGATTCCCCGCCTCTGATTCCCCATCTATGAATCACCACCTCTGAATCACCACCTCTGATTCCCCATATCTGATTCCCCGCCTCTGTTTTCCCATATCTCATTCCCGGACTCTGATTCCCCACCTCTGATTCCCCAGCTCTGATTCCGCACATCCGATTCCCTGCCTCTGATACCCCGCCTCTGATTCCCCGCGTCTGATTCCCTACCTCTGATTCACAACCCTCGATTCCCCACCTCTGATTCCCTATATCTGATTCTCCGCCTCTGTTTCCCAGCCTCTGATTCTCTGACTCTGTTTCCCCATATCTGATTCCCCACCTCTGATTCCCCAACTCTGATTCCCCGCCTCTGATTCCCCAGCTCTGATTCCCCGCCTCTGATACCCCGCATCTGATTCCCTGCCTCTGATTCCCCGCCTCTGATCCCCAGCTCTGATTCCCCACCTCTGATTCCCCACGTCTGATTCCCTGCCTCTGATTCCCCGCCTCTGATTCCCCATCTCTGATTCATCACCTCTGATTCCCCACCTCTGATTCCCCATATCTGATTCCCCGCCTCTGTTTCCCCGACTCTGATTCCCCGCCTCTGATTCCCCATATCTGATTCTCCGCTTCTGATTCCCCAACTCTGATTCCCCGCCTCTGATTCGCCAGCTATGATTCCCCGCCTCTGAATCCCCGCGTCTGATTCCCTGCCTCTGATTCCCCGCCTCTGAATCCCCATCTCTGATTCACCACCTCTGATTCCCTGCGTCTGATTCCCCGCCTCTGATTCCCCATCTCTGATGCCCCGCCTCTGATTCCCCGCCTCTGATTCCCCGTGTCTGATTCCTTACCTCTGATTCCCAATCTATGATTCCCCACCTCTGATTCCCTATATCATATTCTCCGCCTCTGTTTCCCAGCCTCTGATTCTCCGAATCTGTTTCCAAATATCTGATTCCCCACCTCTGATTCCCCAGCTCTGATTCCCCGCCTCTGATTCCCCGCGTCTGATTCCCTGCCTCTGATTCCCCGCCTCTGATTCCCCAGCTCTGATTCCCCACCTCTGATTCCCCGCATCTGATTCCCTGCCTCTGATTCCCCGCCTCTGATTCGCCATCTCTGAATCACCACCTCTGATTCACCACCTCTGATTCCCCATATCTGATTCCCCGCCTCTGTTTCCCCATATCTCATTCCCGGACTCTGATTCCCCACCTCTGATTCCCCAGCTCTGATTCCGCACATCCGATTCCCTGCCTCTGATTCCCCGCCTCTGATTCCCCACGTCTGATTCCCTACCTCTGATTCACAACCCTTGATTCCCCACCTCTGATTCCCTATATCTGATTCTCCGCCTCTGTTTCCCAGCCTCTGATTCTCTGACTCTGTTTCCCCATATCTGATTCGCCGCCTCTGATTCCCCAGCTCTGATTCCCCACCACTGATTCCCCGCGTCTGATTCCCTGCCTCTGATTCCCCGCCTCTGATTCCCCATCTATGAATCACCACCTCTGAATCACCACCTCTGATTCCCCATATCTGATTCCCCGCCTCTGTTTCCCCGCCTCAGATTCCCCGCCTCTGATTCCCGGACTCTGAGTCCCCACCTCTGATTCCCGGCCTCTGATTCCCGGCCTCTGATCCCCGGCCTCTGATTCCCGGCCTCTGATTCCCGGCCTCTGATTCCCCGCTTCTGATTCTGATTCCCTGCCTCTGATTCCCATCTCTGATTCCCCACATCTCATTCCATGCCTCTGATTCCCTGCCTCTGATCCCCACCTTTTATTCCCCGCCTCTGATTCCCAACCTCTGATTCCCCGCCTCTGATTCCCCGCGTCTGATTCCTTACCTCTGATTCCCAATCTATGATTCCCCACCTCTGATTCCCTATATCTGATTCTCCGCCTCTGTTTCCCAGCCTCTATTCTCTGACTCTGTTTCCCCATATCTGATTCCCCACCTCTGATTCCCCAACTCTGATTCCCCGCCTCTGATTCCCCAGCTCTGATTCCCCGCCTCTGATACCCCGCATCTGATTCCCTGCCTCTGATTTTCCTCCTCTGATCTCCAGCTCTGATTCCCCACCTCTGATTCCCCACGTCTGATTCCCTGCCTCTGATTCCCCGCCTCTGATTCCCCATTTCTGATTCATCACCTCTGATTCCCCACCTCTGATTCCCCATATCTGATTCCCCGCCTCTGTTTCCCCGACTCTGATTCCCCGCCTCTGATTCCCCATATCTGATTCTCCGCTTCTGATTCCCCAACTCTGATTCCCCGCCTCTGATTCGCCAGCTATGATTCCCCGCCTCTGATTCCCCGCGTCTGATTCCCTGCCTCTGATTCCCCGCCTCTGAATCCCCATCTCTGATTCACCACCTCTGATTCCCTGCGTCTGATTCCCCGCCTCTGATTCCCCATCTCTGATGCCCCGCCTCTGATTCCCCGCCTCTGATTCCCCGCCTCTGTTTCCCCATATCTGATTCCCGGATTCTGATTCCTCACCTCTGATTCCCCATCTCTGATTCCGCACATCCGATTCCCTGCCTCTGATTCCCCGCCTCTGATTCCCCGTGTCTGATTCCTTACCTCTGATTCCCAATCTATGATTCCCCACCTCTGATTCCCTATATCATATTCTCCGCCTCTGTTTCCCAGCCTCTGATTCTCCGACTCTGTTTCCCCATATCTGATTCCCCACCTCTGATTCCCCAGCTCTTATTCCCCGCCTCTGATACCCCGCGTCTGATTCCCTGCCTCTGATTCCCCGCCTCTGATTCCCCAGCTCTGATTCCCCACCTCTGATTCCCCGCATCTGATTCCCTGCCTCTGATTCCCCGCCTCTGATTCCCCATCTATGAATCACCACCTCTGAATCACCACCTCTGATTCCCCATATCTGATTCCCCGCCTCTGTTTTCCCATATCTCATTCCCGGACTCTGATTCCCCACCTCTGATTCCCCAGCTCTGATTCCGCACATCCGATTCCCTGCCTCTGATACCCCGCCTCTGATTCCCCGCGTCTGATTCCCTACCTCTGATTCACAACCCTCGATTCCCCACCTCTGATTCCCTATATCTGATTCTCCGCCTCTGTTTCCCAGCCTCTGATTCTCTGACTCTGTTTCCCCATATCTGATTCCCCACCTCTGATTCCCCAACTCTGATTCCCCGCCTCTGATTCCCCAGCTCTGATTCCCCGCCTCTGATTCCCCAGCTCTGATTCCCCGCCTCTGATACCCCGCATCTGATTCCCTGCCTCTGATTCCCCGCCTCTGATCCCCAGCTCTGATTCCCCACCTCTGATTCCCCACGTCTGATTCCCTGCCTCTGATTCCCCGCCTCTGATTCCCCAGCTCTGATTCCCCACCTCTGATTCCCCGCATCTGATTCCCTGCCTCTGATTTCCCGCCTCTGATTCGCCATCTCTGAATCACCACCTCTGATTCACCACCTCTGATTCCCCATATCTGATTCCCCGCCTCTGTTTCCCCATATCTCATTCCCGGACTCTGATTCCCCACCTCTGATTCCCCAGCTCTGATTCCGCACATCCGATTCCCTGCCTCTGATTCCCCGCCTCTGATTCCCCACGTCTGATTCCCTACCTCTGATTCACAACCCTTGATTCCCCACCTCTGATTCCCTATATCTGATTCTCCGCCTCTGTTTCCCAGCCTCTGATTCTCTGACTCTGTTTCCCCATATCTGATTCGCCACCTCTGATTCCCCAGGTCTGATTCCCCACCTCTGATTCCCCGCGTCTGATTCCCTGCCTCTGATTCCCCGCCTCTGATTCCCCATCTATGAATCACCACCTCTGAATCACCACCTCTGATTCCCCATATCTGATTCCCCGCCTCTGATCCCCGGCCTCTGATTCCCGGCCTCTGATTCCCGGCCTCTGATTCCCCGCTTCTGATTCTGATTCCCTGCCTCTGATTCCCATCTCTGATTCCCCACATCTCATTCCATGCCTCTGATTCCCTGCCTCTGATCCCCACCTTTGATTCCCCGCCTCTGACTCCCAACCTCTGATTCCCCGCCTCTGATTCCCCGCGTCTGATTCCTTACCTCTGATTCCCAATCTATGATTCCCCACCTCTGATTCCCTTTATCTGATTCTCCGCCTCTGTTTCCCAGCCTCTATTCTCTGACTCTGTTTCCCCATATCTGATTCCCCACCTCTGATTCCCCAACTCTGATTCCCCGCCTCTGATTCCCCAGCTCTGATTCCCCACCTCTGATACCCCGCATCTGATTCCCTGCCTCTGATTTTCCTCCTCTGATCTCCAGCTCTGATTCCCCACCTCTGATTCCCCACGTCTGATTCCCTGCCTCTGATTCCCCGCCTCTGATTCCCCATTTCTGATTCATCACCTCTGATTCCCCACCTCTGATTCCCCATATCTGATTCCCCGCCTCTGTTTCCCCGACTCTGATTCCCCGCCTCTGATTCCCCATATCTGATTCTCCGCTTCTGATTCCCCAACTCTGATTCCCCGCCTCTGATTCGCCAGCTATGATTCCCCGCCTCTGATTCCCCGCGTCTGATTCCCTGCCTCTGATTCCCCGCCTCTGAATCCCCATCTCTGATTCACCACCTCTGATTCCCTGCGTCTGATTCCCCGCCTCTGATTCCCCATCTCTGATGCCCCGCCTCTGATTCCCCGCCTCTGATTCCCCGCCTCTGTTTCCCTATATCTGATTCCCGGATTCTGATTCCTCACCTCTGATTCCCCATCTCTGATTCCGCACATCCGATTCCCTGCCTCTGATTCCCCGCCTCTGATTCCCCGTGTCTGATTCCTTACCTCTGATTCCCAATCTATGATTCCCCACCTCTGATTCCCTATATCATATTCTCCGCCTCTGTTTCCCAGCCTCTGATTCTCCGACTCTGTTTCCCCATATCTGATTCCCCACCTCTGATTCCCCAGCTCTTATTCCCCGCCTCTGATACCCCGCGTCTGACTCCCTGCCTCTGATTCCCCGGCTCTGATTGCCCAGCTCTGATTCCCCACCTCTGATTCCCCGCATCTGATTCCCTGCCTCTGATTCCCCGCCTCTGATTCCCCATCTATGAATCACCACCTCTGAATCACCACCTCTGATTCCCCATATCTGATTCCCCGCCTCTGTTTTCCCATATCTCATTCCCGGACTCTGATTCCCCACCTCTGATTCCCCAGCTCTGATTCCGCACATCCGATTCCCTGCCTCTGATACCCCGCCTCTGATTCCCCGCGTCTGATTCCCTACCTCTGATTCACAACCCTCGATTCCCCACCTCTGATTCCCTATATCTGATTCTCCGCCTCTGTTTCCCAGCCTCTGATTCTCTGACTCTGTTTCCCCATATCTGATTCCCCACCTCTGATTCCCCAACTCTGATTCCCCGCCTCTGATTCCCCAGCTCTGATTCCCCGCCTCTGATTCCCCAGCTCTGATTCCCCGCCTCTGATACCCCGCATCTGATTCCCTGCCTCTGATTCCCCGCCTCTGATCCCCAGCTCTGATTCCCCACCTCTGATTCCCCACGTCTGATTCCCTGCCTCTGATTCCCCGCCTCTGATTCCCCAGCTCTGATTCCCCACCTCTGATTCCCCGCATCTGATTCCCTGCCTCTGATTCCCCGCCTCTGATTCGCCATCTCTGAATCACCACCTCTGATTCACCACCTCTGATTCCCCATATCTGATTCCCCGCCTCTGTTTCCCCATATCTCATTCCCGGACTCTGATTCCCCACCTCTGATTCCCCAGCTCTGATTCCGCACATGCGATTCCCTGCCTCTGATTCCCCGCCTCTGATTCCCCACGTCTGATTCCCTACCTCTGATTCACAACCCTTGATTCCCCACCTCTGATTCCCTATATCTGATTCTCCGCCTCTGTTTCCCAGCCTCTGATTCTCTGACTCTGTTTCCCCATATCTGATTCGCCGCCTCTGATTCCCCAGCTCTGATTCCCCACCTCTGATTCCCCGCGTCTGATTCCCTGCCTCTGATTCCCCGCCTCTGATTCCCCATCTATGAATCACCACCTCTGAATCACCACCTCTGATTCCCCATATCTGATTCCCCGCCTCTGTTTCCCCGCCTCAGATTCCCCGCCTCTGATTCCCGGACTCTGAGTCCCCACCTCTGATTCCCGGCCTCTGATTCCCGGCCTCTGATCCCCGGCCTCTGATTCCCGGCCTCTGATTCCCGGCCTCTGATTCCCCGCTTCTGATTCTGATTCCCTGCCTCTGATTCCCATCTCTGATTCCCCACATCTCATTCCATGCCTCTGATTCCCTGCCTCTGATCCCCACCTTTGATTCCCCGCCTCTGATTCCCAACCTCTGATTCCCCGCCTCTGATTCCCCGCGTCTGATTCCTTACCTCTGATTCCCAATCTATGATTCCCCACCTCTGATTCCCTATATCTGATTCTCCGCCTCTGTTTCCCAGCCTCTATTCTCTGACTCTGTTTCCCCATATCTGATTCCCCACCTCTGATTCCCCAACTCTGATTCCCCGCCTCTGATTCCCCAGCTCTGATTCCCCGCCTCTGATACCCCGCATCTGATTCCCTGCCTCTGATTTTCCTCCTCTGATCTCCAGCTCTGATTCCCCACCTCTGATTCCCCACGTCTGATTCCCTGCCTCTGATTCCCCGCCTCTGATTCCCCATTTCTGATTCATCACCTCTGATTCCCCACCTCTGATTCCCCATATCTGATTCCCCGCCTCTGTTTCCCCGACTTTGATTCCCCGCCTCTGATTCCCCATATCTGATTCTCCGCTTCTGATTCCCCAACTCTGATTCCCCGCCTCTGATTCGCCAGCTATGATTCCCCGCCTCTGATTCCCCGCGTCTGATTCCCTGCCTCTGATTCCCCGCCTCTGAATCCCCATCTCTGATTCACCACCTCTGATTCCCTGCGTCTGATTCCCCGCCTCTGATTCCCCATCTCTGATGCCCCGCCTCTGATTCCCCGCCTCTGATTCCCCGCCTCTGTTTCCCCATATCTGATTCCCGGATTCTGATTCCTCACCTCTGATTCCCCATCTCTGATTCCGCACATCCGATTCCCTGCCTCTGATTCCCCGCCTCTGATTCCCCGTGTCTGATTCCTTACCTCTGATTCCCAATCTATGATTCCCCACCTCTGATTCCCTATATCATATTCTCCGCCTCTGTTTCCCAGCCTCTGATTCTCCGAATCTGTTTCCAAATATCTGATTCCCCACCTCTGATTCCCCAGCTCTGATTCCCCGCCTCTGATTCCCCGCGTCTGATTCCCTGCCTCTGATTCCCAACCTCTGATTCCCCAGCTCTGATTCCCCACCTCTGATTCCCCGCATCTGATTCTCTGCCTCTGATTCCCCGCCTCTGATTCGCCATCTCTGAATCACCACCTCTGATTCACCACCTCTGATTCCCCATATCTGATTCCCCGCCTCTGTTTCCCCATATCTCATTCCCGGACTCTGATTCCCCACCTCTGATTCCCCAGCTCTGATTCCGCACATCCGAATCCCTGCCTCTGATACCCCGCCTCTGATTCCCCGCGTCTGATTCCCTACCTCTGATTCACAACCCTCGATTCCCCACCTCTGATTCCCTATATCTGATTCTCCGCCTCTGTTTCCCAGCCTCTGATTCTCTGACTCTGTTTCCCCATATCTGATTCGCCGCCACTGATTCCCCAACTCTGATTCCCCGCCTCTGATTCCCCAGCTCTGATTCCCCGCCTCTGATACCCCGCGTCTGATTCCCTGCCTCTGATTCCCTGCCTCTGATTCCCCAGCTCTGATTCCCCACCTCTGATTCCCCGCGTCTGATTCCCTGCCTCTGATTCCCCGCCTCTGATTCCCCATCTCTGATTCATCACCTCTGATTCCCCACCTCTGATTCCCCATATCTGATACCCCGCCTCTGTTTCCCCGACTCTGATTCCCCGCCTCTGATTCCCCATATCTGATTCTCCGCTTCTGATTCCCCAACTCTGATTCCCCGCCTCTGATTCACCAGCTATGATTCCCCGCCTCTGATTCCCCGCGTCTGATTCCCTGCCTCTGATTCCCCGCCTCTGAATCCCCATCTCTGATTCACCACCTCTGATTCCCTGCGTCTGATTCCCCGCCTCTGATTCCCCATCTCTGATTCCCCATCTCTGATTCCCCAATTCTGATTCCCCGCCTCTGATTCCCCAGCTCTGATACCCCGCCTCTGATTCCCTGCCTCTGATTCTCAACCTGTGATTCCCCACCTCTGATTCCCCATATCTGATTCCCCGCGTCTGTTTCCCCACCTCTGATTCCCGGCCTCTGATTCCAGGCCTCTGATTCCCGGCCTCTGATTCCCGGCCTCTGATTCCCCGCTTCTGATTCTGATTCCCTGCCTCTGATTCCCCATCTCTGATTCCCCACATCTGATTCCCTGCCTCTGATACCCTGCCTCTGATTCCCCGCCTCTGATTCCCCGCCTCTGATTCCCCACCTCTGATTCCCCATATCTGATTACCCACCTCTGTTTCCCCGCCTCTGATTCCGCGCTTCTGTTTCCCCATATCTGATTCCCGGACTCTGATTCCCCAGCTCAGATTACCCATCTCTGATTCTGGACATCCGATTCCCAGCCTCTGATTCCCCGCCTCTGTTTCCCCATATCTGATTCCCCGCCTCTGATTCCCCAACTCTGATTCCCTGCCCCTGATTCCCCAGCTCTAATTCCCCACCTCTGATACACCGCGTCTGATTCCCTGCCTCTGATGCCCTGCCTCTGATTCCTAATCTCTGATTCCCTGCCTCTGATTCCCCGCCTCTGATTCCCCGCCTCTGATTCGCCAAATCTGATTCCCCGCCTCTGATTCCCCAGCTCTGATTCCCCGCCTCTGATTCCCCGCGTCTGATTCCCCGCCTCTGATTCCCCGCCTCTGATTCACCATCTCTGATTCACCACCTCTGATTCCCCACCTCTGATGCCCCATATCTGATTCCCCGCCTCTGTTTCCCCGCCTCAGATTCCCCGCCTCTGATTCCCGGACTCTGAGTCCCCACCTCTGATTCCCGGACTCTGATTCCCGGCCTCTGAACCCCGGCCTCTAATTCCCGGCCTCTGATTCCCGGCCTCTGATTCCCCGCTTCTGATTCTGATTCCCTGCCTCTGATTCCCATCTCTGATTCCCCACATCTCATTCCATGCCTCTGATTCCCTGCCTCTGATCCCCACCTTTGATTCCCCGCCTCTGATTCCCAACCTCTGATTCCTCACCTCGGATTCCCTATATCTGATGCCCCGACTCTGTTTCCCCGCCTCTGATTCCCCACCTCTGTTTCCCCATATCTGATTCCCGGATTCTGATTCCCCACCTCTGATTCCCCATCTCTGATTCCGCACATCCGATTCCCTGCCTCTGATTCCCCGCCTCTGATTCCCCGCGTCTGATTCCTTACCTCTGATTCCCAATATATGATTCCCCACCTCTGATTCCCTATATCTGATTCTCCGCCTCTGTTTCCCAGCCTCTGATTCTCTGACTCTGTTTCCCAATATCTGATTCCCCACCTCTGATTCCCCAACTCTGATTCCCCGCCTCTGATTCCCCAGCTCTGATTCCCCGCCTCTGATACCCCGCATCTGATTCCCTGCCTCTGATTCCACGCCTCTGATCCCCAGCTCTGATTCCCCACCTCTGATTCCCCACGTCTGATTCCCTGCCTCTGATTCCCCGCCTCTGATTCCCCATCTCTGATTCCCCATATCTGATTCTCCGCTTCTGATTCCCCAACTCTGATTCCCCGCCTCTGATTCGCCAGCTATGATTCCCCGCCTCTGATTCCCCGCGTCTGATTCCCTGCCTCTGATTCCCCGCCTCGTAATCCCCATCTCTGATTCACCACCTCTGATTCCCTGCGTCTGATTCCCCGCCTCCGATTCCCCATCTCTGATGCCCCGCCTCTGATTCCCCGCCTCTGATTCCCCGCCTCTGTTTCCCCATATCTGATTCCCGGCTTCTGATTCCCCACCTCTGATTCCCCATCTCTGATTCCGCACATCCGATTCCCTGCCTCTGACTCCCCGCCTCTGATTCCCCGTGTCTGATTCCTTACCTCTGATTCCCAATCTATGATTCCCCACCTCTGATTCCCTATATCATATTCTCCGCCTCTGTTTCCCAGCCTCTGATTCTCCGACTCTGTTTCCCCATATCTGATTCCCCACCTCTGATTCCCCAGCTCTGATTCCCCGCCTCTGATACCCCGCGTCTGATTCCCTGCCTCTGATTCCCCGCCTCTGATTCCCCAGCTCTGATTCCCCAGCTCTGATTCCCCGCATCTGATTCCCTGCCTCTGATTTCCCGCCTCTGATTACCCATCTCTGAATCACCACCTCTGATTCACCACCTCTGATTCCCCATATCTGATTCCCCGCCTCTGTTTCCCCATATCTCATTCCCGGACTCTGATTCCCCACCTCTGATTTCCAAGCTCTGATTCCGCACATCCGATTCCCTGCCTCTGATACCCCGCGTCTGATTCCCCGCGTCTGATTCCCTACCTCTGATTCACAACCCTTGATTCCCCACCTCTGATTCCCTATATCTGATTCTCCGCCTCTGATTCCCCGCCTCTGATACCCCGCATCTGATTCCCTGCCTCTGATTTTCCGCCTCTGATCCCCAGCTCTGATTCCCCACCTCTGATTCCCCACGTCTGATTCCCTGCCTCTGATTCCCCGCCTCTGATTCCCCATCTCTGATTCATCACCTCTGATTCCCCACCTCTGATTCCCCATATCTGATTCCCCGCCTCTGTTTCCCCGACTCTGATTCCCCGCCTCCGATTCCCCATATCTGATTCTCCGCTTCTGATTCCCCAACTCTGATTCCCCGCCTCTGATTCGCCAGCTATGATTCCCCGCCTCTGATTCCCCGCGTCTGATTCCCTGCCTCTGATTCCCCGCCTCTGAATCCCCATCTCTGATTCACCACCTCTGATTCCCTGCGTCTGATTCCCCGCCTCTGATTCCCCATCTCTGATGCCCCGCCTCTGATTCCCCGCCTCTGATTCCCCGCCTCTGTTTCCCCATATCTGATTCCCGGATTCTGATTCCTCACCTCTGATTCCCCATCTCTGATTCCGCACATCCGATTCCTTACCTCTGATTCCCAATCTATGATTCCCCACCTCTGATTCCCTATATCATATTCTCCGCCTCTGTTTCCCAGCCTTTGATTCTCCGACTCTGTTTCCCCATATCTGATTCCCCACCTCTGATTCCCCAGCTCTGAATCCCCGCCTCTGATACCCCGTGTCTGACTCCCTGCCTCTGATTCCCCGCCTCTGATTCCCCAGCTCTGATTCCCCACCTCTGATTCCCCGCATCTGATTCCCTGCCTCTGATTCCCCATCTCTGAATCACCTCCTCTGATTCACCACCTCTGATTCACCATTTCTGATTCCCCGCCTCTGTTTCCCCATATCTCATTCCCGGACTCTGATTCCCCACCTCTGATTCCCCAGCTCTGATTCCGCACATCCGATTCCCTGCCTCTGATACCCCGCCTCTGATTCCCCGCGTCTGATTCCCTACCTCTGATTCACAACCCTCGATTCCCCACCTCTGATTCCCTATATCTGATTCTCCGCCTCTTTTTCCCAGCCTCTGATTCTCTGACTCTGTTTCCCCATATCTGATTCCCCACCTCTGATTCCCCAACTCTGATTCCCCGCCTCTGATTCCCCAGCTCTGATTCCCCGCCTCTGATACCCCGCATCTGATTCCCTGCCTCTGATTCCCCGCCTCTGATCCCCAGCTCTGATTCCCCACCTCTGATTCCCCACGTCTGATTCCCTGCCTCTGATTCCCCGCCTCTGATTCCCCATCTCTGATTCATCACCTCTGATTCCCCACCTCTGATTCCCCATATCTGATTCTCCGCTTCTGATTCCCCAACTCTGATTCCCCGCCTCTGATTCGCCAGCTATGATTCCCCGCCTCTGATTCCCCGCGTCTGATTCCCTGCCTCTGATTCCCCGCCTCTGAATCCCCATCTCTGATTCACCACCTCTGATTCCCTGCGTCTGATTCCCCGCCTCTGATTCCCCATCTCTGATGCGCCGCCTCTGATTCCCCGCCTCTGATTCCCCGCCTCTGTTTCCCCATATCTGATTCCCGGATTCTGATTCCTCACCTCTGATTCCCCATCTCTGATTCCGCACATCCGATTCCCTGCCTCTGATTCCCCGCCTCTGATTCCCCGTGTCTGATTCCTTACCTCTGATTCCCAATCTATGATTCCCCACCTCTGATTCCCTATATCATATTCTCCGCCTCTGTTTCCCAGCCTCTGATTCTCCGACTCTGTTTCCCCATATCTGATTCCCCACCTCTGATTCCCCAGCTCTGATTCCCCGCCTCTGATACCCCGCGTCTGATTCCGTGCCTCTGATTCCCCGCCTCTGATTCCCCAGCTCTGATTCCCCACCTCTGATTCCCCGCATCTGATTCCCTGCCTCTGATTCCCCGCCTCTGATTCCCCATCTCTGAATCACCACCTCTGATTCCCCAGCTCTGATTCCCCGCCTCTGATACCCCGCGTCTGATTCCCTGCCTCTGATTCCCTGCCTATGATTCCCCAGCTCTGATTCCCCACCTCTGATTCCCCGCGTTTGATTCCCTGCCTCTGATTCCCCTCCTCTGATTCCCCGACTCTGATTCCCCGCCTCTGATTCCCCATATCTGATTCTCCGCTTCTGATTCCCCAACTCTGATACCCCGCCTCTGATTCGCCAGCTATGATTCCCCGCCTCTGATTCCCCGCGTCTGATTCCCTGCCTCTGATTCCCCGCCTCTGAATCCCCATCTCTGATTCACCACCACTGATTCCCTGCGTCTGATTCCCCGCCTCTGATTCCCCATCTCTGATTCCCCAATTCTGATTCCCCGCCTCTGATTCCCCAGCTCAGATACCCCGCCTCTGATTCCCTGCCTCTGATTCTCAACCTCTGATTCCCCACCTCTGATTCCCCATATCTGATTCCCCGCGTCTGTTTCCCCACCTCTGATTCCCGGCCTCTGATTCCAGGCCTCTGATTCCCGGCCTCTGATTCCCGGCCTCTGATTCCCCGCTTCTGATTCTGATTCCCTGCCTCTGATTCCCCATCTCTGATTCCCCATATCTGATTCCCTGCCTCTGATACCCTGCCTCTGATTCCCCGCCTTTGATTCCCCGCCTCTGATTCCCCACCTCTGATTCCCCATATCTGATTACCCGCCTCTGTTTCCCCGCCTCTGATTCCGCGCCTCTATTTCCCCATATCTGATTCCCGAACTCTGATTCCCCAGCTCAGATTACCCATCTCTGATTCTGCACATCCGATTCCCAGCCTCTGATCCCCGGCCTCTGATTCCCGGCCTCTGATTCCCGGCCTCTGATTCCCCGCCTCTGTTTCCCCATATCTGATTCCCCGCCTCTGATTCCCCAACTCTGATTCCCTGCCCCTGATTCCCCAGCTCTAATTCCCCACCTCTGATACACCGCGTCTGATTCCCTGCCTCTGATGCCCTGCCTCTGATTCCTAATCTCTGATTCCCTGCCTCTGATTCCCCGCCTCTGATTCCCCAACTCTGTTTCCCCGCCTCTGATTCCCCAGCTCTGATTCCCCGCCTCTGATTCCCCGCGTCTGATTCCCCGCCTCTGATTCCCCGCCTCTGATTCACCATCTCTGATTCACCACCTCTGATTCCCCACCTCTGATTCCCCATATCTGATTCCCCGCCTCTGATTCCCCACCTCAGATTCCCCGCCTCTGATTCCCGGACTCTGAGTCCCCACCTCTGATTCCCGGCCTCTGATCCCCGGCCTCTGATTCCCGGCCTCTGATTCCCGGCCTCTGATTCCCCGCTTCTGATTCTGATTCCCTGCCTCTGATTCCCATCTCTGATTCCCCACATCTCATTCCATGCCTCTGATTCCCTGCCTCTGATCCCCACCTTTGATTCCCCGCCTCTGATTCCCAACCTCTGATTCCCCGCCTCTGATTCCCCGCGTCTGATTCCTTACCTCTGATTCCCAATCTATGATTCCCCACCTCTGATTCCCTATATCTGATTCTCCGCCTCTGTTTCCCAGCCTCTATTCTCTGACTCTGTTTCCCCATATCTGATTCCCCACCTCTGATTCCCCAACTCTGATTCCCCGCCTCTGATTCCCCAGCTCTGATTCCCCGCCTCTGATACCCCGCATCTGATTCCCTGCCTCTGATTTTCCGCCTCTGATCTCCAGCTCTGATTCCCCACCTCTGATTCCCCACGTCTGATTCCCTGCCTCTGATTCCCCGCCTCTGATTCCCCATCTCTGATTCATCACCTCTGATTCCCCACCTCTGATTCCCCATATCTGATTCCCCGCCTCTGTTTCCCCGACTCTGATTCCCCGCCTCTGATTCCCCATATCTGATTCTCCGCTTCTGATTCCCCAACTCTGATTCCCCGCCTCTGATTCGCCAGCTATGATTCCCCGCCTCTGATTCCCCGCGTCTGATTCCCTGCCTCTGATTCCCCGCCTCTGAATCCCCATCTCTGATTCACCACCTCTGATTCCCTGCGTCTGATTCCCCGCCTCTGATTCCCCATCTCTGATGCCCCGCCTCTGATTCCCCGCCTCTGATTCCCCACCTCTGTTTCCCCATATCTGATTCCCGGATTCTGATTCCTCACCTCTGATTCCCCATCTCTGATTCCGCACATCCGATTCCCTGCCTCTGATTCCCCGCCTCTGATTCCCCGTGTCTGATTCCTTACCTCTGATTCCCAATCTATGATTCCCCACCTCTGATTCCCTATATCATATTCTCCGCCTCTGTTTCCCAGCCTCTGATTCTCCGACTCTGTTTCCCCATATCTGATTCCCCACCTCTGATTCCCCAGCTCTGATTCCCCGCCTCTGATACCCCGCGTCTGATTCCCTGCCTCTGATTCCCCGCCTCTGATTCCCCAGCTCTGATTCCCCACCTCTGATTCCCCGCATCTGATTCCCTGCCTCTGATTCCCCGCCTCTGATTCCCCATCTATGAATCACCACCTCTGATTCACCACCTCTGATTCCCCATATCTGATTCCCCGCCTCTGTTTCCCCATATCTCATTCCCGGACTCTGATTCCCCACCTCTGATTCCCCAGCTCTGATTCCGCACATCCGATTCCCTGCCTCTGATACCCCGCCTCTGATTCCCCGCGTCTGATTCCCTACCTCTGATTCACAACCCTCGATTCCCCACCTCTGATTCCCTATATCTGATTCTCCGCCTCTGTTTCCCAGCCTCTGATTCTCTGACTCTGTTTCCCCATATCTGATTCCCCACCTCTGATTCCCCAACTCTGATTCCCCGCCTCTGATTCCCCAGCTCTGATTCCCCGCCTCTGATACCCCGCATCTGATTCCCTGCCTCTGATTCCCCGCCTCTGATCCCCAGCTCTGATTCCCCACCTCTGATTCCCCACGTCTGATTCCCTGCCTCTGATTCCCCGCCTCTGATTCCCCATCTCTGATTCATCACCTCTGATTCCCCACCTCTGATTCCCCATATCTGATTCCCCGCCTCTGTTTCCCCGACTCTGATTCCCCGCCTCTGATTCCCCATATCTGATTCCCCGCCTCTGATTCGCCAGCTATGATTCCCCGCCTCTGATTCCCCGCGTCTGTTTCCCTGCCTCTGATTCCCCGCCTCTGAATCCCCATCTCTGATTCACCACCTCTGATTCCCTGCGTCTGATTCCCCGCCTCTGATTCCCCATCTCTGATGCCCCGCCTCTGATTCCCCGCCTCTGATTCCCCGCCTCTGTTTCCCCATATCTGATTCCCGGATTCTGATTCCTCACCTCTGATTCCCCATCTCTGATTCCGCACATCCGATTCCCTGCCTCTGATTCCCCGCCTCTGATTCCCCGTGTCTGATTCCTTACCTCTGATTCCCAATCTATGATTCCCCACCTCTGATTCCCTATATCATATTCTCCGCCTCTGTTTCCCAGCCTCTGATTCTACGACTCTGTTTCCAAATATCTGATTCCCCACCTCTGATTCCCCAGCTCTGATTCCCCGCCTCTGATACCCCGCGGCTGATTCCCTGCCTCTGATTCCCCGCCTCTGATTCCCCAGCTCTGATTCCCCACCTCTGATTCCCCGCATCTGATTCCCTGCCTCTGATTCCCCGCCTCTGATTCCCCATCTCTGAATCACCACCTCTGATTCACCACCTCTGATACCCCATATCTGATTCCCCGCCTCTGTTTCCCCATATCTCATTCCCGGACTCTGATTCCCCACCTCTGATTCCCCAGCTCGGATTCCGCACATCCGATTCCCTGCCTCTGATACCCCGCCTCTGATTCCCCGCGTCTGATTCCCTACCTCTGATTCACAACCCTCGATTCCCCACCTCTGATTCCCTATATCTGATTCTCCGCCTCTGTTTCCCAGCCTCTGATTCTCTGACTCTGTTTCCCCATATCTGATTCGCTGCCTCTGATTCCCCAACTCTGATTCCCCGCCTCTGATTCCCCAGCTCTGATTCCCCGCCTCTGATACCCCGCGTCTGATTCCCTGCCTCTGATTCCCTGCCTCTGATTCCCCAGCTCTGATTCCCCACCTCTGATTCCCCGCGTCTGATTCCCTGCCTCTGATTCCCCGCCTCTGATTCCCCATCTCTGATTCATCACCTCTGATTCCCCACCTCTGATTCCCCATATCTGATACCCCGCCTCTGTTTCCCCGACTCTGATTCCCCGCCTCTGATTCCCCATATCTGATTCTCCGCTTCTGATTCCCCAACTCTGATTCCCCGCCTCTGATTCGCCAGCTATGATTCCCCGCCTCTGATTCCCCGCGTCTGATTCCCTGCCTCTGATTCCCCGCCTCTGAATCCCCATCTCTGATTCACCACCTCTGATTCCCTGCGTCTGATTCCCCGCCTCTGATTCCCCATCTCTGATTCCCCATCTCTGATTCCCCAATTCTGATTCCCCGCCTCTGATTCCCCAGCTCTGATACCCCGCCTCTGATTCCCTGCCTCTGATTCTCAACCTGTGATTCCCCACCTCTGATTCCCCATATCTGATTCCCCGCATCTGTTTCTCCACCTCTGATTCCCGGCCTCTGATTCCAGGCCTCTGATTCCTGGCCTCTGATTTCCGGCCTCTGATTCCCCGCTTCTGATTCTGATTCCCTGCCTCTGATTCCCCATCTCTGATTCCCCACATCTGATTCCCTGCCTCTGATACCCTGCCTCTGATTCCCCGCCTCTGATTCCCCGCCTCTGATTCCCCACCTCTGATTCCCCATATCTGATTACCCACCTCTGTTTCCCCACCTCTGATTCCGCGCCTCTGTTTCCCCATATCTGATTCCCGGACTCTGATTCCCAAGCTCAGATTACCCATCTCTGATTCTGGACATCCGATTCCCAGCCTCTGATTCCCCGCCTCTGTTTCCCCATATCTGATTCCCCGCCTCTGATTCCCCAACTCTGATTCCCTGCCCCTGATTCCCCAGCTCTAATTCCCCACCTCTGATACACCGCGTCTGATTCCCTGCCTCTGATGCCCTGCCTCTGATTCCTAATGTCTGATTCCCTGCCTCTGATTCCCCGCCTCTGATTCCCCGCCTCTGATTCGCCAACTCTGATTCCCCGCCTCTGATTCCCCAGCTCTGATTCCCCGCCTCTGATTCCCCGCGTCTGATTCCCCGCCTCTGATTCCCCGCCTCTGATTCACCATCTCTGATTCACCACCTCTGATTCCCCACCTCTGATTCCCCATATCTGATTCCCCGCCTCTGTTTCCCCGCCTCAGATTCCCCGCCTCTGATTCCCGGACTCTGAGTCCCCACCTCTGATTCCCGGCCTCTGATTCCCGGCCTCTGAACCCCGGCCACTGATTCCCGGCCTCTGATTCCCGGCCTCTGATTCCCCGCTTCTGATTCTGATTCCCTGCCTCTGATTCCCATCTCTGATTCCCCACATCTCATTCCATGCCTCTGATTCCCGGCCTCTGATTCCCGGCCTCTGATCCCCGGCCTCTGATTCCCGGCCTCTGATTCCCGGCCTCTGATTCCCCGCTTCTGATTCTGATTCCCTGCCTCTGATTCCCATCTCTGATTCCCCACATCTCATTCCATGCCTCTGATTCCCTGCCTCTGATCCCCACCTTTGATTCCCCGCCTCTGATTCCCAACCTCTGATTCCCCGCCTCTGATTCCCCGCGTCTGATTCCTTACCTCTGATTCCCAATCTATGATTCCCCACCTCTGATTCCCTATATCTGATTCTCCGCCTCTGTTTCCCAGCCTCTATTCTCTGACTCTGTTTCCCCATATCTGATTCCCCACCTCTGATTCCCCAACTCTGATTCCCCGCCTCTGATTCCCCAGCTCTGATTCCCCGCCTCTGATACCCCGCATCTGATTCCCTGCCTCTGATTTTCCTCCTCTGATCTCCAGCTCTGATTCCCCACCTCTGATTCCCCACGTCTGATTCCCTGCCTCTGATTCCCCGCCTCTGATTCCCCATCTCTGATTCCCCATATCTGATTCTCCGCTTCTGATTCCCCAACTCTGATTCCCCGCCTCTGATTCGCCAGCTATGATTCCCCGCCTCTGATTCCCCGCGTCTGATTCCCTGCCTCTGATTCCCCGCCTCGTAATCCCCATCTCTGATTCACCACCTCTGATTCGCTGCGTCTGATTCCCCGCCTCTGATTCCCCATCTCTGATGCCCCGCCTCTGATTCCCCGCCTCTGATTCCCCGCCTCTGTTTCCCCATATCTGATTCCCGGATTCTGATTCCCCACCTCTGATTCCCCAACTCTGATTCCCCGTCTCTGATTCCCCAGCTCTGATTCCCCGCCTCTGATACCCCGCATCTGATTCCCTGCCTCTGATTCCCCGCCTCCAATCCCCAGCTCTGATTCCCCACCTCTGATTCCCCACGTCTGATTCCCTGCCTCTGATTCCCCGCCTCTGATTCCCCATCTCTGATTCATCACCTCTGATTCCCCACCTCTGATTCCCCATGTTTGATTCCCCGCATCTGTTTCCCCGACTCTGATTCCCCGCCTCTGATTCCCCATGTCTGATTCTCCGCTTCTGATTCCCCAACTCTGATTCCCCGCCTCTGATTTGCCAGCTATGATTCCCCGCCTCTGATTCCCCGCGTCTGTTTCCCTGCCTCTGATTCCCCGCCTCTGAATCCCCATCTCTGATTCACCACCTCTGATTCCCTGCGTCTGATTCCCCGCCTCTGATTCCCCATCTCTGATGCCCCGCCTCTGATTCCCCGCCTCTGATTCCCCGCCTCTGTTTCCCCATATCTGATTCCCGGATTCTGATTCCTCACCTCTGATTCCCAATCTCTGATTCCGCACATCCGATTCCCTGCCTCTGATTCCCCGCCTCTGATTCCCCGTGTCTGATTCCTTACCTCTGATTCCCAATCTATGATTCCCCACCTCTGATTCCCTATATCATATTCTCCGCCTCTGTTTCCCAGCCTCTGATTCTCCGACTCTGTTTCCAAATATCTGATTCCCCACCTCTGATTCCCCAGCTCTGATTCCCCGCCTCTGATACCCCGCGTCTGATTCCCTGCCTCTGATTCGCCGCCTCTGATTCCCCAGCTCTGATTCCCCACCTCTGATTCCCCGCATCTGATTCCCTGCCTCTGATTCCCCGCCTCTGATTCCCCATCTCTGAATCACCACCTCTGATTCACCACCTCTGATTCCCCATATCTGATTCCCCGCCTCTGTTTCCCCATATCTCATTCCCGGACTCTGATTCCCCACCTCTGATTCCCCAGCTCTGATTCCGCACATCCGATTCCCTGCCTCTGATACCCCGCCTCTGATTCCCCGCGTCTGATTCCCTACCTCTGATTCACAACCCTCGATTCCCCACCTCTGATTCCCTATATCTGATTCTCCGCCTCTGTTTCCCAGCCTCTTATTCTCTGACTCTGTTTCCCCATATCTGATTCGCCGCCTCTGATTCCCCAACTCTGATTCCCCGCCTCTGATTCCCCAGCTCTGATTCCCCGCCTCTGATACCCCGCGTCTGATTCCCTCCCTCTGATTCCCTGCCTCTGATTCCCCAGCTCTGATTCCCCACCTCTGATTCCCCGCGTCTGATTCCCTGCCTCTGATTCCCCGCCTCTGATTCCCCATCTCTGATTCATCACCTCTGATTCCCCACCTCTGATTCCCCATATCTGATACCCCGCCTCTGTTTCCCCGACTCTGATTCCCCGCCTCTGATTCCCCATATCTGATTCTCCGCTTCTGATTCCCCAACTCTGATTCCCCGCCTCTGATTCGCCAGCTATGATTCCCCGCCTCTGATTCCCCGCGTCTGATTCCCTGCCTCTGATTCCCCGCCTCTGAATCCCCATCTCTGATTCACCACCTCTGATTCCCTGCGTCTGATTCTCCGCCTCTGATTCCCCATCTCTGATTCCCCATCTCTGATTCCCCAATTCTGAATCCCCGCCTCTGATTCCCCAGCTCTGATACCCCGCCTCTGATTCCCTGCCTCTGATTCTCAACCTGTGATTCCCCACCTCTGATTCCCCATATCTGATTCCACGCATCTGTTTCCCCACCTCTGATTCCCGGCCTCTGATTCCAGGCCTCTGATTCCTGGCCTCTGATTTCCGGCCTCTGATTCCCCGCTTCTGATTCTGATTCCCTGCCTCTGATTCCCCATCTCTGATTCCCCACATCTGATTCCCTGCCTCTGATACCCTGCCTCTGATTCCCCGCCTCTGATTCCCCGCCTCTGATTCCCCACCTCTGATTCCCCATATCTGATTACCCACCTCTGTTTCCCCACCTCTGATTCCGCGCCTCTGTTTCCCCATATCTGATTCCCGGACTCTGATTCCCAAGCTCAGATTACCCATCTCTGATTCTGGACATCCGATTCCCAGCCTCTGATTCCCCGCCTCTGTTTCCCCATATCTGATTCCCCGCCTCTGATTCCCCAACTCTGATTCCCTGCCCCTGATTCCCCAGCTCTAATTCCCCACCTCTGATACACCGCGTCTGATTCCCTGCCTCTGATGCCCTGCCTCTGATTCCTAATGTCTGATTCCCTGCCTCTGATTCCCCGCCTCTGATTCCCCGCCTCTGATTCGCCAACTCTGATTCCCCGCTTCTGATTCCCCAGCTCTGATTCCCCGCCTCTGATTCCCCGCGTCTGATTCCCCGCCTCTGATTCCCCGCCTCTGATTCACCATCTCTGATTCACCACCTCTGATTCCCCACCTCTGATTCCCCATATCTGATTCCCCGCCTCTGTTTCCCCGCCTCAGATTCCCCGCCTCTGATTCCCGGACTCTGAGTCCCCACCTCTGATTCCCGGCCTCTGATTCCCGGCCTCTGAACCCCGGCCACTGATTCCCGGCCTCTGATTCCCGGCCTCTGATTCCCCGCTTCTGATTCTGATTCCCTGCCTCTGATTCCCATCTCTGATTCCCCACATCTCATTCCATGCCTCTGATTCCCTGCCTCTGATCCCCACCTTTGATTCCCCGCCTCTGATTCCCAACCTCTGATTCCCCACCTCTGATTCCCCATATCTGATGCCCCGACTCTGTTTCCCCGCCTCTTATTCCCCGCCTCTGTTTCCCCATATCTGATTCCCGGATTCTGATTCCCCACCTCTGATTCCCCATCTCTGATTCCGCACATCCGATTCCGTGCCTCTGATTCCCCGCCTCTGATTCCCCGCGTCTGATTCCTTACCTCTGATTCCCAATCTATGATTCCCCACCTCTGATTCCCTATATCTGATTCTCCGCCTCTGTTTCCCAGCCTCTGATTCTCTGACTCTGTTTCCCAATATCTGATTCCCCACCTCTGATTCCCCAACTCTGATTCCCCGCCTCTGATTCCCCAGCTCTGATTCCCCGCCTCTGATACCCCGCATCTGATCCCCTGCCTCTAATTCCCCGCCTCTGATCCCCAGCTCTGATTCCCCACCTCTGATTCCCCACGTCTGATTCCCTGCCTCTGATTCCCCGCCTCTGATTCCCCATCTCTGATTCCCCATATCTGATTCTCCGCTTCTGATTCCCCAACTCTGATTCCCCGCCTCTGATTCGCCAGCTATGATTCCCCGCCTCTGATTCCCCGCGTCTGATTCCCTGCCTCTGATTCCCCGCCTCGTAATCCCCATCTCTGATTCACCACCTCTGATTCGCTGCGTCTGATTCCCCGCCTCTGATTCCCCATCTCTGATGCCCCGCCTCTGATTCCCCGCCTCTGATTCCCCGCCTCTGTTTCCCCATATCTGATTCCCGGATTCTGATTCCCCACCTCTGATTCCCCAACTCTGATTCCCCGTCTCTGATTCCCCAGCTCTGATTCCCCGCCTCTGATACCCCGCATCTGATTCCCTGCCTCTGATTCCCCGCCTCTAATCCCCAGCTCTGATTCCCCACCTCTGATTCCCCACGTCTTATTCCCTGCCTCTGATTCCCCGCCTCTGATTCCCCATCTCTGATTCATCACCTCTGATTCCCCACCTCTGATTCCCCATATCTGATTCCCCGCATCTGTTTCCCCGACTCTGATTCCCCGCCTCTGATTCCCCATGTCTGATTCTCCGCTTCTGATTCCCCAACTCTGATTCCCCGCCTCTGATTTGCCAGCTATGATTCCCCGCCTCTGATTCCCCGCGTCTGTTTCCCTGCCTCTGATTCCCCGCCTCTGAATCCCCATCTCTGATTCACCACCTCTGATTCCCTGCGTCTGATTCCCCGCCTCTGATTCCCCATCTCTGATGCCCCGCCTCTGATTCCCCGCCTCTGATTCCCCGCCTCTGTTTCCCCATATCTGATTCCCGGATTCTGATTCCTCACCTCTGATTCCCCATCTCTGATTCCGCACATCCGATTCCCTGCCTCTGATTCCCCGCCTCTGATTCCCCGTGTCTGATTCCTTACCTCTGATTCCCAATCTATGATTCCCCACCTCTGATTCCCTATATCATATTCTCCGCCTCTGTTTCCCAGCCTCTGATTCTCCGACTCTGTTTCCAAATATCTGATTCCCCACCTCTGATTCCCCAGCTCTGATTCCCCGCCTCTGATACCCCGCGTCTGATTCCCTGCCTCTGATTCGCCGCCTCTGATTCCCCAGCTCTGATTCCCCACCTCTGATTCCCCGCATCTGATTCCCTGCCTCTGATTCCCCGCCTCTGATTCCCCATCTCTGAATCACCACCTCTGATTCACCACCTCTGATTCCCCATATCTGATTCCCCGCCTCTGTTTCCCCATATCTCATTCCCGGACTCTGATTCCCCACCTCTGATTCCCCAGCTCTGATTCCGCACATCCGATTCCCTGCCTCTGATACCCCGCCTCTGATTCCCCGCGTCTGATTCACAACCCTCGATTCCCCACCTCTGATTCCCTATATCTGATTCTCCGCCTCTGTTTCCCAGCCTCTGATTCTCTGACTCTGTTTCCCCATATCTGATTCGCCGCCTCTGATTCCCCAACTCTGATTCCCCGCCTCTGATTCCCCAGCTCTGATTCCCCGCCTCTGATACCCCGCGTCTGATTCCCTGCCTCTGATTCCCTGCCTCTGATTCCCCAGCTCTGATTCCCCACCTCTGATTCCCCGCGTCTGATTCCCTGCCTCTGATTCCCCGCCTCTGATTCCCCATCTCTGATTCATCACCTCTGATTCCCCACCTCTGATTCCCCATATCTGATACCCCGCCTCTGTTTCCCCGACTCTGATTCCCCGCCTCTGATTCCCCATATCTGATTCTCCGCTTCTGATTCCCCAACTCTGATTCCCCGCCTCTGATTCGCCAGCTATAATTCCCCGCCTCTGATTCCCCGCGTCTGATTCCCTGCCTCTGATTCCCCGCCTCTGAATCCCCATCTCTGATTCACCACCTCTGATTCCCTGCGTCTGATTCCCCGCCTCTGATTCCCCATCTCTGATTCCCCATCTCTGATTCCCCAATTCTGATTCCCCGCCTCTGATTCCCCAGCTCTGATACCCCGCCTCTGATTCCCTGCCTCTGATTCTCAACCTGTGATTCCCCACCTCTGATTCCCCATATCTGATTCCCCGCGTCTGTTTCCCCACCTTTGATTCCCGGCCTCTGATTCCAGGCCTCTGATTCCTGGCCTCTGATTCCCGGCCTCTGATTCTCCGCTTCTGATTCTGATTCCCTGCCTCTGATTCCCCATCTCTGATTCCCCACATCTGATTCCCTGCCTCTGATACCCTGCCTCTGATTCCCCGCCTCTGATTCCCCGCCTCTGATTCCCCACCTCTGATTCCCCATATCTGATTACCCACCTCTGTTTCCCCGCCTCTGATTCCGCGCCTCTGTTTCCCCATATCTGATTCCCGGACTCTGATTCCCCAGCTCAGATTACCCATCTCTGATTCTGGACATCCGATTCCCAGCCTCTGATTCCCCGCCTCTGTTTCCCCATATCTGATTCCCCGCCTCTGATTCCCCAACTCTGATTCCCTGCCCCTGATTCCCCAGCTCTAATTCCCCACCTCTGATACACCGCGTCTGATTCCCTGCCTCTGATGCCCTGCCTCTGATTCCTAATGTCTGATTCCCTGCCTCTGATTCCCCGCCTCTGATTCCCCGCCTCTGATTCGCCAACTCTGATTCCCCGCCTCTGATTCCCCAGCTCTGATTCCCCGCCTCTGATTCCCCGCGTCTGATTCCCCGCCTCTGATTCCCCGCCTCTGATTCACCATCTCTGATTCACACCCTCTGATTCCCCACCTCTGATTCCCCATATCTGATTCCCCGCCTCTGTTTCCCCGCCTCAGATTCCCCGCCTCTGATTCCCGGACTCTGAGTCCCCACCTCTGATTCCCGGCCTCTGATTCCCGGCCTCTGAACCCCGGCCTCTGATTCCCGGCCTCTGATTCCCGGCCTCTGATTCCCCGCTTCTGATTCTGATTCCCTGCCTCTGATTCCCATCTCTGATTCCCCACATCTCATTCCATGCCTCTGATTCCCTGCCTCTGATCCCCACCTTTGATTCCCCGCCTCTGATTCCCAACCTCTGATTCCCCATCTCTGATTCCCCATATCTGATGCCCCGACTCTGTTTCCCCGCCTCTTATTCCCCGCCTCTGTTTCCCCATATCTGATTCCCGGATTCTGATTCCCCACCTCTGATTCCCCATCTCTGATTCCGCACATCCGATTCCCTGCCTCTGATTCCCCGCCTCTGATTCCCCGCGTCTGATTCCTTACCTCTGATTCCCAATCTATGATTCCCCACCTCTGATTCCCTATATCTGATTCTCCGCCTCTGTTTCCCAGCCTCTGATTCTCTGACTCTGTTTCCCAATATCTGATTCCCCACCTCTGATTCCCCAACTCTGATTCCCCGCCTCTGAATCCCCAGCTCTGATTCCCCGCCTCTGATACCCCGCATCTGATTCCCTGCCTCTGATTCCCCGCCTCTGATCCCCAGCTCTGATTCCCCACCTCTGATTCCCCACGTCTGATTCCCTGCCTCTGATTCCCCGCCTCTGATTCCCCATCTCTGATTCCCCATATCTGATTCTCCGCTTCTGATTCCCCAACTCTGATTCCCCGCCTCTGATTCGCCAGCTATGATTCCCCGCCTCTGATTCCCCGCGTCTGATTCCCTGCCTCTGAATCCCCGCCTCGTAATCCCCATCTCTGATTCACCACCTCTGATTCGCTGTGTCTGATTCCCCGCCTCTGATTCCCCATCTCTGATGCCCCGCCTCTGATTCCCCGCCTCTGATACCCCGCCTCTGTTTCCCCATATCTGATTCCCGGATTCTGATTCCCCACCTCTGATTCCCCATCTCTGATTCCGCACATCCGATTCCCTGCCTCTGATTCCCCGCCTCTGATTCCCCGCATCTGATTCCTTACCTCTGATTCCCAATCTATGATTCCCCACCTCTAATTCCCTATATCTGATTCTCCGCCTCTGTTTCCCAGCCTCTGATTCTCTGACTCTGTTTCCCCATATCTGATTCCCCACCTCTGATTCCCCAACTCTGATTCCCCGCCTCTGATTCCCCAACTCTGATTCCCCGCCTCTGATACCCCGCGTCTGATTCCCTGCCTCTGATTCCCCGCCTCTGATTCCCCAGCTCTGATTCCCCACCTCTGATTCCCCGCGTCTGATTCCCTGCCTCTGATTCCCCGCCTCTGATTCCCCATCTCTGAATCACCACCTCTGATTCACCACCTCTGATTCCCCATATCTGATTCCCCGCCTCTGTTTCCCCATATCTCATTCCCGGACTCTGATTCCCCACCTCTGATTCCCCACGTCTGATTCCCTACCTCTGATTCACAACCCTTGATTCCCCACCTCTGATTCCCTATATCTGATTCTCCGCCTCTGTTTCCCAGCCTCTGATTCTCTGACTCTGTTTCCCCATATCTGATTCCCCGCCTCTGATTCCCAAACTCTGATTCCCCGCCTCTGATTCCCCAGCTCTGATTCCCCGCCTCTGATACCCCGCGTCTGATTCCCTGCCTCTGATTCCCTGCCTCTGATTCCCCAGCTCTGATTCCCCACCTCTGATTCCCCGCGTCTGATTCCCTGCCTCTGATTCCCCGCCTCTGATACCCCATCTCTGATTCATCACCTCTGATTCCCCACTTCTGATTCCCCATATCTGATACCCCGCCTCTGTTTCCCCGACTCTGATTCCCCGCTTCTGATTCCCCAACTCTGATTCCCCGCCTCTGATTCGCCAGCTATGATTCCCCGCCTCTGATTCCCCGCGTCTGATTCCCTGCCTCTGATTCCCCGCCTCTGAATCCCCATCTCTGATTCACCACCTCTGATTCCCTGCGTCTGATTCCCCGCCTCTGATTCCCCATCTCTGATTCCCCAATTCTGATTCCCCGCCTCTGATTCCCCAGCTCTGATACCCCGCCTCTGATTCCCTGCCTCTGATTCTCAACCTCTGATTCCCCACCTCTGATTCCCCATATCTGATTCCCCGCGTCTGTTTCCCCACCTCTGATTCCCGGCCTCTTATTCCAGGCCTCTGATTCCCGGCCTCTGATTCCCGGCCTCTGATTCCCCGCTTCTGATTCTGATTCCCTGCCTCTGATTCCCCATCTCTGATTCCCCACATCTGATTCCCTGCCTCTGATACCCTGCCTCTGATTCCCCACCTCTGATTCCCCGCCTCTGATTCCCCACCTCTGATTCCCCATATCTGATTACCCGCCTCTGTTTCCCCGCCTCTGATTCCGCGCCTCTGTTTCCCCATATCTGATTCCCGGACTCTGATTCCCCAGCTCAGATTACCCATCTCTGATTCTGCACATCCGATTCCCAGCCTCTGATTCCCCGCCTCTGTTTCCCCATATCTGATTCCCCGCCTCTGATTCCCCAACTCTGATTCCCTGCCCCTGATTCCCCAGCTCTAATTCCCCACCTCTGATACACCGCGTCTGATTCCCTGCCTCTGATGCCCTGCCTCTGATTCCTAATCTCTGATTCCCTGCCTCTGATTCCCCGCCTCTGATTCCCCGCCTCTGATTCCCCATATCTGATTCCCCGCCTCTGATTCCCCAACTCTGATTCCCCGCCTCTGATTCCCCAGCTCTGATTCCCCGCCTCTGATTCCCCGCGTCTGATTCCCCGCCTCTGATTCCCCGCCTCTGATTCACCATCTCTGATTCACCACCTCTGATTCCCCACCTCTGATTCCCCATATCTGATTCCCCGCCTCTGTTTCCCCGCCTCAGATTCCCCACCTCTGATTCCCGGACTCTGATCCCCACCTCTGATTCCCGGCCTCTGATTCCCGGCCTCTGATCCCCGGCCTCTGATTCCCGGCCTCTGATTCCCGGCCTCTGATTCCCAGCTTCTGATTCTGATTCCCATCTCTGATTCCCCACATCTCATTCCATGCCTCTGATTCCCTGCCTCTGATCCCCACCTTTGATTCCCCGCCTCTGATTCACAACCTCTGATTCCCCGCCTCTGATTCCCCGCGTCTGATTCCTTACCTCTGATTCCCAATCTATGATTCCCCACCTCTGATTCCCTATATCTGATTCTCCGCCTCTGTTTCCCAGCCTCTATTCTCTGACTCTGTTTCCCCATATCTGATTCCCCACCTCTGATTCCCCAACTCTGATTCCCCGCCTCTGATTCCCCAGCTCTGATTCCCCGCCTCTGATTTTCCGCCTCTGATCTCCAGCTCTGATTCCCCACCTCTGATTCCCCACGTCTGATTCCCTGCCTCTGATTCCCCGCCTCTGATTCCCCATCTCTGATTCATCACCTCTGATTCCCCACCTCTGATTCCCCATATCTGATGCCCCGCCTCTGTTTCCCCGACTCTGATTCCCCGCCTCTGATTCCCCATATCTGATTCTCCGCTTCTGATTCCCCAACTCTGATTCCCCGCCTCTGATTCGCCAGCTATGATTCCCCGCCTCTGATTCCCCGCGTCTGATTCCCTGCCTCTGATTCCCCGCCTCTGAATCCCCATCTCTGATTCACCACCTCTGATTCCCTGCGTCTGATTCCACGCCTCTGATACCCCATCTCTGATGCCCCGCCTCTGATTCCCCGCCTCTGATTCCCCGCCTCTGTTTCCCCATATCTGATTCCCGGATTCTGATTTCTCACCTCTGATTCCCCATCTCTGATTCCGCACATCAGATTCCCTGCCTCTGATTCCCCGCCTCTGATTCCCCGTGTCTGATTCCTTACCTCTGATTCCCAATCTATGATTCCCCACCTCTGATTCCCTATATCATATTCTCCGCCTCTGTTTCCCAGCCTCTGATTCTCCGACTCTGTTTCCCCATATCTGATTCCCCACCTCTGATTCCCCAGCTCTGATTCCCCGCCTCTGATACCCCGCGTCTGATTCCCTGCCTCTGATTCCCCGCCTCTGATTCCCCAGCTCTGATTCCCCACCTCTGATTCCCCGCATCTGATTCCCTGCCTCTGATTCCCCGCCTCTGATTCCCCATCTATGAATCACCACCTCTGATTCACCACCTCTGATTCCCCATATCTGATTCCCCGCCTCTGTTTCCCCATATCTCATTCCCGGACTCTGATTCCCCACCTCTGATTCCCCAGCTCTGATTCCGCACATCCGATTCCCTGCCTCTGATACCCCGCCTCTGATTCCCCGCGTCTGATTCCCTACCTCTGATTCACAACCCTCGATTCCCCACCTCTGATTCCCTATATCTGATTCTCCGCCTCTGTTTCCCAGCCTCTGATTCTCTGACTCTGTTTCCCCATATCTGATTCCCCACCTCTGATTCCCCAACTCTGATTCCCCGCCACTGATTCCCCAGCTCTGATTCCCCGCCTCTGATACCCCGCATCTGATTCCCTGCCTCTGATTCCCCGCCTCTGATCCCCAGCTCTGATTCCCCACCTCTGATTCCCCACGTCTGATTCCCTGCCTCTGATTCCCCGCCTCTGATTCCCCATCTCTGATTCATCACCTCTGATTCCCCACCTCTGATTCCCCATATCTGATTCCCCGCCTCTGTTTCCCCGACTCTGATTCCCCGCCTCTGATTCCCCATATCTGATTCTCCGCTTCTGATTCCCCAACTCTGATTCCCCGCCTCTGATTCGCCAGCTATGATTCCCCGCCTCTGAGTCCCCGCGTCTGATTCCCTGCCTCTGATTCCCCGCCTCTGAATCCCCATCTCTGATTCACCACCTCTGATTCCCTGCGTCTGATTCCCCGCCTCTGTTTCCCCATATCTGATTCCCGGATTCTGATTCCTCACCTCTGATTCCCCATCTCTGATTCCGCACATCCGATTCCCTGCCTCTGATTCCCCGCCTCTGATTCCCCGTGTCTGATTCCTTACCTCTGATTCCCAATCTATGATTCCCCACCTCTGATTCCCTATATCATATTCTCCGCCTCTGTTTCCCAGCCTCTGATTCTCCGACTCTGTTTCCCCATATCTGATTCCCCACCTCTGATTCCCCAGCTCTGATTCCCCGCCTCTGATACCCCGCGTCTGATTCCCTGCCTCTGATTCCCCGCCTCTGATTCCCCAGCTCTGATTCCCCACCTCTGATTCCCCGCATCTGATTCCCTGCCTCTGATTCCCCGCCTCTGATTCCCCATCTATGAATCACCACCTCTGATTCACCACCTCTGATTCCCCATATCTGATTCCCCGCCTCTGTTTCCCCATATCTCATTCCCGGACTCTGATTCCCCACCTCTGATTCCCCAGCTCTGATTCCGCACATCCGATTCCCTGCCTCTGATACCCCACCTCTGATTCCCCGCGTCTGATTCCCTACCTCTGATTCACAACCCTCGATTCCCCACCTCTGATTCCCTATATCTGATTCTCCGCCTCTGTTTCCCAGCCTCTGATTCTCTGACTCTGTTTCCCCATATCTGATTCCCCACCTCTGATTCCCCAACTCTGATTCCCCGCCTCTGATTCCCCAGCTCTGATTCCCCGCCTCTGATACCCCGCATCTGATTCCCTGCCTCTGATTCCCCGCCTCTGATCCCCAGCTCTGATTCCCCACCTCTGATTCCCCACGTCTGATTCCCTGCCTCTGATTCCCCGCATCTGATTCCCCATCTCTGATTCATCACCTCTGATTCCCCACCTCTGATTCCCCATATCTGATTCCCCGCCTCTGTTTCCCCGACTCTGATTCCCCGCCTCTGATTCCCCATATCTGATTCTCCGCTTCTGATTCCCCAACTCTGATTCCCCGCCTCTGATTCGCCAGCTATGATTCCCCGCCTCTGATTCCCCGCCTCTGATTCCCTGCCTCTGATTCCCCGCCTCTGAATCCCCATCTCTGATTCACCACCTCTGATTCCCTGCGTCTGATTCCCCGCCTCTGTTTCCCCATATCTGATTCCCGGATTCTGATTCCTCACCTCTGATTCCCCATCTCTGATTCCGCACATCCGATTCCCTGCCTCTGATTCCCCGCCTCTGATTCCCCGTGTCTGATTCCTTACCTCTGATTCCCAATCTATGATTCCCCACCTCTGATTCCCTATATCATATTCTCCGCCTCTGTTTCCCAGCCTCTGATTCTCCGACTCTGTTTCCAAATATCTGATTCCCCACCTCTGATTCCCCAGCTCTGATTCCCCACCTCTGATACCCCGCGTCTGATTCCTTGCCTCTGATTCCCCGCCTCTGATTCCCCAGCTCTGATTCCCCACCTCTGATTCCCCGCATCTGATTCCCTGCCTCTGATTCCCCGCCTCTGATTCCCCATCTCTGAATCACCACCTCTGATTCACCACCTCTAATTCCCCATATCTGATTCCCTGCCTCTGATACCCCGCGTCTGATTCCTTGCCTCTGATTCCCCGCCTCTGATTCCCCAGCTCTGATTCCCCACCTCTGATTCCCCGCGTCTGATTCCCTGCCTCTGATTCCCCGCCTCTGATCCCCAGCTCTGATTCCCCACCTCTGATTCCCCGCGTCTGATTCCCTGCCTCTGATTCCCCGCCTCTGATTCCCCATCTCTGATTCATCACCTCTGATTCCCCACCTCTGATTCCCCATATCTGATTCCCCGCCTCTGTTTCCCCGACTCTGATTCCCCGCCTCTGATTCCCCATATCTGATTCTCCGCTTCTGATTCCCCAACTCTGATTCCCCGCCTCTGATTCGCCAGCTATGATTCCCCGCCTCTGATTCCCCACGTCTGATTCCCTGCCTCTGATTCCCCGCCTCTGAATCCCCATCTCTGATTCACCACCTCTGATTCCCTGCGTCTGATTCCCCGCCTCTGATTCCCCATCTCTGATTCCCCATCTCTGATTCCCCAATTCTGATTCCCCGCCTCTGATTCCCCAGCTCTGATACCCCGCCTCTGAATCCCTGCCTCTGATTCTCAACCTGTGATTCCCCACCTCTGATTCCCCATATCTGATTCCCCGCGTCTGTTTCCCCACCTCTGATTCCCGGCCTCTGATTCCAGGCCTCTGATTCCCGGCCTCTGATTCCCGGCCTCTGATTCCCCGCCTCTGATTCCCCGTGTCTGATTCCTTACCTCTGATTCCCAATCTATGATTCCCCACCTCTGATTCCCTATATCATATTCTCCGCCTCTGTTTCCCAGCCTCTGATTCTCCGACTCTGTTTCCCCATATCTGATTCCCCACCTCTGATTCCCCAGCTCTGATTCCCCGCCTCTGATACCCCGCGTCTGATTCCCTGCCTCTGATTCCCCGCCTCTGATTCCCCAGCTCTGATTCCCCACCTCTGATTCCCCGCATCTGATTCCCTGCCTCTGATTCCCCGCCTCTGATTCCCCATCTCTGAATCACCACCTCTGATTCACCACCTCTAATTCCCCATATCTGATTCCCTGCCTCTGATACCCCGCGTCTGATTCCTTGCCTCTGATTCCCCGCCTCTGATTCCCCAGCTCTGATTCCCCACCTCTGATTCCCCGCGTCTGATTCCCTGCCTCTGATTCCCCGCCTCTGATCCCCAGCTCTGATTCCCCACCTCTGATTCCCCGCGTCTGATTCCCTGCCTCTGATTCCCCGCCTCTGATTCCCCATCTCTGATTCATCACCTCTGATTCCCCACCTCTGATTCCCCATATCTGATTCCCCGCCTCTGTTTCCCCGACTCTGATTCCCCGCCTCTGATTCCCCATATCTGATTCTCCGCTTCTGATTCCCCAACTCTGATTCCCCGCCTCTGATTCGCCAGCTATGATTCCCCGCCTCTGATTCCCCGCGTCTGATTCCCTGCCTCTGATTCCCCGCCTCTGAATCCCCATCTCTGATTCACCACCTCTGATTCCCTGCGTCTGATTCCCCGCCTCTGATTCCCCATCTCTGATTCCCCATCTCTGATTCCCCAATTCTGATTCCCCGCCTCTGATTCCCCAGCTCTGATACCCCGCCTCTGAATCCCTGCCTCTGATTCTCAACCTGTGATTCCCCACCTCTGATTCCCCATATCTGATTACCCGCGTCTGTTTCCCCACCTCTGATTCCCGGCCTCTGATTCCAGGCCTCTGATTCCCGGCCTCTGATTCCCGGCCTCTGATTCCCCGCTTCTGATTCTGATTCCCCGCCTCTGATTCCCCACCTCTGATTCCCCATATCTGATTACCCACCTCTGTTTCCCCGCCTCTGATTCCGCACCTCTGTTTCCCCATATCTGATTCCCGGACTCTGATTCCCCAGCTCAGATTACCCATCTCTGATTCTGGACATCCGATTCCCAGCCTCTGATTCCCCGCCTCTGTTTCCCCATATCTGATTCCCCGCCTCTGATTCCCCAACTCTGATTCCCTGCCCCTGATTCCCCAGCTCTAATTCCCCACCTCTGATACACCGCGTCTGATTCCCTGCCTCTGATGCCCTGCCTCTGATTCCTAATCTCTGATTCCCTGCCTCTGATTCCCCGCCTCTGATTCCCCACCTCTGATTCCCCGCGTCTGATTCCCTACCTCTGATTCACAACCCTCGATTCCCCACCTCTGATTCCCTATATCTGATTCTCCGCCTCTGTTTCCCAGCCTCTGATTCTCTGACTCTGTTTCCCCATATCTGATTCCCCACCTCTGATTCCCCAACTCTGATTCCCCGCCACTGATTCCCCAGCTCTGATTCCCCGCCTCTGATACCCCGCATCTGATTCCCTGCCTCTGATTCCCCGCCTCTGATCCCCAGCTCTGATTCCCCACCTCTGATTCCCCACGTCTGATTCCCTGCCTCTGATTCCCCGCCTCTGATTCCCCATCTCTGATTCATCACCTCTGATTCCCCACCTCTGATTCCCCATATCTGATTCCCCGCCTCTGTTTCCCCGACTCTGATTCCCCGCCTCTGATTCCCCATATCTGATTCTCTGCTTCTGATTCCCCAACTCTGATTCCCCGCCTCTGATTCGCCAGCTATGATTCCCCGCCTCTGAGTCCCTGCGTCTGATTCCCTGCCTCTGATTCCCCGCCTCTGAATCCCCATCTCTGATTCACCACCTCTGATTCCCTGCGTCTGATTCCCCGCCTCTGTTTCCCCATATCTGATTCCCGGATTCTGATTCCTCACCTCTGATTCCCCATCTCTGATTCCGCACATCCGATTCCCTGCCTCTGATTCCCCGCCTCTGATTCCCCGTGTCTGATTCCTTACCTCTGATTCCCAATCTATGATTCCCCACCTCTGATTCCCTATATCATATTCTCCGCCTCTGTTTCCCAGCCTCTGATTCTCCGACTCTGTTTCCAAATATCTGATTCCCCACCTCTGATTCCCCAGCTCTGATTCCCCGCCACTGATACCCCACGTCTGATTCCTTGCCTCTGATTCCCCACCTCTGATTCCCCAGCTCTGATTCCCCGCCTCTGATTCCCCATCTCTGATGCCCCGCCTCTGATTCCCCGCCTCTGATTCCCCGCCTCTGTTTCCCCATATCTGATTCCCGGATTCTGATTCCTCATCTCTGATTCCCCATCTCTGATTCCGCACATCCGATTCCCTGCCTCTGATTCCCCGCCTCTGATTCCCCGTGTCTGATTCCTTACCTCTGATTCCCAATCTATGATTCCCCACCTCTGATTCCCTATATCATATTCTCCGCCTCTGTTTCCCAGCCTCTGATTCTCCGACTCTGTTTTCCCATATCTGATTCCCCACCTCTGATTCCCCAGCTCTGATTCCCCGCCTCTGATACCCCGCGTCTGATTCCCTGCCTCTGATTCCCCGCCTCTGATTCCCCAGCTCTGATTCCCCACCTCTGATTCCCCGCATCTGATTCCCTGCCTCTGATTCCCCGCCTCTGATTCCCCATCTATGAATCACCACCTCTGATTCACCACCTCTGATTCCCCATATCTGATTCCCCGCCTCTGTTTCCCCATATCTCATTCCCGGACTCTGATTCCCCACCTCTGATTCCCCAGCTCTGATTCCGCACATCCGATTCCCTGCCTCTGATACCCCGCCTCTGATTCCCCGCGTCTGATTCCCTACCTCTGATTCACAACCCTCGATTCCCCACCTCTGATTTCCTATATCTGATTCTCCGCCTCTGTTTCCCAGCCTCTGATTCTCTGACTCTGTTTCCCCATATCTGATTCCCCACCTCTGATTCCCCAACTCTGATTCCCTGCCTCTGATTCCCCAGCTCTGATTCCCTGCCTCTGATACCCCGCATCTGATTCCCTGCCTCTGATTCCCCGCCTCTGATCCCCAGCTCTGATTCCCCACCTCTGATTCCCCACGTCTGATTCCCTGCCTCTGATTCCCCGCCTCTGATTCCCCATCTCTGATTCATCACCTCTGATTCCCCACCTCTGATTCCCCATATCTGATTCCCCGCCTCTGTTTCCCCGACTCTGATTCCCCGCCTCTGATTCCCCATATCTGATTCTCCGCTTCTGATTCCCCAACTCTGATTCCCCGCCTCTGATTCCCCGCGTCTGATTCCCTGCCTCTGATTCCCCGCCTCTGAATCCCCATCTCTGATTCACCACCTCTGATTCCCTGCGTCTGATTCCCCGCCTCTGTTTCCCCATATCTGATTCCCGGATTCTGATTCCTCACCTCTGATTCCCCATCTCTGATTCCGCACATCCGATTCCCTGCCTCTGATTCCCCGCCTCTGATTCCCCGTGTCTGATTCCTTACCTCTGATTCCCAATCTATGATTCCCCACCTCTGATTCCCTATATCATATTCTCCGCCTCTGTTTCCCAGCCTCTGATTCTCCGACTCTGTTTCCAAATATCTGATTCCCCACCTCTGATTCCCCAGCTCTGATTCCCCGCCTCTGATACCCCGCGTCTGATTCCTTGCCTCTGATTCCCCGCCTCTGATTCCCCAGCTCTGATTCCCCACCTCTGATTCCCCGCATCTGATTCCCTGCCTCTGATTCCCCGCCTCTGATTCCCCATTTCTGAATCACCACCTCTGATTCACCACCTCTAATTCCCCATATCTGATTCCCTGCCTCTGATACCCCGCGTCTGATTCCTTGCCTATGATTCCCCGCCTCTGATTCCCCAGCTCTGATTCCCCACCTCTGATTCCCCACGTCTGATTCCCTGCCTCTGATTCCCCGCCTCTGATCCCCAGCTCTGATTCCCCACCTCTGATTCCCCGCGTCTGATTCCCTGCCTCTGATTCCCCGCCTCTGATTCCCCATCTCTGATTCATCACCTCTGATTCCCCACCTCTGATTCCCCATATCTGATTCCCCGCCTCTGTTTCCCCGACTCTGATTCCCCGCCTCTGATTCCCCATATCTGATTCTCCGCTTCTGATTCCCCAACTCTGATTCCCCGCCTCTGATTCGCCAGCTATGATTCCCCGCCTCTGATTCCCCGCGTCTGATTCCCTGCCTCTGATTCCCCGCCTCTGAATCCCCATCTCTGATTCACCACCTCTGATTCCCTGCGTCTGATTCCCCGCCTCTGATTCCCCATCTCTGATTCCCCATCTCTGATTCCCCAATTCTGATTCCCCGCCTCTGATTCCCCAGCTCTGATACCCCGCCTCTGAATCCCTGCCTCTGATTCTCAACCTGTGATTCCCCACCTCTGATTCCCCATATCTGATTCCCCGCGTCTGTTTCCCCACATCTGATTCCCGGCCTCTGATTCCAGGCCTCTGATTCCCGGCCTCTGATTCCCGGCCTCTGATTCCCCGCTTCTGATTCTGATTCCCTGCCTCTGATTCCCCATCTCTGATTCCCCACATCTGATTCCCTGCCTCTGATACCCTGCCTCTGATTCCCCGCCTCTGATTCCCCGCCTCTGATTCCCCACCTCTGATTCCCCATATCTGATTACCCACCTCTGTTTCCCCGCCTCTGATTCCGCGCCTCTGTTTCCCCATATCTGATTCCCGGACTCTGATTCCCCAGCTCAGATTACCCATCTCTGATTCTGGACATCCGATTCCCAGCCTCTGATTCCCCGCCTCTGTTTCCCCATATCTGATTCCCCGCCTCTGATTCCCCAACTCTGATTCCCTGCCCCTGATTCCCCAGCTCTAATTCCCCACCTCTGATACACCGCGTCTGATTCCCTGCCTCTGATGCCCTGCCTCTGATTCCTAATCTCTGATTCCCTGCCTCTGATTCCCCGCCTCTGATTCCCCGCCTCTGATTCGCCAACTCTGATTCCCCGCCTCTGATTACCCAGCTCTGATTCCCCGCCTCTGATTCCCCGCGTCTGATTCCCCGCCTCTGATTCCCCGCCTCTGATTCACCATCTCTGATTCACCACCTCTGATTCCCCACCTCTGGTTCCCCATATCTGATTCCCCGCCTCTGTTTCCCCGCCTCAGATTCCCCGCCTCTGATTCCCGGACTCTGAGTCCCCACCTCTGATTCCCGGCCTCTGATTCCCGGCCTCTGAACCCCGGCCTCTGATTCCCGGCCTCTGATTCCCGGCCTCTGATTCCCCGCTTCTGATTCTGATTCCCTGCCTCTGATTCCCATCTCTGATTCCCCACATCTCATTCCATGCCTCTGATTCCCTGCCTCTGATCCCCACCTTTGATTCCCCGCCTCTGATTCCCAACCTCTGATTCCCCACCTCTGATTCCCCATATCTGATGCCCCGACTCTGTTTCCCCGCCTCTGATTCCCCGCCTCTGTTTCCCCATATCTGATTCCCGGATTCTGATTCCCCACCTCTGATTCCCCATCTCTGATTCCGCACATCCGATTCCCTGCCTCTGATTCCCCGCGTCTGATTCCTTACCTCTGATTCCCAATCTATGATTCCCCACCTCTGATTCCCTATATCTGATTCTCCGCCTCTGTTTCCCAGTCTCTGATTCTCTGACTCTGTTTCCCAATATCTGATTCCCCACCTCTGATTCCCCAACTCTGATTCCCCGACTCTGATTCCCCAGCTCTGATTCCCCGCCTCTGATACCCCGCATCTGATTCCCTGCCTCTGATTCCCCGCCTCTGATCCCCAGCTCTGATTCCCCACCTCTGATTCCCCACGTCTGATTCCCTGCCTCTGATTCCCCGCCTCTGATTCCCCATCTCTGATTCCCCATATCTGATTCTCCGCTTCTGATTCCCCAACTCTGATTCCCCGCCTCTGATTCGCCAGCTATGATTCCCCGCCTCTGATTCCCCGCGTCTGATTCCCTGCCTCTGATTCCCCGCCTCGTAATCCCCATCTCTGATTCACCACCTCTGATTCCCTGCGTCTGATTCCCCGCCTCTGATTCCCCATCTCTGATGCCCCGCCTCTGATTCCCCGCCTCTGATTCCCCGCCTCTGTTTCCCCATATCTGATTCCCGGATTCTGATTCCCCACCTCTGATTCCCCATCTCTGATTCCGCACATCCGATTCCCTGCCTCTGACTCCCCGCCTCTGATTCCCCATGTCTGATTCCTTACCTCTGATTCCCAATCTATGATTCCCCACCTCTGATTCCCTATATCATATTCTCCGCCTCTGTTTCCCAGCCTCTGATTCTCCGACTCTGTTTCCCCATATCTGATTCCCCACCTCTGATTCCCCAGCTCTGATTCCCCGCCTCTGATACCCCGCGTCTGATTCCCTGCCTCTGATTCCCCGCCTCTGATTCCCCAGCTCTGATTCCCCACCTCTGATTCCCCGCATCTGATTCCCTGCCTCTGATTCCCCGCCTCTGATTCCCCATCTCTGAATCACCACCTCTGATTCCCCACCTCTGATTCCCCATATCTGATTCCCCGCCTCTGTTTCCCCGCCTCAGATTCCCCGCCTCTGATTCCCGGACTCTGAGTCCCCACCTCTGATTCCCGGCCTCTGATTCCCGGCCTCTGAACCCCGGCCTCTGATTCCCGGCCTCTGATTCCCGGCCTCTGATTCCCCGCTTCTGATTCTGATACCCTGCCTCTGATTCCCATCTCTGATTCCCCACATCTCATTCCATGCCTCTGATTCCCTGCCTCTGATCCCCACCTTTGATTCCCCGCCTCTGATTCCCAACCTCTGATTCCCCACCTCTGATTCCCCATATCTGATGCCCCGACTCTGTTTTCCCGCCTCTGATTCCCCGCCTCTGTTTCCCCATATCTGATTCCCGGATTCTGATTCCCCACCTCTGATTCCCCATCTCTGATTCCGCACATCCGATTCCCTGCCTCTGATTCCCCGCGTCTGATTCCTTACCTCTGATTCCCAATCTATGATTCCCCACCTCTGATTCCCTATATCTGATTCTCCGCCTCTGTTTCCCAGCCTCTGATTCTCTGACTCTGTTTCCCAATATCTGATTCCCCACCTCTGATTCCCCAACTCTGATTCCCCGCCTCTAATTCCCCAGCTCTGATTCCCCGCCTCTGATACCCCGCATCTGATTCCCTGCCTCTGATTCCCCGCCTCTGATCCCCAGCTCTGATTCCCCACCTCTGATTCCCCACGTCTGATTCCCTGCCTCTGATTCCCCGCCTCTGATTCCCCATCTCTGATTCCCCATATCTGATTCTCCGCTTCTGATTCCCCAACTCTGATTCCCCGCCTCTGATTCGCCAGCTATGATTCCCCGCCTCTGATTCCCCGCGTCTGATTCCCTGCCTCTGATTCCCCGCCTCGTAATCCCCATCTCTGATTCACCACCTCTGATTCCCTGCGTCTGATTCCCCGCCTCTGATTCCCCATCTCTGATGCCCCGCCTCTGATTCCCCGCCTCTGATTCCCCGCCTCTGTTTCCCCATATCTGATTCCCGGATTCTGATTCCCCACCTCTGATTCCCCATCTCTGATTCCGCACATCCGATTCCCTGCCTCTGACTCCCCGCCTCTGATTCCCCATGTCTGATTCCTTACCTCTGATTCCCAATCTATGATTCCCCACCTCTGATTCCCTATATCATATTCTCCGCCTCTGTTTCCCAGCCTCTGATTCTCCGACTCTGTTTCCCCATATCTGATTCCCCACCTCTGATTCCCCAGCTCTGATTCCCCGCCTCTGATACCCCGCGTCTGATTCCCTGCCTCTGATTCCCCGCCTCTGATTCCCCAGCTCTGATTCCCCACCTCTGATTCCCCGCATCTGATTCCCTGCCTCTGATTCCCCGCCTCTGATTCCCCATCTCTGAATCACCACCTCTGATTCACCACCTCTGATTCCCCATATCTGATTCCCCGCCTCTGTTTCCCCATATCTCATTCCCGGACTCTGATTCCCCACCTCTGATTTCCCAGCTCTGATTCCGCACATCCGATTCCCTGCCTCTGATACCCCGCCTCTGATTCCCTGCGTCTGATTCCCTACCTCTGATTCACAACCCTTGATTCCCCACCTCTGATTCCCTATATCTGATTCTCCGCCTCTGTTTCCCAGCCTCTGATTCTCTGACTCTGTTTCCCCATATCTGATTCGCCGCCTCTGATTCCCCAACTCTGATTCCCCGCCTCTGATTCCCCAGCTCTGATTCCCCGCCTCTGATACCCCGCGTCTGATTCCCTGCCTCTGATTCCCTGCATCTGATTCCCCAGCTCTGATTCCCCACCTCTGATTCCCCGCGTCTGATTCCCTGCCTCTGATTCCCCGCCTCTGATTCCCCATCTCTGATTCATCACCTCTGATTCCCCACCTCTGATTCCCCATATATGATACCCCGCCTCTGTTTCCCGACTCTGATTCCCCGCCTCTGATTCCCCATATCTGATTCCCCGCGTCTGTTTCCCCACCTCTGATTCCCGGCCTCTGATTCCAGGCCTCTGATTCCCGGCCTCTGATTCCCGGCCTCTGATTCCCCAACTCTGATTCCCTGCCCCTGATTCCCCAGCTCTAATTCCCCAACTCTGATACACCGCGTCTGATTCCCTGCCTCTGATGCCCTGCCTCTGATTCCTAATCTCTGATTCCCTGCCACTGATTCCCCGCCTCTGATTCCCCGCCTCTGATTCCCCATATCTGATTCCCCGCCTCTGATCCCCAGCTCTTATTCCCCACCTCTGATTCCCCACGTCTGATTCCCTGCCTCTGATTCCCCGCCTCTGATTCCCCATCTCTGATTCATCACCTCTGATTCCCCACCTCTGATTCCCCATATCTGATTCCCCGCCTCTGTTTCCCCGACTCTGATTCCCCGCCTCTGATTCCCCATATCTGATTCTCCGCTTCTGATTCCCCAACTCTGATTCCCCGCCTCTGATTCCCCGCGTCTGATTCCCTGCCTCTGATTCCCCGCCTCTGAATCCCCATCTCTGATTCACCACCTCTGATTCCCTGCGTCTGATTCCCCGCCTCTGTTTCCCCATATCTGATTCCCGGATTCTGATTCCTCACCTCTGATTCCCCATCTCTGATTCCGCACATCCGATTCCCTGCCTCTGATTCCCCGCCTCTGATTCCCCGTGTCTGATTCCTTACCTCTGATTCCCAATCTATGATTCCCCACATCTGATTCCCTATATCATATTCTCCGCCTCTGTTTCCCAGCCTCTGATTCTCCGACTCTGTTTCCAAATATCTGATTCCCCACCTCTGATTCCCCAGCTCTGATTCCCCGCCACTGATACCCCGCGTCTGATTCCTTGCCTCTGATTCCCCGCCTCTGATTCCCCAGCTCTGATTCCCCACCTCTGATTCCCCGCATCTGATTCCCTGCCTCTGATTCCCCGCCTCTGATTCCCCATCTCTGAATCACCACCTCTGATTCACCACCTCTAATTCCCCATATCTGATTCCCTGCCTCTGATACCCCGCGTCTGATTCCTTGCCTATGATTCCCCGCCTCTGATTCCCCAGCTCTGATTCCCCACCTCTGATTCCCCACGTCTGATTCCCTGCCTCTGATTCCCCGCCTCTGATCCCCAGCTCTGATTCCCCACCTCTGATTCCCCGCGTCTGATTCCCTGCCTCTGATTCCCCGCCTCTGATTCCCCATCTCTGATTCATCACCTCTGATTCCCCACCTCTGATTCCCCATATCTGATTCCCCGCCTCTGTTTCCCCGACTCTGATTCCCCGCCTCTGATTCCCCATATCTGATTCTCCGCTTCTGATTCCCCAACTCTGATTCCCCGCCTCTGATTCGCCAGCTATGATTCCCCGCCTCTGATTCCCCGCGTCTGATTCCCTGCCTCTGATTCCCCGCCTCTGAATCCCCATCTCTGATTCACCACCTCTGATTCCCTGCGTCTGATTCCCCGCCTCTGATTCCCCATCTCTGATTCCCCATCTCTGATTCCCCAATTCTGATTCCCCGCCTCTGATTCCCCAGCTCTGATACCCCGCCTCTGAATCCCTGCCTCTGATTCTCAACCTGTGATTCCCCACCTCTGATTCCCCATATCTGATTCCCCGCGTCTGTTTCCCCACATCTGATTCCCGGCCTCTGATTCCAGGCCTCTGATTCCCGGCCTCTGATTCCCGGCCTCTGATTCCCCGCTTCTGATTCTGATTCCCTGCCTCTGATTCCCCATCTCTGATTCCCCACATCTGATTCCCTGCCTCTGATACCCTGCCTCTGATTCCCCGCCTCTGATTCCCCGCCTCTGATTCCCCACCTCTGATTCCCCATATCTGATTACCCACCTCTGTTTCCCCGCCTCTGATTCCGCGCCTCTGTTTCCCCATATCTGATTCCCGGACTCTGATTCCCCAGCTCAGATTACCCATCTCTGATTCTGGACATCCGATTCCCAGCCTCTGATTCCCCGCCTCTGTTTCCCCATATCTGATTCCCCGCCTCTGATTCCCCAACTCTGATTCCCTGCCCCTGATTCCCCAGCTCTAATTCCCCACCTCTGATACACCGCGTCTGATTCCCTGCCTCTGATGCCCTGCCTCTGATTCCTAATCTCTGATTCCCTGCCTCTGATTCCCCGCCTCTGATTCCCCGCCTCTGATTCGCCAACTCTGATTCCCCGCCTCTGATTACCCAGCTCTGATTCCCCGCCTCTGATTCCCCGCGTCTGATTCCCCGCCTCTGATTCCCCGCCTCTGATTCACCATCTCTGATTCACCACCTCTGATTCCCCACCTCTGGTTCCCCATATCTGATTCCCCGCCTCTGTTTCCCCGCCTCAGATTCCCCGCCTCTGATTCCCGGACTCTGAGTCCCCACCTCTGATTCCCGGCCTCTGATTCCCGGCCTCTGAACCCCGGCCTCTGATTCCCGGCCTCTGATTCCCGGCCTCTGATTCCCCGCTTCTGATTCTGATTCCCTGCCTCTGATTCCCATCTCTGATTCCCCACATCTCATTCCATGCCTCTGATTCCCTGCCTCGGATCCCCACCTTTGATTCCCCGCCTCTGATTCCCAACCTCTGATTCCCCACCTCTGATTCCCCATATCTGATGCCCCGACTCTGTTTCCCCGCCTCTGATTCCCCGCCTCTGTTTCCCCATATCTGATTCCCGGATTCTGATTCCCCACCTCTGATTCCCCATCTCTGATTCCGCACATCCGATTCCCTGCCTCTGATTCCCCGCGTCTGATTCCTTACCTCTGATTCCCAATCTATGATTCCCCACCTCTGATTCCCTATATCTGATTCTCCGCCTCTGTTTCCCAGCCTCTGATTCTCTGACTCTGTTTCCCAATATCTGATTCCCCACCTCTGATTCCCCAACTCTGATTCCCCGCCTCTGATTCCCCAGCTCTGATTCCCCGCCTCTGATACCCCGCATCTGATTCCCTGCCTCTGATTCCCCGCCTCTGATCCCCAGCTCTGATTCCCCACCTCTGATTCCCCACGTCTGATTCCCTGCCTCTGATTCCCCGCCTCTGATTCCCCATCTCTGATTCCCCATATCTGATTCTCCGCTTCTGATTCCCCAACTCTGATTCCCCGCCTCTGATTCGCCAGCTATGATTCCCCGCCTCTGATTCCCCGCGTCTGATTCCCTGCCTCTGATTCCCCGCCTCGTAATCCCCATCTCTGATTCACCACCTCTGATTCCCTGCGTCTGATTCCCCGCCTCTGATTCCCCATCTCTGATGCCCCGCCTCTGATTCCCCGCCTCTGATTCCCCGCCTCTGTTTCCCCATATCTGATTCCCAGATTCTGATTCCCCACCTCTGATTCCCCATCTCTGATTCCGCACATCCGATTCCCTGCCTCTGACTCCCCGCCTCTGATTCCCCATGTCTGATTCCTTACCTCTGATTCCCAATCTATGATTCCCCACCTCTGATTCCCTATATCATATTCTCCGCCTCTGTTTCCCAGCCTCTGATTCTCCGACTCTGTTTCCCCATATCTGATTCCCCACCTCTGATTCCCCAGCTCTGATTCCCCGCCTCTGATACCCCGCGTCTGATTCCCTGCCTCTGATTCCCCGCCTCTGATTCCCCAGCTCTGATTCCCCACCTCTGATTCCCCGCATCTGATTCCCTGCCTCTGATTCCCCGCCTCTGATTCCCCATCTCTGAATCACCACCTCTGATTCCCCACCTCTGATTCCCCATATCTGATTCCCCGCCTCTGTTTCCCCGCCTCAGATTCCCCGCCTCTGATTCCCGGACTCTGAGTCCCCACCTCTGATTCCCGGCCTCTGATTCCCGGCCTCTGAACCCCGGCCTCTGATTCCCGGCCTCTGATTCCCGGCCTCTGATTCCCCGCTTCTGATTCTGATTCCCTGCCTCTGATTCCCATCTCTGATTCCCCACATCTCATTCCATGCCTCTGATTCCCTGCCTCTGATCCCCACCTTTGATTCCCCGCCTCTGATTCCCAACCTCTGATTCCCCACCTCTGATTCCCCATATCTGATGCCCCGACTCTGTTTTCCCGCCTCTGATTCCCCGCCTCTGTTTCCCCATATCTGATTCCCGGATTCTGATTCCCCACCTCTGATTCCCCATCTCTGATTCCGCACATCCGATTCCCTGCCTCTGATTCCCCGCGTCTGATTCCTTACCTCTGATTCCCAATCTATGATTCCCCACCTCTGATTCCCTATATCTGATTCTCCGCCTCTGTTTCCCAGCCTCTGATTCTCTGACTCTGTTTCCCAATATCTGATTCCCCACCTCTGATTCCCCAACTCTGATTCCCCGCCTCTGATTCCCCAGCTCTGATTCCCCGCCTCTGATACCCCGCATCTGATTCCCTGCCTCTGATTCCCCGCCTCTGATCCCCAGCTCTGATTCCCCACCTCTGATTCCCCACGTCTGATTCCCTGCCTCTGATTCCCCGCCTCTGATTCCCCATCTCTGATTCCCCATATCTGATTCTCCGCTTCTGATTCCCCAACTCTGATTCCCCGCCTCTGATTCGCCAGCTATGATTCCCCGCCTCTGATTCCCCGCGTCTGATTCCCTGCCTCTGATTCCCCGCCTCGTAATCCCCATCTCTGATTCACCACCTCTGATTCCCTGCGTCTGATTCCCCGCCTCTGATTCCCCATCTCTGATGCCCCGCCTCTGATTCCCCGCCTCTGATTCCCCGCCTCCGTTTCCCCATATCTGATTCCCGGATTCTGATTCCCCACCTCTGATTCCCCATCTCTGATTCCGCACATCCGATTCCCCGCCTCTGACTCCCCGCCTCTGATTCCCCATGTCTGATTCCTTACCTCTGATTCCCAATCTATGATTCCCCACCTCTGATTCCCTATATCATATTCTCCGCCTCTGTTTCCCAGCCTCTGATTCTCCGACTCTGTTTCCCCATATCTGATTCCCCACCTCTGATTCCCCAGCTCTGATTCCCCGCCTCTGATACCCCGCGTCTGATTCCCTGCCTCTGATTCCCCGCCTCTGATTCCCCAGCTCTGATTCCCCACCTCTGATTCCCCGCATCTGATTCCCTGCCTCTGATTCCCCGCCTCTGATTCCCCATCTCTGAATCACCACCTCTGATTCACCACCTCTGATTCCCCATATCTGATTCCCCGCCTCTGTTTCCCCATATCTCATTCCCGGACTCTGATTCCCCACCTCTGATTTCCCAGCTCTGATTCCGCACATCCGATTCCCTGCCTCTGATACCCCGCCTCTGATTCCCTGCGTCTGATTCCCTACCTCTGATTCACAACCCTTGATTCCCCACCTCTGATTCCCTATATCTGATTCTCCGCCTCTGTTTCCCAGCCTCTGATTCTCTGACTCTGTTTCCCCATATCTGATTCGCCGCCTCTGATTCCCCAACTCTGATTCCCCGCCTCTGATTCCCCAGCTCTGATTCCCCGCCTCTGATACCCCGCGTCTGATTCCCTGCCTCTGATTCCCTGCATCTGATTCCCCAGCTCTGATTCCCCACCTCTGATTCCCCGCGTCTGATTCCCTGCCTCTGATTCCCCGCCTCTGATTCCCCATCTCTGATTCATCACCTCTGATTCCCCACCTCTGATTCCCCATATCTGATACCCCGCCTCTGTTTCCCGACTCTGATTCCCCGCCTCTGATTCCCCATATCTGATTCCCCGCGTCTGTTTCCCCACCTCTGATTCCCGGCCTCTGATTCCAGGCCTCTGATTCCCGGCCTCTGATTCCCGGCCTCTGATTCCCCAACTCTGATTCCCTGCCCCTGATTCCCCAGCTCTAATTCCCCAACTCTGATACACCGCGTCTGATTCCCTGCCTCTGATGCCCTGCCTCTGATTCCTAATCTCTGATTCCCTGCCACTGATTCCCCGCCTCTGATTCCCCGCCTCTGATTCCCCATATCTGATTCCCCGCCTCTGATTCCCCAACTCTGATTCCCCGCCTCTGATTCCCCAGCTCTGATTCCCCGACTCTGATTCCCCGAGTCTGATTCCCCGCCTTTGATTCCCCGCCTCTGATTCACTATCTCTGATTCACCACCTCTGATTCCCCACCTCTGATTCCACATATCTGATTCCCCGCCTCTGTTTCCCCGCCTCAGATTCCCCGCCTCTGATTCCCGGACTCTGAGTCCCCACCTCTGATTCCCAGCCTCTGATTCCCGGCCTCTGATTCCCGGCCTCTGATTCCCGGCCTCTGATTCCCGGCCTCTGATTCCCCGCTTCTGATTCTGATTCCCTGCCTCTGATTCCCCATCTCTGATTCCCCACATCTGATTCCCTGCCTCTGATTCCCTGCCTCTGATCCCCACCTTTGATTCCCCGCCTCTGATTCCCAACCTCTGATTCCCCACCTCTGATTCCCCATATCTGATGCCCCGCCTCTGTATCCCCGCCTCTGATTCCCCGCCTCTGTTTCCCCATATCTGATTCCCGGATTCTGATTCCCCACCTCTGATTCCCCTTCTCTGATTCCGCACATCCGATTCCCTGCCTCTGATTCCCCGCCTCTGATTCCCCGCATCTGATTCCTTACCTCTGATTCCCAATCTATGATTCCCCACCTCTAATTCCCTATATCTGATTCTCCGCCTCTGTTTCCCAGCCTCTGATTCTCTGACTCTGTTTCCCCATATCTGATTCCCCACCTCTGATTCCCCAACTCTGATTCCCCACCTCTGATTCCCCAACTCTGATTCCCCGCCTCTGATACCCCGCGTCTGATTCCCTGCCTCTGATTCCCCGCCTCTGATTCCCCAGCTCTGATTCCCCACCTCTGATTCCCCGCGTCTGATTCCCTGCCTCTGATTCCCCGCCTCTGATTCCCCATCTCTGAATCACCACCTCTGATTCACCACCTCTGATTCCCCATATCTGATTTCCCGCCTCTGTTTCCCCATATCTCATTCCCGGACTCTGATTCCCCACCTCTGATTCCCCAGCTCGGATTCCGCACATCCGATTCCCTGCCTCTGATTCCCCGCCTCTGATTCCCCACGTCTGATTCACTACCTCTGATTCACAACCCTTGATTCCCCACCTCTGATTCCCTATATCTGATTCTCCGCCTCTGTTTCACTATCTCTGATTCACCACCTCTGATTCCCCACCTCTGATTCCACATATCTGATTCCCCGCCTCTGTTTCCCCGCCTCAGATTCCCCGCCTCTGATTCCCGGACTCTGAGTCCCCACCTCTGATTCCCAGCCTCTGATTCCCGGCCTCTGATTCCCGGCCTCTGATTCCCGGCCTCTGATTCCCGGCCTCTGATTCCCCGCTTCTGATTCTGATTCCCTGCCTCTGATTCCCCATCTCTGATTCCCCACATCTGATTCCCTGCCTCTGATTCCCTGCCTCTGATCCCCACCTTTGATTCCCCGCCTCTGATTCCCAACCTCTGATTCCCCACCTCTGATTCCCCATATCTGATGCCCCGCCTCTGTATCCCCGCCTCTGATTCCCCGCCTCTGTTTCCCCATATCTGATTCCCGGATTCTGATTCCCCACCTCTGATTCCCCATCTCTGATTCCGCACATCCGATTCCCTGCCTCTGATTCCCCGCCTCTGATTCCCCGCATCTGATTCCCCGCGTCTGATTCCCCGCCTCTGATTCCCCGCCTCTGATTCACCATCTCTGATTCACCACCTCTGATTCCCCACCTCTGATTCCCCATATCTGATTCCCCGCCTCTGTTTCCCCGCCTCAGATTCCCCGCCTCTGATTCCCGGACTCTGAGTCCCCACCTCTGATTCCCGGCCTCTGATTCCCGGCCTCTGAACCCCGGCCTCTGATTCCCGGCCTCTGATTCCCGGCCTCTGATTCCCCGCTTCTGATTCTGATTCCCTGCCTCTGATTCCCATCTCTGATTCCCCACATCTGATTCCATGCCTCTGATTCCCTGCCTCTGATCCCCACCTTTGATTCCCCGCCTCTGATTCCCAACCTCTGATTCCCCACCTCTGATTCCCCATATCTGATGCCCCGACTCTGTTTCCCCGCCTCTGATTCCCCGCCTCTGTTTCCCCATATCTGATTCCCGGATTCTGATTCCCCACCTCTGATTCCCCATCTCTGATTCCGCACATCCGATTCCCTGCCTCTGATTCCCCGCGTCTGATTCCTTACCTCTGATTCCCAATCTATGATTCCCCACCTCTGATTCCCTATATCTGATTCTCCGCCTCTGTTTCCCAGCCTCTGATTCTCTGACTCTGTTTCCCAATATCTGATTCCCCACCTCTGATTCCCCAACTCTGATTCCCCGCCTCTGATTCCCCAGCTCTGATTCCCCGCCTCTGATACCCCGCATCTGATTCCCTGCCTCTGATTCCCCGCCTCTGATCCCCAGCTCTGATTCCCCACCTCTGATTCCCCACGTCTGATTCCCTGCCTCTGATTCCCCGCCTCTGATTCCCCATCTCTGATTCCCCATATCTGATTCTCCGCTTCTGATTCCCCAACTCTGATTCCCCGCCTCTGATTCGCCAGCTATGATTCCCCGCCTCTGATTCCCCGCGTCTGATTCCCTGCCTCTGATTCCCCGCCTCATAATCCCCATCTCTGATTCACCACCTCTGATTCCCTGCGTCTGATTCCCCGCCTCTGATTCCCCATCTCTGATGCCCCGCCTCTGATTCCCCGCCTCTGATTCCCCGCCTCTGTTTCCCCATATCTGATTCCCGGATTCTGATTCCCCACCTCTGATTCCCCATCTCTGATTCCGCACATCCGATTCCCTGCCTCTGACTCCCCGCCTCTGATTCCCCATGTCTGATTCCTTACCTCTGATTCCCAATCTATGATTCCCCACCTCTGATTCCCTATATCATATTCTCCGCCTCTGTTTCCCAGCCTCTGATTCTCCGACTCTGTTTCCCCATATCTGATTCCCCACCTCTGATTCCCCAGCTCTGATTCCCCGCCTCTGATACCCCGCGTCTGATTCCCTGCCTCTGATTCCCCGCCTCTGATTCCCCAGCTCTGATTCCCCACCTCTGATTCCCCGCATCTGATTCCCTGCCTCTGATTCCCCGCCTCTGATTCCCCATCTCTGAATCACCACCTCTGATTCACCACCTCTGATTCCCCATATCTGATTCCCCGCCTCTGTTTCCCCATATCTCATTCCCGGACTCTGATTCCCCACCTCTGATTTCCCAGCTCTGATTCCGCACATCCGATTCCCTGCCTCTGATACCCCGCCTCTGATTCCCTGCGTCTGATTCCCTACCTCTGATTCACAACCCTTGATTCCCCACCTCTGATTCCCTATATCTGATTCTCCGCCTCTGTTTCCCAGCCTCTGATTCTCTGACTCTGTTTCCCCATATCTGATTCGCCGCCTCTGATTCCCCAACTCTGATTCCCCGCCTCTGATTCCCCAGCTCTGATTCCCCGCCTCTGATACCCCGCGTCTGATTCCCTGCCTCTGATTCCCTGCATCTGATTCCCCAGCTCTGATTCCCCACCTCTGATTCCCCGCGTCTGATTCCCTGCCTCTGATTCCCCGCCTCTGATTCCCCATCTCTGATTCATCACCTCTGATTCCCCACCTCTGATTCCCCATATCTGATACCCCGCCTCTGTTTCCCGACTCTGATTCCCCGCCTCTGATTCCCCATATCTGATTCCCCGCGTCTGTTTCCCCACCTCTGATTCCCGGCCTCTGATTCCAGGCCTCTGATTCCCGGCCTCTGATTCCCGGCCTCTGATTCCCCAACTCTGATTCCCTGCCCCTGATTCCCCAGCTCTAATTCCCCAACTCTGATACACCGCGTCTGATTCCCTGCCTCTGATGCCCTGCCTCTGATTCCTAATCTCTGATTCCCTGCCTCTGATTCCCCGCCTCTGATTCCCCGCCTCTGATTCCCCATATCTGATTCCCCGCCTCTGATTCCCCAACTCTGATTCCCCGCCTCTGATTCCCCAGCTCTGATTCCCCGCCTCTGATTCCCCGAGTCTGATTCCCCGCCTTTGATTCCCCGCCTCTGATTCACTATCTCTGATTCACCACCTCTGATTCCCCACCTCTGATTCCACATATCTGATTCCCCGCCTCTGTTTCCCCGCCTCAGATTCCCCGCCTCTGATTCCCGGACTCTGAGTCCCCACCTCTGATTCCCAGCCTCTGATTCCCGGCCTCTGATTCCCGGCCTCTGATTCCCGGCCTCTGATTCCCGGCCTCTGATTCCCCGCTTCTGATTCTGATTCCCTGCCTCTGATTCCCCATCTCTGATTCCCCACATCTGATTCCCTGCCTCTGATTCCCTGCCTCTGATCCCCACCTTTGATTCCCCGCCTCTGATTCCCAACCTCTGATTCCCCACCTCTGATTCCCCATATCTGATGCCCCGCCTCTGTATCCCCGCCTCTGATTCCCCGCCTCTGTTTCCCCATATCTGATTCCCGGATTCTGATTCCCCACCTCTGATTCCCCATCTCTGATTCCGCACATCCGATTCCCTGCCTCTGATTCCCCGCCTCTGATTCCCCGCATCTGATTCCTTACCTCTGATTCCCAATCTATGATTCCCCACCTCTAAATCCCTATATCTGATTCTCCGCCTCTGTTTCCCAGCCTCTGATTCTATGACTCTGTTTCCCCATATCTGATTCCCCACCTCTGATTCCCCAACTCTGATTCCCCACCTCTGATTCCCCAACTCTGATTCCCCGCCTCTGATACCCCGCGTCTGATTCCCTGCCTCTGATTCCCCGCCTCTGATTCCCCAGCTCTGATTCCCCACCTCTGATTCCCCGCGTCTGATTCCCTGCCTCTGATTCCCCGCCTCTGATTCCCCATCTCTGAATCACCACCTCTGATTCACCACCTCTGATTCCCCATATCTGATTTCCCGCCTCTGTTTCCCCATATCTCATTCCCGGACTCTGATTCCCCACCTCTGATTCCCCAGCTCGGATTTCGCACATCCGATTCCCTGCCTCTGATTCCCCGCCTCTGATTCCCCACGTCTGATTCCCTACCTCTGATTCACAACCCTTGATTCCCCACCTCTGATTCCCTATATCTGATTCTCCGCCTCTGTTTCACTATCTCTGATTCACCACCTCTGATTCCCCACCTCTGATTCCACATATCTGATTCCCCGCCTCTGTTTCCCCGCCTCAGATTCCCCGCCTCTGATTCCCGGACTCTGAGTCCCCACCTCTGATTCCCAGCCTCTGATTCCCGGCCTCTGATTCCCGGCCTCTGATTCCCGGCCTCTGATTCCCGGCCTCTGATTCCCCGCTTCTGATTCTGATTCCCTGCCTCTGATTCCCCATCTCTGATTCCCCACATCTGATTCCCTGCCTCTGATTCCCTGCCTCTGATCCCCACCTTTGATTCCCCGCCTCTGATTCCCAACCTCTGATTCCCCACCTCTGATTCCCCATATCTGATGCCCCGCCTCTGTATCCCCGCCTCTGATTCCCCGCCTCTGTTTCCCCATATCTGATTCCCGGATTCTGATTCCCCACCTCTGATTCCCCATCTCTGATTCCGCACATCCGATTCCCTGCCTCTGATTCCCCGCCTCTGATTCCCCGCATCTGATTCCTTACCTCTGATTCCCAATCTATGATTCCCCACCTCTAATTCCCTATATCTGATTCTCCGCCTCTGTTTCCCAGCCTCTGATTCTCTGACTCTGTTTCCCCATATCTGATTCCCCGCCTCTGATTCCCCAACTCTGATTCCCCGCCTCTGATTCCCCAGCTCTGATTACCCGCCTCTGATACCCCGCGTCTGATTCCCTGCCTCTGATTCCCTGCCTCTGATTCCCCAGCTCTGATTCCCCACCTCTGATTCCCCGCGTCTGATTCCCTGCCTCTGATTCCCCGCCTCTGATTCCCCATCTCTGATTCATCACCTCTGATTCCCCACCTCTGATTCCCCATATCTGATACCCCGCCTCTGTTTCCCCGACTCTGATTCGCCGCCTCTGATTCCCCATATCTGATTCTCCGCTTCTGATTCCCCAACTCTGATTCCCCGCCTCTGATTCGCCAGCTATGATTCCCCGCCTCTGATTCCCCGCGTCTGATTCCCTGCCTCTGATTCCCCGCCTATGAATCCCCATCTCTGATTCACCACCTCTCATTCCCTGCGTCTGATTCCCCGCCTCTGATTCCCCATCTCTGATTCCCCATCTCTGATTCCCCAATTCTGATTCCTCGCCTCTGATTCCCCAGCTCTGATACCCCGCCTCTGATTCCCTGCCTCTGATTCTCAACCTCTGATTCCCCACCTCTGATTCCCCATATCTGATTCCCCGCGTCTGTTTCCCCACCTATTATTCCCGGCCTCTGATTCCAGGCCTCTGATTCCCGGCCTCTGATTCCCGGCCTCTGATTCCCCGCTTCTGTTTCTGATTCCCTGCCTCTGATTCCCCACCTCTGATTCCCGGCCTCTGATTCCAGGCCTCTGATTCCCGGCCTCTGATTCCCGGCCTCTGATTCCCCGCTTCTGATACTGATTCCCTGCCTCTGATTCCCCATCTCTGATTCCCCACATCTGATTCCCTGCATCTGATACCCTGCCTCTGATTCCCCGCCTCTGATTCCCCACCTCTGATTCCCCACCTCTGATTCCCCATATCTGAGTACCCACCTCTGTTTCCCCGCCTGTGATTCCCCGCCTCTGTTTCCCCATATCTGATTCCCGGACTCTGATTCCCCAGTTCAGATTACCCATCTCTGATTCCGCACATCCGATTCCCTGCCTCTGATTCCCTGCCTCTGATTCCCTGCGTCTGATTCCCTACCTCTGATTCCCAAACTATGATTCCCCACCTCTGATTCCCTATATCTGATTCTCCGCCTCTGTTTCCCAGCCTCTGATTCCCCCCTCTGTTTCCCCATATCTGATTCCCTGCCTCTGATTCCCCAACTCTGATTCCCTGCCCCTGATTCCCCAGCTCTAATTCCCCAACTCTGATACACCGCGTCTGATTCCCTGCCTCTGATGCCCTGCCTCTGATTCCTAATCTCTGATTCCCTGCCTCTGATTCCCCGCCTCTGATTCCCCTCCTCTGATTCCCCATATCTGATTCCCCGCCTCTGATTCCCCTACTCTGATTCCCCGCCTCTGATTCCCCAGCTCTGATTCCCCGCCTCTGATTCCCCGCGTCTGATTCCCCGCCTTTGATTCCCCGCCTCTGATTAACTATCTCTGATTCACCACCTCTGATTCCCCACCTCTGATTCCACATATCTGATTCCCCGCCTCTGTTTCCCCGCCTCAGATTCCCCGCCTCTGATTCCCGGACTCTGAGTCCCCACCTCTGATTCCCGGCCTCTGATTCCCGGCCTCTGATTCCCGGCCTCTGATTCCCGGCCTCTGATTCCCGGCCTCTGATTCCCGGCCTCTGATTCCCGGCCTCTGATTCCCCGCTTCTGATTCTGATTCCCTGCCTCTGATTCCCCATCTCTGATTCCCCACATCTGATTCCCTGCCTCTGATTCCCTGCCTCTGATCCCCACCTTTGATTCCCCGCCTCTGATTCCCAACCTCTGATTCCCCACCTCTGATTCCCCATATCTGATGCCCCGCCTCTGTATCCCCGCCTCTGATTCCCCGCCTCTGTTTCCCCATATCTGATTCCCGGATTCTGATTCCCCACCTCTGATTCCCCATCTCTGATTCCGCACATCCGATTCCCTGCCTCTGATTCCCCGCGTCTGATTCCTTACCTCTGATTCCCAATCTATGATTCCCCACCTCTGATTCCCTATATCTGATTCTCCGCCTCTGTTTCCCAGCCTCTGATTCTCTGACTCTGTTTCCCAATATCTGATTCCCCACCTCTGATTCCCCAACTCTGATTCCCCGCCTCTGATTCCCCAGCTCTGATTCCCCGCCTCTGATACCCCGCATCTGATTCCCTGCCTCTGATTCCCCGCCTCTGATCCCCAGCTCTGATTCCCCACCTCTGATTCCCCACGTCTGATTCCCTGCCTCTGATTCCCCGCCTCTGATTCCCCATCTCTGATTCCCCATATCTGATTCTCCGCTTCTGATTCCCCAACTCTGATTCCCCGCCTCTGATTCGCCAGCTATGATTCCCCGCCTCTGATTCCCCGCGTCTGATTCCCTGCCTCTGATTCCCCGCCTCATAATCCCCATCTCTGATTCACCACCTCTGATTCCCTGCGTCTGATTCCCCGCCTCTGATTCCCCATCTCTGATGCCCCGCCTCTGATTCCCCGCCTCTGATTCCCCGCCTCTGTTTCCCCATATCTGATTCCCGGATTCTGATTCCCCACCTCTGATTCCCCATCTCTGATTCCGCACATCCGATTCCCTGCCTCTGACTCCCCGCCTCTGATTCCCCATGTCTGATTCCTTACCTCTGATTCCCAATCTATGATTCCCCACCTCTGATTCCCTATATCATATTCTCCGCCTCTGTTTCCCAGCCTCTGATTCTCCGACTCTGTTTCCCCATATCTGATTCCCCACCTCTGATTCCCCAGCTCTGATTCCCCGCCTCTGATACCCCGCGTCTGATTCCCTGCCTCTGATTCCCCGCCTCTGATTCCCCAGCTCTGATTCCCCACCTCTGATTCCCCGCATCTGATTCCCTGCCTCTGATTCCCCGCCTCTGATTCCCCATCTCTGAATCACCACCTCTGATTCACCACCTCTGATTCCCCATATCTGATTCCCCGCCTCTGTTTCCCCATATCTCATTCCCGGACTCTGATTCCCCACCTCTGATTTCCCAGCTCTGATTCCGCACATCCGATTCCCTGCCTCTGATACCCCGCCTCTGATTCCCTGCGTCTGATTCCCTACCTCTGATTCACAACCCTTGATTCCCCACCTCTGATTCCCTATATCTGATTCTCCGCCTCTGTTTCCCAGCCTCTGATTCTCTGACTCTGTTTCCCCATATCTGATTCGCCGCCTCTGATTCCCCAACTCTGATTCCCCGCCTCTGATTCCCCAGCTCTGATTCCCCGCCTCTGATACCCCGCGTCTGATTCCCTGCCTCTGATTCCCTGCATCTGATTCCCCAGCTCTGATTCCCCACCTCTGATTCCCCGCGTCTGATTCCCTGCCTCTGATTCCCCGCCTCTGATTCCCCATCTCTGATTCATCACCTCTGATTCCCCACCTCTGATTCCCCATATCTGATACCCCGCCTCTGTTTCCCGACTCTGATTCCCCGCCTCTGATTCCCCATATCTGATTCCCCGCGTCTGTTTCCCCACCTCTGATTCCCGGCCTCTGATTCCAGGCCTCTGATTCCCGGCCTCTGATTCCCGGCCTCTGATTCCCCAACTCTGATTCCCTGCCCCTGATTCCCCAGCTCTAATTCCCCAACTCTGATACACCGCGTCTGATTCCCTGCCTCTGATGCCCTGCCTCTGATTCCTAATCTCTGATTCCCTGCCTCTGATTCCCCGCCTCTGATTCCCCGCCTCTGATTCCCCATATCTGATTCCCCGCCTCTGATTCCCCAACTCTGATTCCCCGCCTCTGATTCCCCAGCTCTGATTCCCCGCCTCTGATTCCCCGAGTCTGATTCCCCGCCTTTGATTCCCCGCCTCTGATTCACTATCTCTGATTCACCACCTCTGATTCCCCACCTCTGATTCCACATATCTGATTCCCCGCCTCTGTTTCCCCGCCTCAGATTCCCCGCCTCTGATTCCCGGACTCTGAGTCCCCACCTCTGATTCCCAGCCTCTGATTCCCGGCCTCTGATTCCCGGCCTCTGATTCCCGGCCTCTGATTCCCGGCCTCTGATTCCCCGCTTCTGATTCTGATTCCCTGCCTCTGATTCCCCATCTCTGATTCCCCACATCTGATTCCCTGCCTCTGATTCCCTGCCTCTGATCCCCACCTTTGATTCCCCGCCTCTGATTCCCAACCTCTGATTCCCCACCTCTGATTCCCCATATCTGATGCCCCGCCTCTGTATCCCCGCCTCTGATTCCCCGCCTCTGTTTCCCCATATCTGATTCCCGGATTCTGATTCCCCACCTCTGATTCCCCATCTCTGATTCCGCACATCCGATTCCCTGCCTCTGATTCCCCGCCTCTGATTCCCCGCATCTGATTCCTTACCTCTGATTCCCAATCTATGATTCCCCACCTCTAAATCCCTATATCTGATTCTCCGCCTCTGTTTCCCAGCCTCTGATTCTATGACTCTGTTTCCCCATATCTGATTCCCCACCTCTGATTCCCCAACTCTGATTCCCCACCTCTGATTCCCCAACTCTGATTCCCCGCCTCTGATACCCCGCGTCTGATTCCCTGCCTCTGATTCCCCGCCTCTGATTCCCCAGCTCTGATTCCCCACCTCTGATTCCCCGCGTCTGATTCCCTGCCTCTGATTCCCCGCCTCTGATTCCCCATCTCTGAATCACCACCTCTGATTCACCACCTCTGATTCCCCATATCTGATTTCCCGCCTCTGTTTCCCCATATCTCATTCCCGGACTCTGATTCCCCACCTCTGATTCCCCAGCTCGGATTCCGCACATCCGATTCCCTGCCTCTGATTCCCCGCCTCTGATTCCCCACGTCTGATTCCCTACCTCTGATTCACAACCCTTGATTCCCCACCTCTGATTCCCTATATCTGATTCTCCGCCTCTGTTTCACTATCTCTGATTCACCACCTCTGATTCCCCACCTCTGATTCCACATATCTGATTCCCCGCCTCTGTTTCCCCGCCTCAGATTCCCCGCCTCTGATTCCCGGACTCTGAGTCCCCACCTCTGATTCCCAGCCTCCGATTCCCGGCCTCTGATTCCCGGCCTCTGATTCCCGGCCTCTGATTCCCGGCCTCTGATTCCCCGCTTCTGATTCTGATTCCCTGCCTCTGATTCCCCATCTCTGATTCCCCACATCTGATTCCCTGCCTCTGATTCCCTGCCTCTGATCCCCACCTTTGATTCCCCGCCTCTGATTCCCAACCTCTGATTCCCCACCTCTGATTCCCCATATCTGATGCCCCGCCTCTGTATCCCCGCCTCTGATTCCCCGCCTCTGTTTCCCCATATCTGATTCCCGGATTCTGATTCCCCACCTCTGATTCCCCATCTCTGATTCCGCACATCCGATTCCCTGCCTCTGATTCCCCGCCTCTGATTCCCCGCATCTGATTCCTTACCTCTGATTCCCAATCTATGATTCCCCACCTCTAATTCCCTATATCTGATTCTCCGCCTCTGTTTCCCAGCCTCTGATTCTCTGACTCTGTTTCCCCATATCTGATTCCCCGCCTCTGATTCCCCAACTCTGATTCCCCGCCTCTGATTCCCCAGCTCTGATTCCCCGCCTCTGATACCCCGCGTCTGATTCCCTGCCTCTGATTCCCTGCCTCTGATTCCCCAGCTCTGATTCCCCACCTCTGATTCCCCGCGTCTGATTCCCTGCCTCTGATTCCCCGCCTCTGATTCCCCATCTCTGATTCATCACCTCTGATTCCCCACCTCTGATTCCCCATATCTGATACCCCGCCTCTGTTTCCCCGACTCTGATTCGCCGCCTCTGATTCCCCATATCTGATTCTCCGCTTCTGATTCCCCAACTCTGATTCCCCGCCTCTGATTCGCCAGCTATGATTCCCCGCCTCTGATTCCCCGCGTCTGATTCCCTGCCTCTGATTCCCCGCCTATGAATCCCCATCTCTGATTCACCACCTCTCATTCCCTGCGTCTGATTCCCCGCCTCTGATTCCCCATCTCTGATTCCCCATCTCTGATTCCCCAATTCAGATTCCCCGCCTCTGATTCCCCAGCTCTGATACCCCGCCTCTGATTCCCTGCCTCTGATTCTCAACCTCTGATTCCCCACCTCTGATTCCCCATATCTGATTCCCCGCGTCTGTTTCCCCACCTATTATTCCCGGCCTCTGATTCCAGGCCTCTGATTCCCGGCCTCTGATTCCCGGCCTCTGATTCCCCGCTTCTGTTTCTGATTCCCTGCCTCTGATTCCCCACCTCTGATTCCCGGCCTCTGATTCCAGGCCTCTGATTCCCGGCCTCTGATTCCCGGCCTCTGATTCCCCGCTTCTGATACTGATTCCCTGCCTCTGATTCCCCATCTCTGATTCCCCACATCTGATTCCCTGCATCTGATACCCTGCCTCTGATTCCCCGCCTCTGATTCCCCACCTCTGATTCCCCACCTCTGATTCCCCATATCTGAGTACCCACCTCTGTTTCCCCGCCTGTGATTCCCCGCCTCTGTTTCCCCATATCTGATTCCCGGACTCTGATTCCCCAGTTCAGATTACCCATCTCTGATTCCGCACATCCGATTCCCTGCCTCTGATTCCCTGCCTCTGATTCCCTGCGTCTGATTCCCTACCTCTGATTCCCAAACTATGATTCCCCACCTCTGATTCCCTATATCTGATTCTCCGCCTCTGTTTCCCAGCCTCTGATTCCCCCCTCTGTTTCCCCATATCTGATTCCCTGCCTCTGATTCCCCAACTCTGATTCCCTGCCCCTGATTCCCCAGCTCTAATTCCCCAACTCTGATACACCGCGTCTGATTCCCTGCCTCTGATGCCCTGCCTCTGATTCCTAATCTCTGATTCCCTGCCTCTGATTCCCCGCCTCTGATTCCCCTCCTCTGATTCCCCATATCTGATTCCCCGCCTCTGATTCCCCTACTCTGATTCCCCGCCTCTGATTCCCCAGCTCTGATTCCCCGCCTCTGATTCCCCGCGTCTGATTCCCCGCCTTTGATTCCCCGCCTCTGATTAACTATCTCTGATTCACCACCTCTGATTCCCCACCTCTGATTCCACATATCTGATTCCCCGCCTCTGTTTCCCCGCCTCAGATTCCCCGCCTCTGATTCCCGGACTCTGAGTCCCCACCTCTGATTCCCGGCCTCTGATTCCCGGCCTCTGATTCCCGGCCTCTGATTCCCGGCCTCTGATTCCCGGCCTCTGATTCCCGGCCTCTGATTCCCGGCCTCTGATTCCCCGCTTCTGATTCTGATTCCCTGCCTCTGATTCCCCATCTCTGATTCCCCACATCTGATTCCCTGCCTCTGATTCCCTGCCTCTGATCCCCACCTTTGATTCCCCGCCTCTGATTCCCAACCTCTGATTCCCCACCTCTGATTCCCCATATCTGATGCCCCGCCTCTGTATCCCCGCCTCTGATTCCCCGCCTCTGTTTCCCCATATCTGATTCCCGGATTCTGATTCCCCACCTCTGATTCCCCATCTCTGATTCCGCACATCCGATTCCCTGCCTCTGATTCCCCGCCTCTGATTCCCCGCATCTGATTCCTTACCTCTGATTCCCAATCTATGATTCCCCACCTCTAATTCCCTATATCTGATTCTCCGCCTCTGTTTCCCAGCCTCTGATTCTCTGACTCTGTTTCCCCATATCTGATTCCCCACCTCTGATTCCCCAACTCTGATTCCCCGCCTCTGATTCCCCAACTCTGATTCCCCGCCTCTGATACCCCGCGTCTGATTCCCTGCCTCTGATTCCCCGCCTCTGATTCCCCAGCTCTGATTCCCCACCTCTGATTCCCCGCGTCTGATTCCCTGCCTCTGATTCCCCGCCTCTGATTCCCCATCTCTGAATCACCACCTCTGATTCACCACCTCTGTTTCCCCATATCTGATTCCCCGCCTCTGTTTCCCCATATCTCATTCCCGGACTCTGATTCCCCACCTCTGATTCCCCAGCTCGGATTCCGCACATCCGATTCCCCGCCTCTGATTCCCCAACTCTGATTCCCCGCCTCTGATTCCCCAGCTCTGATACCCCGCCTCTGATTCCCCGCGTCTGATTCCCTACCTCTGATTCACAACCCTCGATTCCCCACCTCTGATTCCCTATATCTGATTCTCCGCCTCTGTTTCCCAGCCTCTGATTCCCTGACTCTGTTTCCCCATATCTGATTCGCCGCCTCTGATTCCCCAACTCTGATTCCCCGCCTCTGATTCCCCAGCTCTGATTCCCCGCCTCTGATACCCCGCGTCTGATTCCCTGCCTCTGATTCCCTGCTTCTGATTCCCCAGCTCTGATTCCCCACCTCTGAATCCCCGCGTCTGATTCCCTGCCTCTGATTCCCCTCCTCTGATTCCCCATCTCTGATTCATCACCTCTGATTCCCCACCTCTGATTCCCCATATCTGATACCCCGCCTCTGTTTCCCCGACTCTGATTCCCCGCCTCTGATTCCCCATATCTGATTCTCCGCTTCTGATTCCCCAACTCTGATTCCCCGCCTCTGATTCGCCAGCTATGATTCCCCGCCTCTGATTCCCTGCATCTGATTCCCTACCTCTGATTCCCAACCTATGATTCCCCACCTCTGATTCCCTATATCTGATTCTCCGCCTCTGTTTCCCAGCCTCTGATTCCCCGCCTCTGTTTCCCCATATCTGATTCCCCGCCTCTGATTCCCCAACTCTGATTCCCTGCCCCTGATTTCCCAGCTCTAATTCCCCAACTCTGATACACCGCGTCTGATTCCCTGCCTCTGATGCCCTGCCTCTGATTCCTAATCTCTGATTCCCTGCCTCTGATACCCCGCCTCTGATTCCCCGCCTCTGATTCCCCATATCTGATTCCCCGCCTCTGATTCCCCAACTCTGATTCCCCGCCTCTGATTCCCCAGCTCTGATTCCCCGCCTCTGATTCCCCGCGTCTGATTCCCCGCCTCTGATTCCCCGCCTCTGATTCACCATCTCTGATTCACCACCTCTGATTCCCCACCTCTGATTCCCCATATCTGATTCACCGCCTATGTTTCCCCGCCTCAGATTCCCCGCCTCTGATTCCCGGACTCTGAGTCCCCACCTCTGATTCCCGGCCTCTGATTCCCGGCCTCTGATCCCCGGCCTCTTATTGCCGGCCTCTGATTCCCGGCCTCTGATTCCCCGCTTCTGATTCTGATTCCCTGCCTCTGATTCCCATCTCTGATTCCCCACATCTCATTCCATGCCTCTGATTCCCTGCCTCTGATCCCCACCTTTGATTCCCCGCCTCTGATTCCCAACCTCTGATTCCCCACCTCAGATTCCCCATATCTGATGCCCCGCCTCTGTTTCCCCGCCTCTGATTCCCCGCCTCTGTTTCCCCATATCTGATTCCCGGATTCTGATTCCCCACCTCTGATTCCCCATCTCTGATTCCGCACATCCGATTCCCTGCCTCTGATTCCCCGCCTCTGATTCCCCGCGTCTGATTCCTTACCTCTGATTCCCAATCTATGATTCCCCACCTCTGATTCCCTATATCTGATTCTCCGCCTCTGTTTCCCAGCCTCTGATTCTCTGACTCTGTTTGCCCATATCTGATTCCCCACCTCTGATTCCCCAACTCTGATTCCCCGCCTCTGATTCCCCAGCTCTGATTCCCCGCCTCTGATACCCCGCATCTGATTCCCTGCCTCTGATTCCCCGCCTCTGATCCCCAGCTCTGATTCCCCACCTCTGATTCCCCACGTCTGATTCCCTGCCTCTGATTCCCCGCCTCTGATTCCCCATCTCTGATTCATCACCTCTGATTCCCCACCTCTGATTCCCCATATCTGATTCCCCGCCTCTGTTTCCCTGACTCTGATTCCCCGCCTCTGATTCCACATATCTGATTCTCCGCTTCTGATTCCCCGCCTCTGATTCGCCAGCTATGATTCCCCGCCTCTGATTCCCCGCGTCTGATTCCCTGCCTCTGATTCCCCGCCTCTGAATCCCCATCTCTGATTCACCACCTCTGATTCCCTGCGTCTGATTCCCCGCCTCTGATTCCCCAGCTCTGATTCCCCACCTCTGATTCCCCGCATCTGATTCCCTTCCTCTGATTCCCCGCCTCTGATTCCCCATCTCTGAATCACCACCTCTGATTCACCACCTCTGATTCCCCATATCTGATTCCCCGCCTCTGTTTCCCCATATCTCATTCCCGGACTCTGATTCCCCACCTCTGATTCCCCAGCTCTGATTCCGCACATCCGATTCCCTGCCTCTGATACCCCGCCTCTGATTCCCCGCGTCTGATTCCCTACCTCTGATTCACAACCCTCGATTCCCCACCTCTGATTCCCTATATCTGATTCTCCGCCTCTGTTTCCCAGCCTCTGATTCCCTGACTCTGTTTCCCCATATCTGATTCGCCGCCTCTGATTCCCCAACTCTGATTCCCCGCCTCTGATTCCCCAGCTCTGATTCCCCGCCTCTGATACCCCGCGTCTGATTCCCTGCCTCTGATTCCCTGCCTCTGATTCCCCAGCTCTGATTCCCCACCTCTGATTCCCCGCGTCTGATTCCCTGCCTCTGATTCCCCTCCTCTGATTCCCCATCTCTGATTCATCACCTCTGATTCCCCACCTCTGATTCCCCATATCTGATACCCCGCCTCTGTTTCCCCGACTCTGATTCCCCGCCTCTGATTCCCCATATCTGATTCTCCGCTTCTGATTTCCCAACTCTGATTCCCTGCCTCTGATTCGCCAGCTATGATTCCCCGCCTCTGATTCCCCGCGTCTGATTCCCTGCCTCTGATTCCTGGCCTCTGATTCCCGGCCACTGATTCCCCGCTTCTGATTCTGATTCCCTGCCTCTGATTCCCCATCTCTGATTCCCCAAATCTGATTCCATGCCTCTGATTCCCTGCCTCTGATCACCACCTTTGATTCCCCGCCTCTGATTCCCAACCTCTGATTCCCCACCTCTGATTCCCCATATCTGATGCCCCGCCTCTGTTTCCCCGCCTCTGATTCCCCGCCTCTGTTTCAACATATCTGATTCCCGGATTCTGATTCCCCACCTCTGATTCCCCATCTCTGATTCTGCACATCCGATTCCCTGCCTCTGATTCCCCGCCTCTGATTCCCCGCGTCTGATTCCTTACCTCTGATTCCCAATCTATGATTCCCCACCTCTGATTCCCTATATCTGATTCTCCGCCTCTGTTTCCCAGCCTCTGATTCTCTGACTCTGTTTCCCCATGTCTGATTCCCCACCTCTGATTCCCCAACTCTGATTCCCCGCCTCTGATCCACAGCTCTGATTCCCCACCTCTGATTCCCCACGTCTGATTCCCTGCCTCTGATTCCCCGCCTCTGATTCCCCATCTCTGATTCATCACCTCTGATTCCCCACCTCTGATTCGCCATATCTGATTCCCCGCCTCTGTTTCCCCGACTCTGATTCCCCGCCTCTGATTCCCCATATCTGATTCTCCGCTTCTGATTCCCCAACTCTGATTCCCCGCCTCTGATTCGCCAGCTATGATTCCCCGCCTCTGATTCCCCGCATCTGATACCCTGCCTCTGATTCCCCGCCTCTGAATACCCATCTCTGATTCACCACCTCTGATTCCCTGCGTCTGATTCCCCGCCTCTGATTCCCCATCTCTGATGCCCCGCCTCTGATTCCCCGCCTCTGATTCCCCGCCTCTGTTTCCCCATCTCTGATTCCGCACATCCGATTCCCTGCCTCTGATTCCCCGCCTCTGATTCCCCGCGTCTGATTCCTTACCTCTGATTCCCAATCTATGATTCCCCACCTCTGATTCCCTATATCATATTCTCCGCCTCTGTTTCCCAGCCTCTGATTCTCCGACTCTGTTTCCCCATATCTGATTCCCTGCCTCTGATACACCGCGTCTGATTCCCTGCCTCTGATTCCCCGCCTCTGATTCCCCAGCTCTGATTCCCCACCTCTGATTCCCCGCGTCTGATTCCCTGCCTCTGATTCCCCGCCTCTGATTCCCCATCTCTGAATCACCACCTCTGATTCACCACCTCTGATTCCCCATATCTGATTCCCCGCCTCTGTTTCCCCATATCTCATTCCCGGACTCTGATTCCCCACCTCTGATTCCCCAGCTCTGATTCCGCACATCCGATTCCCTGCCTCTGATTCCCCGCCTCTGATTCCCCGCGTCTGATTCCCTACCTCTGATTCACAACCCTTGATTCCCCACCTCTGATTCCCTATATCTGATTCTCCGCCTCTGTTTCCCAGCCTCTGATTCTCTGACTCTGTTTCCCCATATCTGATTCCCCGCCTCTGATTCCCCAACTCTGATTCCCCGCCTCTGATTCCCCAGCTCTGATTCCCCACCTCTGATACCCCGCGTCTGATTCCCTGCCTCTGATTCCCTGCCTCTGATTCCCCAGCTCTGATACCCCACCTCTGATTCCCCGCGTCTGATTCCCTGCCTCTGATTCCCCGCCTCTGATTCCCCATCTCTGATTCATCACCTCTGATTCCCCACCTCTGATTCCCCATATCTGATACACCGCCTCTGTTTCCCTGACTCTGATTCCCCCCCTCTGATTCCCCATATCTGATTCTCCGCTTCTGATTCCCCAACTCTGATTCCCCGCCTCTGATTCGCCAGCTATGATTCCCCGCCTCTGATTCCCCGCGTCTGATTCCCTGCCTCTGATTCCCCGCCTCTGAATCCCCATCTCTGATTCACCACCTCTGATTCCCAGCGTCTGATTCCCCGCCTCTGATTCCCCATCTCTGATTCCCCATCTCTGATTCCCCAATTCTGATTCCCCGCCTCTGATTCCCCAGCTCTGATACCCCGCCTCTGATTCCCTGCCTCTGATTCTCAAACTCTGATTCCCCACCTCTGATTCCCCATATCTGATTCCCCGCGTCTGTTTCCCCACCTCTGATTCCCGGCCTCTGATTCCAGGCCTCTGATTCCCGGCCTCTGATTCCCGGCCTCTGATTCCCCGCTTCTGATTCTGATTCCCTGCCTCTGATTCCCCATCTCTGATTCCCCACATCTGATTCCCTGCCTCTGATACCCTGCCTCTGATTCCCCGCCTCTGATTCCCCGCCTCTGATTCCCCACCTCTGATTCCCTATATCTGATTACCCACCTCTGTTTCCCCGCCTCTGATTCCGCGCCTCTGTTTCCCCATATCTGATTCCCGGACTCTGATTCCCCAGCTCAGATTACCCATCTCTGATTCTGCACATCCGATTCCCTGCCTCTGATTCCCCGCCTCTGATTCCCTGCATCTGATTCCCTACCTCCGATTCCCAACCTATGATTCCCCACCTCTGATTCCCTATATCTGTTTCTCCGCCTCTGTTTCCCAGCCTCTGATTCCCCGCCTCTGTTTCCCCATATCTGATTCCCCGCCTCTGATTCCCCAACTCTGATTCCCTGCCCCTGATTCCCCAGCTCTAATTCCCCACCTCTGATACACCGCGTCTGATTCCCTGCCTCTGATGCCCTGCCTCTGATTCCTAATCTCTGATTCCCTGCCTCTGATTCCCCGCCTCTGATTCCCCGCCTCTGATTCCCCATATCTGATTCCCCGCCTCTGATTCCCCGCGTCTGATTCCCCGCCTCTGATTCCCCAGCTCTGATTCCCCGCCTCTGATTCCCCGCGTCTGATTCCCCGCCTCTGATTCCCCGCCTCTGATTCACCATCTCTGATTCACCACCTCTGATTCCCCACCTCTGATTCCCCATATCTGATTCCCCGCCTATGTTTCCCCGCCTCAGGTTCCCCGCCTCTGATTCCCGGACTCTGAGTCCCCACCTCTGATTCCCGGCCTGTGATTCCCGGCCTCTGATCCCCGGCCTCTGATTGCCGGCCTCTGATTCCCGGCCTCTGATTCCCCGCTTCTGATTCTGATTCCCTGCCTCTGATTCCCATCTCTGATTCCCCACATCTCATTCCATGCCTCTGATTCCCTGCCTCTGATCCCCACCTTTGATTCCCCGCCTCTGATTCCCAACCTCTGATTCCCCACCTCAGATTCCCCATATCTGATGCCCCGCCTCTGTTTCCCCGCCTCTGATTCCCCGCCTCTGTTTCCCCATATCTGATTCCCGGATTCTGATTCCCCACCTCTGATTCCCCATCTCTGATTCCGCACATCCGATTCCCTGCCTCTGATTCCCCGCTTCTGATTCCCCGCGTCTGATTCCTTACCTCTGATTCCCAATCTATGATTCCCCACCTATGATTCCCTATATCTGATTCTCCGCCTCTGTTTCCCAGCCTCTGATTCTCTGACTCTGTTTCCCCATATCTGATTCCCCACCTCTGATTCCCCAACTCTGATTCCCCGCCTCTGATTCCCCAGCTCTGATTCCCCGCCTCTGATACCCCGCATCTGATTCCCTGCCTCTGATTCCCCGCCTCTGATCCCCAGCTCTGATTCCCCACCTCTGATTCCCCACGTATGATTCCCTGCCTCTGATTCCCCGCCTCTGATTCCCCATCTCTGATTCATCACCTCTGATTCCCCACCTCTGATTCCCCATATCTGATTCCCCGCCTCTGTTTTTCTGACTCTGATTCCCCGCCTCTGATTCCACATATCTGATTCTCCGCTTCTGATTCCCCAACTCTGATTCCCCGCCTCTGATTTGCCAGCTATGATTCCCCGCCTCTGATTCCCCGCGTCTGATTCCCTGCCTCTGATTCCCCGCCTCTGAATCCCCATCTCTGATTCACCACCTCTGATTCCCTGCGTCTGATTCCCCGCCTCTGATTCCCCATCTCTGATGCCCCGCCTCTGATTCCACGCCTCTGATTCCCCGCCTCTGTTACCCCATATCTGATTCCCGGATTCTGATTCCTCACCTCTGATTCCCCATCTCTGATTCCGCACATCCGATTCCCTGCCTCTGATTCCCCGCCTCTGATACCCCGCATCTGATTCCTTACCTCTGATTCCCAATCTATGATTCCCCACCTCTGATTCCCTATATCATATTCTCCGCCTCTGTTTCCCAGCCTCTGATTCTCCGACTCTGTTTCCCCATATCTGATTCCCCACTTCTGATTCCCCAGCTCTGATTCCCCACCTCTGATACCCCGCGTCTGATTCCCTGCCTCTGATTCCCCGCCTCTGATTCCCCAGCTCTGATTCCCCACCTCTGATTCCCCGCATCTGATTCCCTGCCTCTGATTCCCCGCCTCTGATTCCCCATCTCTGAATCACCACCTCTGATTCACCACCTCTGATTCCCCATATCTGATTCCCCGCCTCTGTTTCCCCATATCTCATTCCAGGACTCTGATTCCCCACCTCTGATTCCCCAGCTCTGATTCCGCACATCCGATTCCCTGCCCATGATACCCCGCCTCTGATTCCCCGCGTCTGATTCCCTACCTCTGATTCACAACCCTCGATTACCCACCTCTGATTCCCTATATCTGATTCTCCGCCTCTGTTTCCCAGCCTCTGATTCTCTGACTCTGTTTCCCCATATCTGATTCGCCACCTCTGATTCCCCAACTCTGATTCCCCACATCTGATTCCCCAGCTCTGATTCCCCGCCTCTGATACCCCGCGTCTGATTCCCTGCCTCTGATTCCCTGCCTCTGATTCCCCAGCTCTGATTCCCCACCTCTGATTCCCCGCGTCTGATTCCCTGCCTCTGATTCCCCTCCTCTGATTCCCCATCTCTGATTCATCATCTCTGATTCCCCACCACTGATTCCCCATATCTGATTCCCCATCTCTGATTCCCCGCCTCTGAATCCCCGTGTCTGATACCCAGCCTCTGATACCCCGCCCCTGATTCCCCACCTCTGATTCCCCATATCTGATACACCGCCTCTGTTTCCCCGACTCTGATTCCCCGCCTCTGATTCCCCATATCTGATTCCCCGCTTCTGATTCCCCAACTCTGATTCCCCGCCTCTGATTCACCAGCTATGATTCCCCGCCTCTGATTCCCCGCGTCTGATTCCCTGCCTCTGATTCCCCGCCTCTGAATCCCCATCTCTGATTCACCACCTCTGATTCCCTGCGTCTGATTCCCCGCCTCTGATTCCCCATCTCTGATTCCCCATCTCTGATTCCCCAATTCTGATTCCCCGCCTCTGATTCCCCAGCTCTGATACCCCGCCTCTGATTCCCTGCCTCTGATTCTCAAACTCTGATTCCCCACCTCTGATTCCCCATATCTGATTCCCCGCGTCTGTTTCCCCACCTATGATTCCCGGCCTCTGATTCCAGGCCTCTGATTCCCGGCCTCTGATTCCCGGCCTCTGATTCCCCGCTTCTGATTCTGATTCCCTGCCTCTGATTCCCCATCTCTGATTCCCCACATCTGATTCCCTGCCTCTGATACCCTGCCTCTGATTCCCCGCCTCTGATTCCCCGCCTCTGATTCCCCACCTCTGATTCCCTATATCTGATTACCCGCCTCTGTTTCCCCGCCTCTGATTCCGCGCCTCTGTTTCCCCATATCTGATTCCCGGACTCTGATTCCCCAGCTCAGATTACCCATCTCTGATTCTGCACATCCGATTCCCTGCCTCTGATTCCCCGCCTCTGATTCCCTGCATCTGATTCCCTACCTCCGATTCCCAACCTATGATTCCCCACCTCTGATTCCCTATATCTGTTTCTCCGCCTCTGTTTCCCAGCCTCTGATTCCCCGCCTCTGTTTCCCCATATCTGATTCCCCGCCTCTGATTCCCCAACTCTGATTCCCTGCCCCTGATTCCCCAGCTCTAATTCCCCACCTCTGATACACCGCGTCTGATTCCCTGCCTCTGATGCCCTGCCTCTGATTCCTAATCTCTGATTCCCTGCCTCTGATTCCCCGCCTCTGATTCCCCGCCTCTGATTCCCCATATCTGATTCCCCGCCTCTGATTCCCCGCGTCTGATTCCCCGCCTCTGATTCCCCAGCTCTGATTCCCCGCCTCTGATTCCCTGCGTCTGATTCCCCGCCTCTGATTCCCCGCCTCTGATTCACCATCTCTGATTCACCACCTCTGATTCCCCACCTCTGATTCCCCATATCTGATTCCCCGCCTATGTTTCCCCGCCTCAGATTCCCCGCCTCTGATTCCCGGACTCTGAGTCCCCACCTCTGATTCCCGGCCTCTGATTCCCGGCCTCTGATCCCCGGCCTCTGATTGCCGGCCTCTGATTCCCGGCCTCTGATTCCCCGCTTCTGATTCTGATTCCCTGCCTCTGATTCCCATCTCTGATTCCCCACATCTCATTCCATGCCTCTGATTCCCTGCCTCTGATCCCCACCTTTGATTCCCCGCCTCTGATTCCCAACCTCTGATTCCCCACCTCAGATTCCCCATATCTGATGCCCCGCCTCTGTTTCCCCGCGTCTGATTCCTTACCTCTGATTCCCAATCTATGATTCCCCACCTATGATTCCCTATATCTGATTCTCCGCCTCTGTTTCCCAGCCTCTGATTCTCTGACTCTGTTTCCCCATATCTGATTCCCCACCTCTGATTCCCCAACTCTGATTCCCCACCTCTGATTCCCCAGCTCTGATTCCCCGCCTCTGATACCCCGCATCTGATTCCCTGCCTCTGATTCCCCGCCTCTGATCCCCAGCTCTGATTCCCCACCTCTGATTCCCCACGTCTGATTCCCTGCCTCTGATTCCCCGCCTCTGATTCCCCATCTCTGATTCATCACCTCTTATTCCCCACCTCTGATTCCCCATATCTGATTCCCCGCCTCTGTTTTTCTGACTCTGATTCCCCGCCTCTGATTCCACATATCTGATTCTCCGCTTCTGATTCCCCAACTCTGATTCCCCGCCTCTGATTTGCCAGCTATGATTCCCCGCCTCTGATTCCCCGCGTCTGATTCCCTGCCTCTGATTCCCCGCCTCTGAATCCCCATCTCTGATTCACCACCTCTGATTCCCTGCGTCTTATTCCCCGCCTCTGATTCCCCATCTCTGATGCCCCGCCTCTGATTCCACGCCTCTGATTCCCCGCCTCTGTTACCCCATATCTGATTCCCGGATTCTGATTCCTCACCTCTGATTCCCCATCTCTGATTCCGCACATCCGATTCCCTGTCTCTGATTCCCCGCCTCTGATTCCCCGTGTCTGATTCCTTACCTCTGATTCCCAATCTATGATTCCCCACCTCTGATTCCCTATATCATATTCTCCGCCTCTGTTTCCCAGCCTCTGATTCTCCGACTCTGTTTCCCCATATCTGATTCCCCACTTCTGATTCCCCAGCTCTGATTCCCCGCCTCTGATACCCCGCGTCTGATTCCCTGCCTCTGATTCCCCGCATCTGATTCCCCAGCTCTGATTCCCCACCTCTGATTCCCCGCATCTGATTCCCTGCCTCTGATTCCCCGCCTCTGATTCCCCATCTCTGAATCACCACCTCTGATTCACCACCTCTGATTCCCCATATCTGATTCCCCGCCTCTGTTTCCCCATATCTCATTCCCGGACTCTGATTCCCCACCTCTGATTCCCCAGCTCTGATTCCGCACATCCGATTCCCTGCCTCTTATACCCCGCCTCTGATTCCCCGCGTCTGATTCCCTACCTCTGATTCACAACCCTCGATTACCCACCTCTGATTCCCTATATCTGATTCTCCGCCTCTGTTTCCCAGCCTCTGATTCTCTGACTCTGTTTCCCCATATCTGATTCGCCACCTCTGATTCCCCAACTCTGATTCCCCGCCTCTGATTCCCCAGCTCTGATTCCCCGCCTCTGATACCCCGCGTCTGATTCCCTGCCTCTGATTCCCTGCCTCTGATTCCCCAGCTCTGATTCCCCACCTCTGATTCCCCGCGTCTGATTCCCTGCCTCTGATTCCCCTCCTCTAATTCCCCATCTCTGATTCATCACCTCTGATTCCCCACCTCTAATTCCCCATATCTGATACCCCGCCTCTGTTTCCCCGACTCTGATTCCCCGCCTCTGATTCCCCATATCTGATTCTCCGCTTCTGATTCCCCAACTCTGATTCCCCGCCTCTGATTCGCCAGCTATGATTCCCCGCCTCTGATTCCCCGCGTCTGATTCCCTGCCTCTGATTCCCCGCCTCTGAATCCCCATCTCTGATTCACCACCTCTGATTCCCTGCGTCTTATTCCCCGCCTCTGATTCCCCATCTCTGATTCCCCAATTCTGATTCTCTGACTCTGTTTCCCCATATCTGATTCGCCACCTCTGATTCCCCAACTCTGATTCCCTGCCTCTGATTCTCAACCTCTGATTCCCCACCTCTGATTCCCCATATCTGATTCCCCGCGTCTGTTTCCCCACCTCTGATTCCCGGCCTCTGATTCCAGGCCTCTGATTCCCGGCCTCTGATTCCCGGCCTCTGATTCCCCGCTTCTGATTTTGATTCCCTGCCTCTGATTCCCCATCTCTGATTCCCGACATCTGATTCCTTGCCTCTGATACCCTGCCTCTGATTCCCCGCCTCTGATTCCCCGCCTCTGATTCCCCACCTCTGATTCCCCATATCTGATTACCCGCCTCTGTTTCCCCGCCTCTGATTCCGCGCCTCTGTTTCCCCATATCTGATTCCCGGACTCTGATTCCCCAGCTCAGATTACCCATCTCTGATTCTGCACATCCGATTCCCAGCCTCTGATTCCCCGCCTCTGTTTCCCCATATCTGATTCCCCGCCTCTGATTCCCCAACTCTGATTCCCTGCCCCTGAATCCCCAGCTCTAATTCCCCACCTCTGATACACCGCGTCTGATTCCCTGCCTCTGAAGCACTGCCTCTGATTCCTAATCTCTGATTCCCTGCCTCTGATTCCCCGCCTCTGATTCCCCACCTCTGATTCCCCATATCTGATTCCCCGCCTCTGATTCCCCAACTCTGATTCCCCGCCTCTGATTCCCCAGCTCTGATTCCCCGCCTCTGATTCCCCGCGTCTGATTCCCCGCCTCTGATTCCCCGCCTCTGATTCACCATCTCTGATTCACCACCTCTGATTCCCCACCGCTGATTCCCCATATCTGATTCCCCGCCTCTGATTCCCGGACTCTGAGTCCCCACCTCTGATTCCCGGCCTCTGATTCCCGGCCTCTGATCCCCGGCCTCTGATTCCCGGCCTCTGATTCCCGGCCTCTGATTCCCCGCTTCTGATTCTGATTCCCTGCCTCTGATTCCCATCTCTGATTCCCCACATCTCATTCCATGCCTCTGATTCCCCGCCTCTGATTCACCATCTCTGATTCACCACCTCTGATTCCCCACCGCTGATTCCCCATATCTGATTCCCCGCCTCTGATTCCCGGACTCTGAGTCCCCACCTCTGATTCCCGGCCTCTGATTCCCGGCCTCTGATCCCCGGCCTCTGATTCCCCGCCTCTGATTCCCAACCTCTGATTCCCCGCCTCTGATTCCCCGCGTCTGATTCCTTACCTCTGATTCCCAATCTATGATTCCCCACCTCTGATTCCCTATATCTGATTCTCCGCCTCTGATTCCCAGCCTCTGATTCTCTGACTCTGTTTCCCCATATCTGATTCCCCACCTCTGATTCCCCAACTCCGATTCCCCGCCTCTGATTCCCCAGCTCTGATTCCCCGCCTCTGATACCCCGCATCTGATTCCCTGCCTCTGATTTTCCGCCTCTGATCCCCAGCTCTGATTCCCCACCTCTGATTCCCCACGTCTGATTCCCTGCCTCTGATTCCCCGCCTCTGATTCCCCATCTCTGATTCATCACCTCTGATTCCCCACCTCTGATTCCCCATATCTGATTCCCCGCCTCTGTTTCCCCGACTCTGATTCCCCGCCTCTGATTCCCCATATCTGATTCTCCGCTTCTGATTCCCCAACTCTGATTCCCCGCCTCTGATTCGCCAGCTATGATTCCCCGCCTCTGATTCCCCGCGTCTGATTCCCTGCCTCTGATTCCCCGCCTCTGAATCCCCATCTCTGATTCACCACCTCTGATTCCCTGCGTCTGATTCCCCGCCTCTGATTCCCCATCTCTTATGCCCCGCCTCTGATTCCCCGCCTCTGATTCCCCGCCTCTGTTTCCCCATATCTGATTCCCGGATTCTGATTCCTCACCTCTGATTCCCCATCTCTGATTCCGCACATCCGATTCCTTACCTCTGATTCCCAATCTATGATTCCCCACCTCTGATTCCCTATATCATATTCTCCGCCTCTGTTTCCCAGCCTCTGATTCTCCGACTCTGTTTCCCCATATCTGATTCCCCACCTCTGATTCCCCAGCTCTGAATCCCCGCCTCTGATACCCCGCGTCTGATTCCCTGCCTCTGATTCCCCGCCTCTGATTCCCCAGCTCTGATTCCCCACCTCTGATTCCCCGAATCTGATTCCCTGCCTCTGATTCCCCATCTCTGAATCACCTCCTCTGATTCACCACCTCTGATTCCCCATATCTGATTCCCCGCCTCTGTTTCCCCATATCTCATTCCCGGACTCTGATTCCCCACCTCTGATTCCCCAGCTATGATTCCGCACATCCGATTCCCTGCCTCTGATACCCCGCCTCTGATTCCCCGCGTCTGATTCCCTACCTCTGATTCACAACCCTCGATTCCCCACCTCTGATTCCCTATATCTGATTCTCCGCCTCTGTTTCCCAGCCTCTGATTCTCTGACTCTGTTTCCCCATATCTGATTCCCCACCTCTGATTCCCCAACTCTGATTCCCCGCCTCTGATTCCCCAGCTCTGATTCCCCGCCTCTGATACCCCGCATCTGATTCCCTGCCTCTGATTCCCCGCCTCTGATCCCCAGCTCTGATTCCCCACCTCTGATTCCCCACGTCTGATTCCCTGCCTCTGATTCCCCGCCTCTGATTCCCCATCTCTGATTCATCACCTCTGATTCCCCACCTCTGATTCCCCATATCTGATTCCCCGCCTCTGTTTCCCCGACTCTGATTCCCCGCCTCTGATTCCCCATATCTGATTCTCCGCTTCTGATTCCCCAACTCTGATTCCCCGCCTCTGATTCGCCAGCTATGATTCCCTGCCTCTGATTCCCCGCCTCTGAATCCCCATCTCTGATTCACCACCTCTGATTCCCTGCGTCTGATTCCCCGCCTCTGATTCCCCATCTCTGATGCGCCGCCTCTGATTCCCTGCCTCTGATTTCCCGCCTCTGTTTCCCCATATCTGATTCCCGGATTCTGATTCCTTACCTCTGATTCCCCATCTCTGATTCCGCACATCCGATTCCCTGCCTCTGATTCCCCGCCTCTGATTCCCCGTGTCTGATTCCTTACCTCTGATTCCCAATCTATGATTCCCCACCTCTGATTCCCAATATCATATTCTCCGCCTCTGTTTCCCAGCCTCTGATTCTCCGACTCTGTTTCCCCATATCTGATTCCCCACCTCTGATTCCCCAGCTCTGATTCCCCGCCTCTGATACCCCGCGTCTGATTCCCTGCCTCTGATTCCCCGCCTCTGATTCCCCAGCTCTGATTCCCCACCTCTGATTCCCCGCATCTGATTCCCTGCCTCTGATTCCCCGCCTCTGATTCCCCATCTCTGAATCACCACCTCTGATTCCCCAGCTCTGATTCCCCGCCTCTGATACCCCGCGTCTGATTCCCTGCCTCTGATTCCCTGCCTCTGATTCCACAGCTCTGATTCCCCACCTCTGATTCCCCGCGTCTGATTCCCTGCCTCTGATTCCCCTCCTCTGATTCCCCATCTCTGATTCATCACCTCTGATTCCCCACCTCTGATTCCCCATATCTGATACCCCGCCTCTGTTTCCCCGACTCTGATTCCCCGCCTCTGATTCCCCATATCTGATTCTCCGCTTCTGATTCCCCAACTCTGATTCCCCGCCTCTGATTCGCCAGCTATGATTCCCCGCCTCTGATTCCCCGCGTCTGATTCCCTGCCTCTGATTCCCCGCCTCTGAATCCCCATCTCTGATTCACCACCTCTGATTCCCTGCGTCTGATTCCCCGCCTCTGATTCCCCATCTCTGATTCCCCAATTCTGATTCCCCGCCTCTGATTCCCCAGCTCTGATACCCCGCCTCTGATTCCCTGCCTCTGATTCTCAACCTCTGATTCCCCACCTCTGATTCCCCATATCTGATTTCCCTCGTCTGTTTCCCCACCTCTGATTCCCGGCCTCTGATTCCAGGCCTCTGATTCCCGGCCTCTGATTCCCGGCCTCTGATTCCCCGCTTCTGATTCTGATTCCCTGCCTCTGATTCCCCATCTCTGATTCCCCACATCTGATTCCCTGCCTCTGATACCCTGCCTCTGATTCCCCGCCTCTGATTCCCCGCCTCTGATTCCCCACCTCTGATTCTCCATATCTGATTTCCCGCCTCTGTTTCCCCGCCTCTGATTCTGCGCCTCTGTTTCCCCATATCTGATTCCCGGACTCTGATTCCCCAGCTCAGATTACCCATCTCTGATTCTGCACATCCGATTCCCAGCCTCTGATTCCCCGCCTCTGTTTCCCCATATGTGATTCCCCGCCTCTGATTCCCCAACTCTGATTCCCTGCCCCTGATACCCCAGCTCTAATTCCCCACCTCTGACACACCGCGTCTGATTCCCTGCCTCTGATGCCCTGCCTCTGATTCCTAATCTCTGATTCCCTGCCTCTGATTCCCCACCTCTGATTCCCCAACTCTGATTCCCCGCCTCTGATTCCCCAGCTCTGATTCCCCGCCTCTGATTCCCCGCGTCTGATTCCCCGCCTCTGATTCCCCGCCTCTGATTCACCATCTCTGATTCACCACCTCTGATTCCCCACCTCTGATTCCCCATATCTGATTCCCCGCCTCTGTTTCCCCGCCTCAGATTCCCCGCCTCTGATTCCCGGACTCTGAGTCCCCACCTCTGATTCCCGGCCTCTGATTCCCGGCCTCTGATCCCCGGCCTCTGATTCCCGGCCTCTGATTCCCGGCCTCTGATTCCCCGCTTCTGATTCTGATTCCCTGCCTCTGATTCCCATCTCTGATTCCCCACATCTCATTCCATGCCTCTGATTCCCTGCCTCTGATCCCCACCTTTGATTCCCCGCCTCTGATTCCCAACCTCTGATTCCCCGCCTCTGATTCCCCGCGTCTGATTCCTTACCTCTGATTCCCAATCTATGATTCCCCACCTCTGATTCCCTATATCTGATTCTCCGCCTCTGTTTCCCAGCCTCTATTCTCTGACTCTGTTTCCCCATATCTGATTCCCCACCTCTGATTCCCCAACTCTGATTCCCCGCCTCTGATTCCCCAGCTCTGATTCCCCGCCTCTGATACCCCGCATCTGATTCCCTGCCTCTGATTTTCCTCCTCTGATCTCCAGCTCTGATTCCCCACCTCTGATTCCCCACGTCTGATTCCCTGCCTCTGATTCCCCGCCTCTGATTCCCCATTTCTGATTCATCACCTCTGAATCCCCACCTCTGATTCCCCATTTCTGATTCCCCGCCTCTGTTTCCCCGACTCTGATTCCCCGCCTCTGATTCCCCATATCTGATTCTCCGCTTCTGATTCCCCAACTCTGATTCCCCGCCTCTGATTCGCCAGCTATGATTCCCCGCCTCTGATTCCCCGCGTCTGATTCCCTGCCTCTGATTCCCCGCCTCTGAATCCCCATCTCTGATTCACCACCTCTGATTCCCTGCGTCTGATTCCCCGCCTCTGATTCCCCATCTCTGATGCGCCGCCTCTGATTCCCCGCCTCTGATTTCCCGCCTCTGTTTCCCCATATCTGATTCCCGGATTCTGATTCCTCACCTCTGATTCCCCATCTCTGATTCCGCACATCCGATTCCCTGCCTCTGATTCCCCGCCTCTGATTCCCCGTGTCTGATTCCTTACCTCTGATTCCCAATCTATGATTCCCCACCTCTGATTCCCAATATCATATTCTCCGCCTCTGTTTCCCAGCCTCTGATTCTCCGACTCTGTTTCCCCATATCTGATTCCCCACCTCTGATTCCCCAGCTCTGATTCCCCGCCTCTGATACCCCGCGTCTGATTCCCTGCCTCTGATTCCCCGCCTCTGATTCCCCAGCTCTGATTCCCCACCTCTGATTCCCCGCATCTGATTCCCTGCCTCTGATTCCCCGCCTCTGATTCCCCATCTCTGAATCACCACCTCTGATTCCCCAGCTCTGATTCCCCGCCTCTGATACCCCGCGTCTGATTCCCTGCCTCTGATTCCCTGCCTCTGATTCCACAGCTCTGATTCCCCACCTCTGATTCCCCGCGTCTGATTCCCTGCCTCTGATTCCCCTCCTCTGATTCCCCATCTCTGATTCATCACCTCTGATTCCCCACCTCTGATTCCCCATATCTGATACCCCGCCTCTGTTTCCCCGACTCTGATTCCCCGCCTCTGATTCCCCATATCTGATTCTCCGCTTCTGATTCCCCAACTCTGATTCCCCGCCTCTGATTCGCCAGCTATGATTCCCCGCCTCTGATTCCCCGCGTCTGATTCCCTGCCTCTGATTCCCCGCCTCTGAATCCCCATCTCTGATTCACCACCTCTGATTCCCTGCGTCTGATTCCCCGCCTCTGATTCCCCATCTCTGATTCCCCAATTCTGATTCCCCGCCTCTGATTCCCCAGCTCTGATACCCCGCCTCTGATTCCCTGCCTCTGATTCTCAACCTCTGATTCCCCACCTCTGATTCCCCATATCTGATTTCCCTCGTCTGTTTCCCCACCTCTGATTCCCGGCCTCTGATTCCAGGCCTCTGATTCCCGGCCTCTGATTCCCGGCCTCTGATTCCCCGCTTCTGATTCTGATTCCCTGCCTCTGATTCCCCATCTCTGATTCCCCACATCTGATTCCCTGCCTCTGATACCCTGCCTCTGATTCCCCGCCTCTGATTCCCCGCCTCTGATTCCCCACCTCTGATTCTCCATATCTGATTTCCCGCCTCTGTTTCCCCGCCTCTGATTCTGCGCCTCTGTTTCCCCATATCTGATTCCCGGACTCTGATTCCCCAGCTCAGATTACCCATCTCTGATTCTGCACATCCGATTCCCAGCCTCTGATTCCCCGCCTCTGTTTCCCCATATGTGATTCCCCGCCTCTGATTCCCCAACTCTGATTCCCTGCCCCTGATACCCCAGCTCTAATTCCCCACCTCTGACACACCGCGTCTGATTCCCTGCCTCTGATGCCCTGCCTCTGATTCCTAATCTCTGATTCCCTGCCTCTGATTCCCCACCTCTGATTCCCCAACTCTGATTCCCCGCCTCTGATTCCCCAGCTCTGATTCCCCGCCTCTGATTCCCCGCGTCTGATTCCCCGCCTCTGATTCCCCGCCTCTGATTCACCATCTCTGATTCACCACCTCTGATTCCCCACCTCTGATTCCCCATATCTGATTCCCCGCCTCTGTTTCCCCGCCTCAGATTCCCCGCCTCTGATTCCCGGACTCTGAGTCCCCACCTCTGATTCCCGGCCTCTGATTCCCGGCCTCTGATCCCCGGCCTCTGATTCCCGGCCTCTGATTCCCGGCCTCTGATTCCCCGCTTCTGATTCTGATTCCCTGCCTCTGATTCCCATCTCTGATTCCCCACATCTCATTCCATGCCTCTGATTCCCTGCCTCTGATCCCCACCTTTGATTCCCCGCCTCTGATTCCCAACCTCTGATTCCCCGCCTCTGATTCCCCGCGTCTGATTCCTTACCTCTGATTCCCAATCTATGATTCCCCACCTCTGATTCCCTATATCTGATTCTCCGCCTCTGTTTCCCAGCCTCTATTCTCTGACTCTGTTTCCCCATATCTGATTCCCCACATCTGATTCCCCAACTCTGATTCCCCGCCTCTGATTCCCCAGCTCTGATTCCCCGCCTCTGATACCCCGCATCTGATTCCCTGCCTCTGATTTTCCTCCTCTGATCTCCAGCTCTGATTCCCCACCTCTGATTCCCCACGTCTGATTCCCTGCCTCTGATTCCCCGCCTCTGATTCCCCATTTCTGATTCATCACCTCTGAATCCCCACCTCTGATTCCCCATTTCTGATTCCCCGCCTCTGTTTCCCCGACTCTGATTCCCCGCCTCTGATTCCCCATATCTGATTCTCCGCTTCTGATTCCCCAACTCTGATTCCCCGCCTCTGATTCGCCAGCTATGATTCCCCGCCTCTGATTCCCCGCGTCTGATTCCCTGCCTCTGATTCCCCGCCTCTGAATCCCCATCTCTGATTCACCACCTCTGATTCCCTGCGTCTGATTCCCCGCCTCTGATTCCCCATCTCTGATGCCCCGCCTCTGATTCCCCGCCTCTGATTCCCCGCCTCTGTTTCCCCATATCTGATTCCCGGATTCTGATTCCTCACCTCTGATTCCCCATCTCTGATTCCGCACATCCGATTCCCTGCCTCTGATTCCCCGCCTCTGATTCCCCGTGTCTGATTCCTTACCTCTGATTCCCAATCTATGATTCCCCACCTCTGATTCCCTATATCATATTCTCCGCCTCTGTTTCCCAGCCTCTGATTCTCCGACTCTGTTTCCCCATATCTGATTCCCCACCTCTGATTCCCCAGCTCTTATTCCCCGCCTCTGATACCCCGCGTCTGATTCCCTGCCTCTGATTCCCCGCCTCTGATTCCCCAGCTCTGATTCCCCACCTCTGATTCCCCGCATCTGATTCCCTGCCTCTGATTCCCCGCCTCTGATTCCCCATCTATGAATCACCACCTCTGAATCACCACCTCTGATTCCCCATATCTGATTCCCCGCCTCTGTTTTCCCATATCTCATTCCCGGACTCTGATTCCCCACCTCTGATTCCCCAGCTCTGATTCCGCACATCCGATTCCCTGCCTCTGATACCCCGCCTCTGATTCCCCGCGTCTGATTCCCTACCTCTGATTCACAACCCTCGATTCCCCACCTCTGATTCCCTATATCTGATTCTCCGCCTCTGTTTCCCAGCCTCTGATTCTCTGACTCTGTTTCCCCATATCTGATTCCCCACCTCTGATTCCCCAACTCTGATTCCCCGCCTCTGATTCCCCAGCTCTGATTCCCCGCCTCTGATACCCCGCATCTGATTCCCTGCCTCTGATTCCCCGCCTCTGATCCCCAGCTCTGATTCCCCACCTCTGATTCCCCACGTCTGATTCCCTGCCTCTGATTCCCCGCCTCTGATTCCCCATCTCTGATTCATCACCTCTGATTCCCCACCTCTGATTCCCCATATCTGATTCCCCGCCTCTGTTTCCCCGACTCTGATTCCCCGCCTCTGATTCCCCATATCTGATTCTCCGCTTCTGATTCCCCAACTCTGATTCCCCGCCTCTGATTCGCCAGCTATGATTCCCCGCCTCTGATTCCCCGCGTCTGATTCCCTGCCTCTGATTCCCCGCCTCTGAATCCCCATCTCTGATTCACCACCTCTGATTCCCTGCGTCTGATTCCCCGCCTCTGATTCCCCATCTCTGATGCCCCGCCTCTGATTCCCCGCCTCTAATTCCCCGCCTCTGTTTCCCCATATCTGATTCCCGGATTCTGATTCCTCACCTCTGATTCCCCATCTCTGATTCCGCACATCCGATTCCCTGCCTCTGATTCCCCGCCTCTGATTCCCCGTGTCTGATTCCTTACCTCTGATTCCCAATCTATGATTCCCCACCTCTGATTCCCTATATCATATTCTCCGCCTCTGTTTCCCAGCCTCTGATTCTCCGAATCTGTTTCCAAATATCTGATTCCCCACCTCTGATTCCCCAGCTCTGATTCCCCGCCTCTGATTCCCCGCGTCTGATTCCCTGCCTCTGATTCCCCGCCTCTGATTCCCCAGCTCTGATTCCCCACCTCTGATTCCCCGCATCTGATTCCCTGCCTCTGATTCCCCGCCTCTGATTCGCCATCTCTGAATCACCACCTCTAATTCACCACCTCTGATTCCCCATATCTGATTCCCCGCCTCTGTTTCCCCATATCTCATTCCCGGACTCTGATTCCCCACCTCTGATTCCCCAGCTCTGATTCCGCACATCCGATTCCCTGCCTCTGATTCCCCGCCTCTGATTCCCCACGTCTGATTCCCTACCTCTGATTCACAACCCTTGATTCCCCACCTCTGATTCCCTATATCTGATTCTCCGCCTCTGTTTCCCAGCCTCTGATTCTCTGACTCTGTTTCCCCATATCTGATTCCCCACCTCTGATTCCCCAGCTCTTATTCCCCGCCTCTGATACCCCGTGTCTGATTCCCTGCCTCTGATTCCCCGCCTCTGATTCCCCAGCTCTGATTCCCCACCTCTGATTCCCCGCATCTGATTCCCTGCCTCTGATTCCCCGCCTCTGATTCCCCATCTATGAATCACCACCTCTGAATCACCACCTCTGATTCCCCATATCTGATTCCCCGCCTCTGTTTCCCCATATCTCATTCCCGGACTCTGATTCCCCACCTCTGATTCCCCAGCTCTGATTCCGCACATCCGATTCCCTGCCTCTGATACCCCGCCTCTGATTCCCCGCGTCTGATTCCCTACCTCTGATTCACAACCCTCGATTCCCCACCTCTGATTCCCTATATCTGATTCTCCGCCTCTGTTTCCCAGCCTCTGATTCTCTGACTCTGTTTCCCCATATCTGATTCCCCACCTCTGATTCCCCAACTCTGATTCCCCGCCTCTGATTCCCCAGCTCTGATTCCCCGCCTCTGATACCCCGCATCTGATTCCCTGCCTCTGATTCCCCGCCTCTGATCCCCAGCTCTGATTCCCCACCTCTGATTCCCCACGTCTGATTCCCTGCCTCTGATTCCCCGCCTCTGATTCCCCATCTCTGATTCATCACCTCTGATTCCCCACCTCTGATTCCCCATATCTGATTCCCCGCCTCTGTTTCCCCGAATCTGATTCCCCGCCTCTGATTCCCCATATCTGATTCTCCGCTTCTGATTCCCCAACTCTGATTCCCCGCCTCTGATTCGCCAGCTATGATTCCCCGCCACTGATTCCCCGCGTCTGATTCCCTGCCTCTGATTCCCCGCCTCTGAATCCCCATCTCTGATTCACCACCTCTGATTCCCTGCGTCTGATTCCCCGCCTCTGATTCCCCATCTCTGATGCCCCGCCTCTGATTCCCCGCCTCTGATTCCCCGCCTCTGTTTCCCCATATCTGATTCCCGGATTCTGATTCCTCACCTCTGATTCCCCATCTCTGATTCCGCACATCCGATTCCCTGCCTCTGATTCCCCGCCTCTGATTCCCCGTGTCTGATTCCTTACCTCTGATTCCCAATCTATGATTCCCCACCTCTGATTCCCTATATCATATTCTCCGCCTCTGTTTCCCAGCCTCTGATTCTCCGAATCTGTTTCCAAATATCTGATTCCCCACCTCTGATTCCCCAGCTCTGATTCCCCGCCTCTGATTCCCCGCGTCTGATTCCCTGCCTCTGATTCCCCGCCTCTGATTCCCCAGCTCTGATTCCCCACCTCTGATTCCCCGCATCTGATTCCCTGCCTCTGATTTCCCGCCTCTGATTCGCCATCTCTGAATCACCACCTCTGATTCACCACCTCTGATTCCCCATATCTGATTCCCCGACTCTGTTTCCCCATATCTCATTCCCGGACTCTGATTCCCCACCTCTGATTCCCCAGCTCTGATTCGGCACATCCGATTCCCTGCCTCTGATACCCCGCCTCTGATTCCCCGCGTCTGATTCCCTACCTCTGATTCACAACCCTCGATTCCCCACCTCTGATTCCCTATATCTGATTCTCCGCCTCTGTTTCCCAGCCTCTGATTCTCTGACTCTGTTTCCCCATATCTGATTCGCCGCCTCTGATTCCCCAACTCTGATTCCCCGCCTCTGATTCCCCAGCTCTGATTCCCCGCCTCTGATACCCCGCGTCTGATTCCCTGCCTCTGATTCCCTGCCTCTGATTCCCCAACTCTGATTCCCCACCTCTGATTCCCCGCGTCTGATTCCCTGCCTCTGATTCCCCGCCTCTGATTCCCCATCTATGAATCAACACCTCTGAATCACCACCTCTGATTCCCCATATCTGATTCCCCGCCTCTGTTTCCCCGCCTCAGATTCCCCGCCTCTGATTCCCGGACTCTGAGTCCCCACCTCTGATTCCCGGCCTCTGATTCCCGGCCTCTGATCCCCGGCCTCTGATTCCCGGCCTCTGATTCCCGGCCTCTGATTCCCCGCTTCTGATTCTGATTCCCTGCCTCTGATTCCCATCTCTGATTCCCCACATCTCATTCCATGCCTCTGATTCCCTGCCTCTGATCCCCACCTTTGATTCCCCGCCTCTGATTCCCAACCTCTGATTCCCCGCCTCTGATTCCCCGCGTCTGATTCCTTACCTCTGATTCCCAATCTATGATTCCCCACCTCTGATTCCCTATATCTGATTCTCCGCCTCTGTTTCCCAGCCTCTATTCTCTGACTCTGTTTCCCCATATCTGATTCCCCACCTCTGATTCCCCAACTCTGATTCCCCGCCTCTGATTCCCCAGCTCTGATTCCCCGCCTCTGATACCCCGCATCTGATTCCCTGCCTCTGATTTTCCTCCTCTGATCTCCAGCTCTGATTCCCCACCTCTGATTCCCCACGTCTGATTCCCTGCCTCTGATTCCCCGCCTCTGATTCCCCATTTCTGATTCATCACCTCTGATTCCCCACCTCTGATTCCCCATATCTGATTCCCCGCCTCTGTTTCCCCGACTCTGATTCCCCGCCTCTGATTCCCCATATCTGATTCTCCGCTTCTGATTCCCCAACTCTGATTCCCCGCCTCTGATTCGCCAGCTATGATTCCCCGCCTCTGATTCCCCGCGTCTGATTCCCTGCCTCTGATTCCCCGCCTCTGAATCCCCATCTCTGATTCACCACCTCTGATTCCCTGCGTCTGATTCCCCGCCTCTGATTCCCCATCTCTGATGCCCCGCCTCTGATTCCCCATATCTGATTCCCCGCCTCTGTTTCCCCATATCTCATTCCCGGACTCTGATTCCCCACCTCTGATTCCCCAGCTCTGATTCGGCACATCCGATTCCCTGCCTCTGATACCCCGCCTCTGATTCCCCGCGTCTGATTCCCTACCTCTGATTCACAACCCTTGATTCCCCACCTCTGATTCCCTATATCTGATTCTCCGCCTCTGTTTCCCAGCCTCTGATTCTCTGACTCTGTTTCCCCATATCTGATTCCCCACCTCTGATTCCCCAGCTCTTATTCCCCGCCTCTGATACCCCGTGTCTGATTCCCTGCCTCTGATTCCCCGCCTCTGATTCCCCAGCTCTGATTCCCCACCTCTGATTCCCCGCATCTGATTCCCTGCCTCTGATTCCCCGCCTCTGATTCCACATCTATGAATCACCACCTCTGAATCACCACCTCTGATTCCCCATATCTGATTCCCCGCCTCTGTTTCCCCATATCTCATTCCCGGACTCTGATTCCCCACCTCTGATTCCCCAGCTCTGATTCCGCACATCCGATTCCCTGCCTCTGATACCCCGCCTCTGATTCCCCGCGTCTGATTCCCTACCTCTGATTCACAACCCTCGATTCCCCACCTCTGATTCCCTATATCTGATTCTCCGCCTCTGTTTCCCAGCCTCTGATTCTCTGACTCTGTTTCCCCATATCTGATTCCCCACCTCTGATTCCCCAACTCTGATTCCCCGCCTCTGATTCCCCAGCTCTGATTCCCCGCCTCTGATACCCCGCATCTGATTCCCTGCCTCTGATTCCCCGCCTCTGATCCCCAGCTCTGATTCCCCACCTCTGATTCCCCACGTCTGATTCCCTGCCTCTGATTCCCCGCCTCTGATTCCCCATCTCTGATTCATCACCTCTGATTCCCCACCTCTGATTCCCCATATCTGATTCCCCGCCTCTGTTTCCCCGAATCTGATTCCCCGCCTCTGATTCCCCATATCTGATTCTCCGCTTCTGATTCCCCAACTCTGATTCCCCGCCTCTGATTCGCCAGCTATGATTCCCCGCCACTGATTCCCCGCGTCTGATTCCCTGCCTCTGATTCCCCGCCTCTGAATCCCCATCTCTGATTCACCACCTCTGATTCCCTGCGTCTGATTCCCCGCCTCTGATTCCCCATCTCTGATGCCCCGCCTCTGATTCCCCGCCTCTGATTCCCCGCCTCTGTTTCCCCATATCTGATTCCCGGATTCTGATTCCTCACCTCTGATTCCCCATCTCTGATTCCGCACATCCGATTCCCTGCCTCTGATTCCCCGCCTCTGATTCCCCGTGTCTGATTCCTTACCTCTGATTCCCAATCTATGATTCCCCACCTCTGATTCCCTATATCATATTCTCCGCCTCTGTTTCCCAGCCTCTGATTCTCCGAATCTGTTTCCAAATATCTGATTCCCCACCTCTGATTCCCCAGCTCTGATTCCCCGCCTCTGATTCCCCGCGTCTGATTCCCTGCCTCTGATTCCCCGCCTCTGATTCCCCAGCTCTGATTCCCCACCTCTGATTCCCCGCATCTGATTCCCTGCCTCTGATTCCCCGCCTCTGATTCGCCATCTCTGAATCACCACCTCTGATTCACCACCTCTGATTCCCCATATCTGATTCCCCGCCTCTGTTTCCCCATATCTCATTCCCGGACTCTGATTCCCCACCTCTGATTCCCCAGCTCTGATTCGGCACATCCGATTCCCTGCCTCTGATACCCCGCCTCTGATTCCCCGCGTCTGATTCCCTACCTCTGATTCACAACCCTCGATTCCCCACCTCTGATTCCCTATATCTGATTCTCCGCCTCTGTTTCCCAGCCTCTGATTCTCTGACTCTGTTTCCCCATATCTGATTCGCCGCCTCTGATTCCCCAACTCTGATTCCCCGCCTCTGATTCCCCAGCTCTGATTCCCCGCCTCTGATACCCCGCGTCTGATTCCCTGCCTCTGATTCCCTGCCTCTGATTCCCCAGCTCTGATTCCCCACCTCTGATTCCCCGCGTCTGATTCCCTGCCTCTGATTCCCCGCCTCTGATTCCCCATCTATGAATCAACACCTCTGAATCACCACCTCTGATTCCCCATATCTGATTCCCCGCCTCTGTTTCCCCGCCTCAGATTCCCCGCCTCTGATTCCCGGACTCTGAGTCCCCACCTCTGATTCGCGGCCTCTGATTCCCGGCCTCTGATCCCCGGCCTCTGATTCCCGGCCTCTGATTCCCGGCCTCTGATTCCCCGCTTCTGATTCTGATTCCCTGCCTCTGATTCCCATCTCTGATTCCCCACATCTCATTCCATGCCTCTGATTCCCTGCCTCTGATCCCCACCTTTGATTCCCCGCCTCTGATTCCCAACCTCTGATTCCCCGCCTCTGATTCCCCGTGTCTGATTCCTTACCTCTGATTCCCAATCTATGATTCCCCACCTCTGATTCCCTATATCTGATTCTCCGCCTCTGTTTCCCAGCCTCTATTCTCTGACTCTGTTTCCCCATATCTGATTCCCCACCTCTGATTCCCCAACTCTGATTCCCCGCCTCTGATTCCCCAGCTCTGATTCCCCGCCTCTGATACCCCGCATCTGATTCCCTGCCTCTGATTTTCCTCCTCTGATCTCCAGCTCTGATTCCCCACCTCTGATTCCCCACGTCTGATTCCCTGCCTCTGATTCCCCGCCTCTGATTCCCCATTTCTGATTCATCACCTCTGATTCCCCACCTCTGATTCCCCATATCTGATTCCCCGCCTCTGTTTCCCCGACTCTGATTCCCCGCCTCTGATTCCCCATATCTGTTTCTCCGCTTCTGATTCCCCAACTCTGATTCCCCGCCTCTGATTCGCCAGCTATGATTCCCCGCCTCTGATTCCCCGCGTCTGATTCCCTGCCTCTGATTCCCCGCCTCTGAATCCCCATCTCTGATTCACCACCTCTGATTCCCTGCGTCTGATTCCCCGCCTCTGATTCCCCATCTCTGATGCCCCGCCTCTGATTCCCCGCCTCTGATTCCCCGCCTCTGTTTCCCCATATCTGATTCCCGGATTCTGATTCCTCACCTCTGATTCCCCATCTCTGATTCCGCACATCCGATTCCCTGCCTCTGATTCCCCGCCTCTGATTCCCCGTGTCTGATTCCTTACCTCTGATTCCCAATCTATGATTCCCCACCTCTGATTCCCTATATCATATTCTCCGCCTCTGTTTCCCAGCCTCTGATTCTCCGACTCTGTTTCCCCATATCTGATTCCCCACCTCTGATTCCCCAGCTCTTATTCCCCGCCTCTGATACCCCGCGTCTGATTCCCTGCCTCTGATTCCCCGCCTCTGATTCCCCAGCTCTGATTCCCCACCTCTGATTCCCCGCATCTGATTCCCTGCCTCTGATTCCCCGCCTCTGATTCCCCATCTATGAATCACCACCTCTGAATCACCACCTCTGATTCCCCATATCTGATTCCCCGCCTCTGTTTTCCCATATCTCATTCCCGGACTCTGATTCCCCACATCTGATTCCCCAGCTCTGATTCCGCACATCCGATTCCCTGCCTCTGATACCCCGCCTCTGATTCCCCGCGTCTGATTCCCTACCTCTGATTCACAACCCTCGATTCCCCACCTCTGATTCCCTATATCTGATTCTCCGCCTCTGTTTCCCAGCCTCTGATTCTCTGACTCTGTTTCCCCATATCTGATTCCCCACCTCTGATTCCCCAACTCTGATTCCCCGCCTCTGATTCCCCAGCTCTGATTCCCCGCCTCTGATACCCCGCATCTGATTCCCTGCCTCTGATTCCCCGCCTCTGATCCCCAGCTCTGATTCCCCACCTCTGATTCCCCACGTCTGATTCCCTGCCTCTGATTCCCCGCCTCTGATTCCCCATCTCTGATTCATCACCTCTGATTCCCCACCTCTGATTCCCCATATCTGATTCCCCGCCTCTGTTTCCCCGACTCTGATTCCCCGCCTCTGATTCCCCATCTCTGATTCACCGCCTTTGATTCGCCACCTCTGATTCCCCATATCTGATTCTCCGCTTCTGATTCACCAACTCTGATTCCCCGCCTCTGATTCGCCAGCTATGATTCCCCGCCTCTGATTCCCCGCGTCTGATTCCCTGCCTCTGATTCCCCGCCTCTGAATCCCCATCTCTGATTCACCACCTCTGATTCCCTGCGTCTGATTCCCCGCCTCTGATTCCCCATCTCTGATGCCCCGCCTCTGATTCCCCGCCTCTGATTCCCCGTGTCTGATTCCTTACCTCTGATTCCCAATCTATGATTCCCCACCTCTGATTCCCTATATCATATTCTCCGCCTCTGTTTCCCAGCCTCTGATTCTCCGAATCTGTTTCCAAATATCTGATTCCCCACCTCTGATTCCCCAGCTCTGATTCCCCGCCTCTGTTTCCCCGCGTCTGATTCCCTGCCTCTGATTCCCCGCCTCTGATTCCCCAGCTCTGATTCCCCACCTCTGATTCCCCGCATCTGATTCCCTGCCTCTGATTCCCCGCCTCTGATTCGCCATCTCTGAATCACCACCTCTGATTCACCACCTCTGATTCCCCATATCTGATTCCCCGCCTCTGTTTCCCCATATCTCATTCCCGGACTCTGATTCCCCACCTCTGATTCCCCAGCTCTGATTCCGCACATCCGATTCCCTGCCTCTGATTCCCCGCCTCTGATTCCCCACGTCTGATTCCCTACCTCTGATTCACAACCCTTGATTCCCCACCTCTGATTCCCTATATCTGATTCTCCGCCTCTGTTTCCCAGCCTCTGATTCTCTGACTCTGTTTCCCCATATCTGATTCGCCGCCTCTGATTCCCCAGCTCTGATTCCCCACCTCTGATTCCCCGCGTCTGATTCCCTGCCTCTGATTCCCCGTCTCTGATTCCCCATCTATGAATCACCACCTCTGAATCACCACCTCTGATTCCCCATATCTGATTCCCCGCCTCTGTTTCCCCGCCTCAGATTCCCCGCCTCTGATTCCCGGACTCTGAGTCCCCACCTCTGATTCCTGGCCTCTGATTCCCGGCCTCTGATCCCCGGCCTCTGATTCCCGGCCTCTGATTCCCGGCCTCTGATTCCCCGCTTCTGATTCTGATTCCCTGCCTCTGATTCCCATCTCTGATTCCCCACATCTCATTCCATGCCTCTGATTCCCTGCCTCTGATCCCCACCTTTGATTCCCCGCCTCTGATTCCCAACCTCTGATTCCCCGCCTCTGATTCCCCGCGTCTGATTCCTTACCTCTGATTCCCAATCTATGATTCCCCACCTCTGATTCCCTATATCTGATTCTCCGCCTCTGTTTCCCAGCCTCTATTCTCTGACTCTGTTTCCCCATATCTGATTCCCCACCTCTGATTCCCCAACTCTGATTCCCCGCCTCTGATTCCCCAGCTCTGATTCCCCGCCTCTGATACCCCGCATCTGATTCCCTGCCTCTGATTTTCCTCCTCTGATCTCCAGCTCTGATTCCCCACCTCTGATTCCCCACGTCTGATTCCCTGCCTCTGATTCCCCGCCTCTGATTCCCCATTTCTGATTCATCACCTCTGATTCCCCACCTCTGATTCCCCATATCTGATTCCCCGCCTCTGTTTCCCCGACTCTGATTCCCCGCCTCTGATTCCCCATATCTGATTCTCCGCTTCTGATTCCCCAACTCTGATTCCCCGCCTCTGATTCGCCAGCTATGATTCCCCGCCTCTGATTCCCCGCGTCTGATTCCCTGCCTCTGATTCCCCGCCTCTGAATCCCCATCTCTGATTCACCACCTCTGATTCCCTGCGTCTGATTCCCCGCCTCTGATTCCCCATCTCTGATGCCCCGCCTCTGATTCCCCGCCTCTGTTTCCCCATATCTGATTCCCGGATTCTGATTCCTCACCTCTGATTCCCCATCTCTGATTCCGCACATCCGATTCCCTGCCTCTGATTCCCCGCCTCTGATTCCCCGTGTCTGATTCCTTACCTCTGATTCCCAATCTATGATTCCCCACCTCTGATTCCCTATATCATATTCTCCGCCTCTGTTTCCCAGCCTCTGATTCTCCGACTCTGTTTCCCCATATCTGATTCCCCACCTCTGATTCCCCAGCTCTTATTCCCCGCCTCTGATACCCCGCGTCTGATTCCCTGCCTCTGATTCCCCGCCTCTGATTCCCCAGCTCTGATTCCCCACCTCTGATTCCCCGCATCTGATTCCCTGCCTCTGATTCCCCGCCTCTGATTCCCCATCTATGAATCACCACCTCTGAATCACCACCTCTGATTCCCCATATCTGATTCCCTGCCTCTGTTTTCCCATATCTCATTCCCGGACTCTGATTCCCCACCTCTGATTCCCTATATCTGATTCTCCGCCTCTGTTTCCCAGCCTCTGATTCTCTGACTCTGTTTCCCCATATCTGATTCCCCACCTCTGATTCCCCAACTCTGATTCCCCGCCTCTGATTCCCCAGCTCTGATTCCCCGCCTCTGATACCCCGCATCTGATTCCCTGCCTCTGATTCCCCGCCTCTGATCCCCAGCTCTGATTCCCCACCTCTGATTCCCCACGTCTGATTCCCTGCCTCTGATTCCCCGCCTCTGATTCCCCATCTCTGATTCATCACCTCTGATTCCCCACCTCTGATTCCCCATATCTGATTCCCCGCCTCTGTTTCCCCGAATCTGATTCCCCGCCTCTGATTCCCCATATCTGATTCTCCGCTTCTGATTCCCCAACTCTGATTCCCCGCCTCTGATTCGCCAGCTATGATTCCCCGCCACTGATTCCCCGCGTCTGATTCCCTGCCTCTGATTCCCCGCCTCTGAATCCCCATCTCTGATTCACCACCTCTGATTCCCTGCGTCTGATTCCCCGCCTCTGATTCCCCATCTCTGATGCCCCGCCTCTGATTCCCCGCCTCTGATTCCCCGCCTCTGTTTCCCCATATCTGATTCCCGGATTCTGATTCCTCACCTCTGATTCCCCATCTCTGATTCCGCACATCCGATTCCCTGCCTCTGATTCCCCGCCTCTGATTCCCCGTGTCTGATTCCTTACCTCTGATTCCCAATCTATGATTCCCCACCTCTGATTCCCTATATCATATTCTCCGCCTCTGTTTCCCAGCCTCTGATTCTCCGAATCTGTTTCCAAATATCTGATTCCCCACCTCTGATTCCCCAGCTCTGATTCCCCGCCTCTGATTCCCCGCGTCTGATTCCCTGCCTCTGATTCCCCGCCTCTGATTCCCCAGCTCTGATTCCCCACCTCTGATTCCCCGCATCTGATTCCCTGCCTCTGATTCCCCGCCTCTGATTCGCCATCTCTGAATCACCACCTCTGATTCACCACCTCTGATTCCCCATATCTGATTCCCCGCCTCTGTTTCCCCATATCTCATTCCCGGACTCTGATTCCCCACCTCTGATTCCCCAGCTCTGATTCGGCACATCCGATTCCCTGCCTCTGATACCCCGCCTCTGATTCCCCGCGTCTGATTCCCTACCTCTGATTCACAACCCTCGATTCCCCACCTCTGATTCCCTATATCTGATTCTCCGCCTCTGTTTCCCAGCCTCTGATTCTCTGACTCTGTTTCCCCATATCTGATTCGCCGCCTCTGATTCCCCAACTCTGATTCCCCGCCTCTGATTCCCCAGCTCTGATTCCCCGCCTCTGATACCCCGCGTCTGATTCCCTGCCTCTGATTCCCTGCCTCTGATTCCCCAGCTCTGATTCCCCACCTCTGATTCCCCGCGTCTGATTCCCTGCCTCTGATTCCCCGCCTCTGATTCCCCATCTATGAATCAACACCTCTGAATCACCACCTCTGATTCCCCATATCTGATTCCCCGCCTCTGTTTCCCCGCCTCAGATTCCCCGCCTCTGATTCCCGGACTCTGAGTCCCCACCTCTGATTCCCGGCCTCTGATTCCCGGCCTCTGATCCCCGGCCTCTGATTCCCGGCCTCTGATTCCCGGCCTCTGATTCCCCGCTTCTGATTCTGATTCCCTGCCTCTGATTCCCATCTCTGATTCCCCACATCTCATTCCATGCCTCTGATTCCCTGCCTCTGATCCCCACCTTTGATTCCCCGCCTCTGATTCCCAACCTCTGATTCCCCGCCTCTGATTCCCCGTGTCTGATTCCTTACCTCTGATTCCCAATCTATGATTCCCCACCTCTGATTCCCTATATCTGATTCTCCGCCTCTGTTTCCCAGCCTCTATTCTCTGACTCTGTTTCCCCATATCTGATTCCCCACCTCTGATTCCCCAACTCTGATTCCCCGCCTCTGATTCCCCAGCTCTGATTCCCCGCCTCTGATACCCCGCATCTGATTCCCTGCCTCTGATTTTCCTCCTCTGATCTCCAGCTCTGATTCCCCACCTCTGATTCCCCACGTCTGATTCCCTGCCTCTGATTCCCCGCCTCTGATTCCCCATTTCTGATTCATCACCTCTGATTCCCCACCTCTGATTCCCCATATCTGATTCCCCGCCTCTGTTTCCCCGACTCTGATTCCCCGCCTCTGATTCCCCATATCTGTTTCTCCGCTTCTGATTCCCCAACTCTGATTCCCCGCCTCTGATTCGCCAGCTATGATTCCCCGCCTCTGATTCCCCGCGTCTGATTCCCTGCCTCTGATTCCCCGCCTCTGAATCCCCATCTCTGATTCACCACCTCTGATTCCCTGCGTCTGATTCCCCGCCTCTGATTCCCCATCTCTGATGCCCCGCCTCTGATTCCCCGCCTCTGATTCCCCGCCTCTGTTTCCCCATATCTGATTCCCGGATTCTGATTCCTCACCTCTGATTCCCCATCTCTGATTCCGCACATCCGATTCCCTGCCTCTGATTCCCCGCCTCTGATTCCCCGTGTCTGATTCCTTACCTCTGATTCCCAATCTATGATTCCCCACCTCTGATTCCCTATATCATATTCTCCGCCTCTGTTTCCCAGCCTCTGATTCTCCGACTCTGTTTCCCCATATCTGATTCCCCACCTCTGATTCCCCAGCTCTTATTCCCCGCCTCTGATACCCCGCGTCTGATTCCCTGCCTCTGATTCCCCGCCTCTGATTCCCCAGCTCTGATTCCCCACCTCTGATTCCCCGCATCTGATTCCCTGCCTCTGATTCCCCGCCTCTGATTCCCCATCTATGAATCACCACCTCTGAATCCCCACCTCTGATTCCCCATATCTGATTCCCCGCCTCTGTTTTCCCATATCTCATTCCCGGACTCTGATTCCCCACATCTGATTCCCCAGCTCTGATTCCGCACATCCGATTCCCTGCCTCTGATACCCCGCCTCTGATTCCCCGCGTCTGATTCCCTACCTCTGATTCACAACCCTCGATTCCCCACCTCTGATTCCCTATATCTGATTCTCCGCCTCTGTTTCCCAGCCTCTGATTCTCTGACTCTGTTTCCCCATATCTGATTCCCCACCTCTGATTCCCCAACTCTGATTCCCCGCCTCTGATTCCCCAGCTCTGATTCCCCGCCTCTGATACCCCGCATCTGATTCCCTGCCTCTGATTCCCCGCCTCTGATCCCCAGCTCTGATTCCCCACCTCTGATTCCCCACGTCTGATTCCCTGCCTCTGATTCCCCGCCTCTGATTCCCCATCTCTGATTCATCACCTCTGATTCCCCACCTCTGATTCCCCATATCTGATTCCCCGCCTCTGTTTCCCCGACTCTGATTCCCCGCCTCTGATTCCCCATCTCTGATTCACCGCCTTTGATTCGCCACCTCTGATTCCCCATATCTGATTCTCCGCTTCTGATTCACCAACTCTGATTCCCCGCCTCTGATTCGCCAGCTATGATTCCCCGCCTCTGATTCCCCGCGTCTGATTCCCTGCCTCTGATTCCCCGCCTCTGAATCCCCATCTCTGATTCACCACCTCTGATTCCCTGCGTCTGATTCCCCGCCTCTGATTCCCCATCTCTGATGCCCCGCCTCTGATTCCCCGCCTCTGATTCCCCGTGTCTGATTCCTTACCTCTGATTCCCAATCTATGATTCCCCACCTCTGATTCCCTATATCATATTCTCCGCCTCTGTTTCCCAGCCTCTGATTCTCCGAATCTGTTTCCAAATATCTGATTCCCCACCTCTGATTCCCCAGCTCTGATTCCCCGCCTCTGTTTCCCCGCGTCTGATTCCCTGCCTCTGATTCCCCGCCTCTGATTCCCCAGCTCTGATTCCCCACCTCTGATTCCCCGCATCTGATTCCCTGCCTCTGATTCCCCGCCTCTGATTCGCCATCTCTGAATCACCACCTCTGATTCACCACCTCTGATTCCCCATATCTGATTCCCCGCCTCTGTTTCCCCATATCTCATTCCCGGACTCTGATTCCCCACCTCTGATTCCCCAGCTCTGATTCCGCACATCCGATTCCCTGCCTCTGATTCCCCGCCTCTGATTCCCCACGTCTGATTCCCTACCTCTGATTCACAACCCTTGATTCCCCACCTCTGATTCCCTATATCTGATTCTCCGCCTCTGTTTCCCAGCCTCTGATTCTCTGACTCTGTTTCCCCATATCTGATTCCCCACCTCTGATTCCCCAACTCTGATTCCCCGCCTCTGATTCCCCAGCTCTGATTCCCCGCCTCTGATACCCCGCATCTGATTCCCTGCCTCTGATTCCCCGCCTCTGATCCCCAGCTCTGATTCCCCACCTCTGATTCCCCACGTCTGATTCCCTGCCTCTGATTCCCCGCCTCTGATTCCCCATCTCTGATTCATCACCTCTGATTCCCCACCTCTGATTCCCCATATCTGATTCCCCGCCTCTGTTTCCCCGACTCTGATTCCCCGCCTCTGATTCCCCATCTCTGATTCACCGCCTTTGATTCGCCACCTCTGATTCCCCATATCTGATTCTCCGCTTCTGATTCACCAACTCTGATTCCCCGCCTCTGATTCGCCAGCTATGATTCCCCGCCTCTGATTCCCCGCGTCTGATTCCCTGCCTCTGATTCCCCGCCTCTGAATCCCCATCTCTGATTCACCACCTCTGATTCCCTGCGTCTGATTCCCCGCCTCTGATTCCCCATCTCTGATGCCCCGCCTCTGATTCCCCGCCTCTGATTCCCCGTGTCTGATTCCTTACCTCTGATTCCCAATCTATGATTCCCCACCTCTGATTCCCTATATCATATTCTCCGCCTCTGTTTCCCAGCCTCTGATTCTCCGAATCTGTTTCCAAATATCTGATTCCCCACCTCTGATTCCCCAGCTCTGATTCCCCGCCTCTGTTTCCCCGCGTCTGATTCCCTGCCTCTGATTCCCCGCCTCTGATTCCCCAGCTCTGATTCCCCACCTCTGATTCCCCGCATCTGATTCCCTGCCTCTGATTCCCCGCCTCTGATTCGCCATCTCTGAATCACCACCTCTGATTCACCACCTCTGATTCCCCATATCTGATTCCCCGCCTCTGTTTCCCCATATCTCATTCCCGGACTCTGATTCCCCACCTCTGATTCCCCAGCTCTGATTCCGCACATCCGATTCCCTGCCTCTGATTCCCCGCCTCTGATTCCCCACGTCTGATTCCCTACCTCTGATTCACAACCCTTGATTCCCCACCTCTGATTCCCTATATCTGATTCTCCGCCTCTGTTTCCCAGCCTCTGATTCTCTGACTCTGTTTCCCCATATCTGATTCGCCGCCTCTGATTCCCCAGCTCTGATTCCCCACCTCTGATTCCCCGCGTCTGATTCCCTGCCTCTGATTCCCCGTCTCTGATTCCCCATCTATGAATCACCACCTCTGAATCACCACCTCTGATTCCCCATATCTGATTCCCCGCCTCTGTTTCCCCGCCTCAGATTCCCCGCCTCTGATTCCCGGACTCTGAGTCCCCACCTCTGATTCCTGGCCTCTGATTCCCGGCCTCTGATCCCCGGCCTCTGATTCCCGGCCTCTGATTCCCGGCCTCTGATTCCCCGCTTCTGATTCTGATTCCCTGCCTCTGATTCCCATCTCTGATTCCCCACATCTCATTCCATGCCTCTGATTCCCTGCCTCTGATCCCCACCTTTGATTCCCCGCCTCTGATTCCCAACCTCTGATTCCCCGCCTCTGATTCCCCGCGTCTGATTCCTTACCTCTGATTCCCAATCTATGATTCCCCACCTCTGATTCCCTATATCTGATTCTCCGCCTCTGTTTCCCAGCCTCTATTCTCTGACTCTGTTTCCCCATATCTGATTCCCCACCTCTGATTCCCCAACTCTGATTCCCCGCCTCTGATTCCCCAGCTCTGATTCCCCGCCTCTGATACCCCGCATCTGATTCCCTGCCTCTGATTTTCCTCCTCTGATCTCCAGCTCTGATTCCCCACCTCTGATTCCCCACGTCTGATTCCCTGCCTCTGATTCCCCGCCTCTGATTCCCCATTTCTGATTCATCACCTCTGATTCCCCACCTCTGATTCCCCATATCTGATTCCCCGCCTCTGTTTCCCCGACTCTGATTCCCCGCCTCTGATTCCCCATATCTGATTCTCCGCTTCTGATTCCCCAACTCTGATTCCCCGCCTCTGATTCGCCAGCTATGATTCCCCGCCTCTGATTCCCCGCGTCTGATTCCCTGCCTCTGATTCCCCGCCTCTGAATCCCCATCTCTGATTCACCACCTCTGATTCCCTGCGTCTGATTCCCCGCCTCTGATTCCCCATCTCTGATGCCCCGCCTCTGATTCCCCGCCTCTGTTTCCCCATATCTGATTCCCGGATTCTGATTCCTCACCTCTGATTCCCCATCTCTGATTCCGCACATCCGATTCCCTGCCTCTGATTCCCCGCCTCTGATTCCCCGTGTCTGATTCCTTACCTCTGATTCCCAATCTATGATTCCCCACCTCTGATTCCCTATATCATATTCTCCGCCTCTGTTTCCCAGCCTCTGATTCTCCGACTCTGTTTCCCCATATCTGATTCCCCACCTCTGATTCCCCAGCTCTTATTCCCCGCCTCTGATACCCCGCGTCTGATTCCCTGCCTCTGATTCCCCGCCTCTGATTCCCCAGCTCTGATTCCCCACCTCTGATTCCCCGCATCTGATTCCCTGCCTCTGATTCCCCGCCTCTGATTCCCCATCTATGAATCACCACCTCTGAATCACCACCTCTGATTCCCCATATCTGATTCCCTGCCTCTGTTTTCCCATATCTCATTCCCGGACTCTGATTCCCCACCTCTGATTCCCTATATCTGATTCTCCGCCTCTGTTTCCCAGCCTCTGATTCTCTGACTCTGTTTCCCCATATCTGATTCCCCACCTCTGATTCCCCAACTCTGATTCCCCGCCTCTGATTCCCCAGCTCTGATTCCCCGCCTCTGATACCCCGCATCTGATTCCCTGCCTCTGATTCCCCGCCTCTGATCCCCAGCTCTGATTCCCCACCTCTGATTCCCCACGTCTGATTCCCTGCCTCTGATTCCCCGCCTCTGATTCCCCATCTCTGATTCATCACCTCTGATTCCCCACCTCTGATTCCCCATATCTGATTCCCCGCCTCTGTTTCCCCGAATCTGATTCCCCGCCTCTGATTCCCCATATCTGATTCTCCGCTTCTGATTCCCCAACTCTGATTCCCCGCCTCTGATTCGCCAGCTATGATTCCCCGCCACTGATTCCCCGCGTCTGATTCCCTGCCTCTGATTCCCCGCCTCTGAATCCCCATCTCTGATTCACCACCTCTGATTCCCTGCGTCTGATTCCCCGCCTCTGATTCCCCATCTCTGATGCCCCGCCTCTGATTCCCCGCCTCTGATTCCCCGCCTCTGTTTCCCCATATCTGATTCCCGGATTCTGATTCCTCACCTCTGATTCCCCATCTCTGATTCCGCACATCCGATTCCCTGCCTCTGATTCCCCGCCTCTGATTCCCCGTGTCTGATTCCTTACCTCTGATTCCCAATCTATGATTCCCCACCTCTGATTCCCTATATCATATTCTCCGCCTCTGTTTCCCAGCCTCTGATTCTCCGAATCTGTTTCCAAATATCTGATTCCCCACCTCTGATTCCCCAGCTCTGATTCCCCGCCTCTGATTCCCCGCGTCTGATTCCCTGCCTCTGATTCCCCGCCTCTGATTCCCCAGCTCTGATTCCCCACCTCTGATTCCCCGCATCTGATTCCCTGCCTCTGATTCCCCGCCTCTGATTCGCCATCTCTGAATCACCACCTCTGATTCACCACCTCTGATTCCCCATATCTGATTCCCCGCCTCTGTTTCCCCATATCTCATTCCCGGACTCTGATTCCCCACCTCTGATTCCCCAGCTCTGATTCGGCACATCCGATTCCCTGCCTCTGATACCCCGCCTCTGATTCCCCGCGTCTGATTCCCTACCTCTGATTCACAACCCTCGATTCCCCACCTCTGATTCCCTATATCTGATTCTCCGCCTCTGTTTCCCAGCCTCTGATTCTCTGACTCTGTTTCCCCATATCTGATTCGCCGCCTCTGATTCCCCAACTCTGATTCCCCGCCTCTGATTCCCCAGCTCTGATTCCCCGCCTCTGATACCCCGCGTCTGATTCCCTGCCTCTGATTCCCTGCCTCTGATTCCCCAGCTCTGATTCCCCACCTCTGATTCCCCGCGTCTGATTCCCTGCCTCTGATTCCCCGCCTCTGATTCCCCATCTATGAATCAACACCTCTGAATCACCACCTCTGATTCCCCATATCTGATTCCCCGCCTCTGTTTCCCCGCCTCAGATTCCCCGCCTCTGATTCCCGGACTCTGAGTCCCCACCTCTGATTCCCGGCCTCTGATTCCCGGCCTCTGATCCCCGGCCTCTGATTCCCGGCCTCTGATTCCCGGCCTCTGATTCCCCGCTTCTGATTCTGATTCCCTGCCTCTGATTCCCATCTCTGATTCCCCACATCTCATTCCATGCCTCTGATTCCCTGCCTCTGATCCCCACCTTTGATTCCCCGCCTCTGATTCCCAACCTCTGATTCCCCGCCTCTGATTCCCCGTGTCTGATTCCTTACCTCTGATTCCCAATCTATGATTCCCCACCTCTGATTCCCTATATCTGATTCTCCGCCTCTGTTTCCCAGCCTCTATTCTCTGACTCTGTTTCCCCATATCTGATTCCCCACCTCTGATTCCCCAACTCTGATTCCCCGCCTCTGATTCCCCAGCTCTGATTCCCCGCCTCTGATACCCCGCATCTGATTCCCTGCCTCTGATTTTCCTCCTCTGATCTCCAGCTCTGATTCCCCACCTCTGATTCCCCACGTCTGATTCCCTGCCTCTGATTCCCCGCCTCTGATTCCCCATTTCTGATTCATCACCTCTGATTCCCCACCTCTGATTCCCCATATCTGATTCCCCGCCTCTGTTTCCCCGACTCTGATTCCCCGCCTCTGATTCCCCATATCTGTTTCTCCGCTTCTGATTCCCCAACTCTGATTCCCCGCCTCTGATTCGCCAGCTATGATTCCCCGCCTCTGATTCCCCGCGTCTGATTCCCTGCCTCTGATTCCCCGCCTCTGAATCCCCATCTCTGATTCACCACCTCTGATTCCCTGCGTCTGATTCCCCGCCTCTGATTCCCCATCTCTGATGCCCCGCCTCTGATTCCCCGCCTCTGATTCCCCGCCTCTGTTTCCCCATATCTGATTCCCGGATTCTGATTCCTCACCTCTGATTCCCCATCTCTGATTCCGCACATCCGATTCCCTGCCTCTGATTCCCCGCCTCTGATTCCCCGTGTCTGATTCCTTACCTCTGATTCCCAATCTATGATTCCCCACCTCTGATTCCCTATATCATATTCTCCGCCTCTGTTTCCCAGCCTCTGATTCTCCGACTCTGTTTCCCCATATCTGATTCCCCACCTCTGATTCCCCAGCTCTTATTCCCCGCCTCTGATACCCCGCGTCTGATTCCCTGCCTCTGATTCCCCGCCTCTGATTCCCCAGCTCTGATTCCCCACCTCTGATTCCCCGCATCTGATTCCCTGCCTCTGATTCCCCGCCTCTGATTCCCCATCTATGAATCACCACCTCTGAATCCCCACCTCTGATTCCCCATATCTGATTCCCCGCCTCTGTTTTCCCATATCTCATTCCCGGACTCTGATTCCCCACATCTGATTCCCCAGCTCTGATTCCGCACATCCGATTCCCTGCCTCTGATACCCCGCCTCTGATTCCCCGCGTCTGATTCCCTACCTCTGATTCACAACCCTCGATTCCCCACCTCTGATTCCCTATATCTGATTCTCCGCCTCTGTTTCCCAGCCTCTGATTCTCTGACTCTGTTTCCCCATATCTGATTCCCCACCTCTGATTCCCCAACTCTGATTCCCCGCCTCTGATTCCCCAGCTCTGATTCCCCGCCTCTGATACCCCGCATCTGATTCCCTGCCTCTGATTCCCCGCCTCTGATCCCCAGCTCTGATTCCCCACCTCTGATTCCCCACGTCTGATTCCCTGCCTCTGATTCCCCGCCTCTGATTCCCCATCTCTGATTCATCACCTCTGATTCCCCACCTCTGATTCCCCATATCTGATTCGCCGCCTCTGTTTCCCCGACTCTGATTCCCCGCCTCTGATTCCCCATCTCTGATTCACCGCCTTTGATTCGCCACCTCTGATTCCCCATATCTGATTCTCCGCTTCTGATTCACCAACTCTGATTCCCCGCCTCTGATTCGCCAGCTATGATTCCCCGCCTCTGATTCCCCGCGTCTGATTCCCTGCCTCTGATTCCCCGCCTCTGAATCCCCATCTCTGATTCACCACCTCTGATTCCCTGCGTCTGATTCCCCGCCTCTGATTCCCCATCTCTGATGCCCCGCCTCTGATTCCCCGCCTCTGATTCCCCGTGTCTGATTCCTTACCTCTGATTCCCAATCTATGATTCCCCACCTCTGATTCCCTATATCATATTCTCCGCCTCTGTTTCCCAGCCTCTGATTCTCCGAATCTGTTTCCAAATATCTGATTCCCCACCTCTGATTCCCCAGCTCTGATTCCCCGCCTCTGTTTCCCCGCGTCTGATTCCCTGCCTCTGATTCCCCGCCTCTGATTCCCCAGCTCTGATTCCCCACCTCTGATTCCCCGCATCTGATTCCCTGCCTCTGATTCCCCGCCTCTGATTCGCCATCTCTGAATCACCACCTCTGATTCACCACCTCTGATTCCCCATATCTGATTCCCCGCCTCTGTTTCCCCATATCTCATTCCCGGACTCTGATTCCCCACCTCTGATTCCCCAGCTCTGATTCCGCACATCCGATTCCCTGCCTCTGATTCCCCGCCTCTGATTCCCCACGTCTGATTCCCTACCTCTGATTCACAACCCTTGATTCCCCACCTCTGATTCCCTATATCTGATTCTCCGCCTCTGTTTCCCAGCCTCTGATTCTCTGACTCTGTTTCCCCATATCTGATTCGCCGCCTCTGATTCCCCAGCTCTGATTCCCCACCTCTGATTCCCCGCGTCTGATTCCCTGCCTCTGATTCCCCGCCTCTGATTCCCCATCTATGAATCACCACCTCTGAATCACCACCTCTGATTCCCCATATCTGATTCCCCGCCTCTGTTTCCCCGCCTCAGATTCCCCGCCTCTGATTCCCGGACTCTGAGTCCCCACCTCTGATTCCTGGCCTCTGATTCCCGGCCTCTGATCCCCGGCCTCTGATTCCCGGCCTCTGATTCCCGGCCTCTGATTCCCCGCTTCTGATTCTGATTCCCTGCCTCTGATTCCCATCTCTGATTCCCCACATCTCATTCCATGCCTCTGATTCCCTGCCTCTGATCCCCACCTTTGATTCCCCGCCTCTGATTCCCAACCTCTGATTCCCCGCGTCTGATTCCTTACCTCTGATTCCCAATCTATGATTCCCCACCTCTGATTCCCTATATCTGATTCTCCGCCTCTGTTTCCCAGCCTCTATTCTCTGACTCTGTTTCCCCATATCTGATTCCCCACCTCTGATTCCCCAACTCTGATTCCCCGCCTCTGATTCCCCAGCTCTGATTCCCCGCCTCTGATACCCCGCATCTGATTCCCTGCCTCTGATTTTCCTCCTCTGATCTCCAGCTCTGATTCCCCACCTCTGATTCCCCACGTCTGATTCCCTGCCTCTGATTCCCCGCCTCTGATTCCCCATTTCTGATTCATCACCTCTGATTCCCCACCTCTGATTCCCCATATCTGATTCCCCGCCTCTGTTTCCCCGACTCTGATTCCCCGCCTCTGATTCCCCATATCTGATTCTCCGCTTCTGATTCCCCAACTCTGATTCCCCGCCTCTGATTCGCCAGCTATGATTCCCCGCCTCTGATTCCCCGCGTCTGATTCCCTGCCTCTGATTCCCCTCCTCTGAATCCCCATCTCTGATTCACCACCTCTGATTCCCTGCGTCTGATTCCCCGCCTCTGATTCCCCATCTCTGATGCCCCGCCTCTGATTCCCCGCCTCTGTTTCCCCATATCTGATTCCCGGATTCTGATTCCTCACCTCTGATTCCCCATCTCTGATTCCGCACATCCGATTCCCTGCCTCTTTTTCCCCGCCTCTGATTCCCCGTGTCTGATTCCTTACCTCTGATTCCCAATCTATGATTCCCCACCTCTGATTCCCTATATCATATTCTCCGCCTCTGTTTCCCAGCCTCTGATTCTCCGACTCTGTTTCCCCATATCTGATTCCCCACCTCTGATTCCCCAGCTCTTATTCCCCGCCTCTGATACCCCGCGTCTGATTCCCTGCCTCTGATTCCCCGCCTCTGATTCCCCAGCTCTGATTCCCCACCTCTGATTCCCCGCATCTGATTCCCTGCCTCTGATTCCCCGCCTCTGATTCCCCATCTATGAATCACCACCTCTGAATCACCACCTCTGATTCCCCATATCTGATTCCCTGCCTCTGTTTTCCCATATCTCATTCCCGGACTCTGATTCCCCACCTCTGATTCCCCAGCTCTGATTCCGCACATCTGATTCCCTGCCTCTGATACCCCGCCTCTGATTCCCCGCGTCTGATTCCCTACCTCTGATTCACAACCCTCGATTCCCCACCTCTGATTCCCTATATCTGATTCTCCGCCTCTGTTTCCCAGCCTCTGATTCTCTGACTCTGTTTCCCCATATCTGATTCCCCACCTCTGATTCCCCAACTCTGATTCCCCGCCTCTGATTCCCCAGCTCTGATTCCCCGCCTCTGATTCCCCAGCTCTGATTCCCCGCCTCTGATACCCCGCATCTGATTCCCTGCCTCTGATTCCCCGCCTCTGATCCCCAGCTCTGATTCCCCACCTCTGATTCCCCACGTCTGATTCCCTGCCTCTGATTCCCCGCCTCTGATTCCCCAGCTCTGATTCCCCACCTCTGATTCCCCGCATCTGATTCCCTGCCTCTGATTCCCCGCCTCTGATTCGCCATCTCTGAATCACCACCTCTGATTCACCACCTCTGATTCCCCATATCTGATTCCCCGCCTCTGTTTCCCCATATCTCATTCCCGGACTCTGATTCCCCACCTCTGATTCCCCAGCTCTGATTCCGCACATCCGATTCCCTGCCTCTGATTCCCCACGTCTGATTCCCTACCTCTGATTCACAACCCTTGATTCCCCACCTCTGATTCCCTATATCTGATTCTCCGCCTCTGTTTCCCAGCCTCTGATTCTCTGACTCTGTTTCCCCATATCTGATTCGCCGCCTCTGATTCCCCAGCTCTGATTCCCCACCTCTGATTCCCCGCGTCTGATTCCCTGCCTCTGATTCCCCGCCTCTGATTCCCCATCTATGAATCACCACCTCTGAATCACCACCTCTGATTCCCCATATCTGATTCCCCGCCTCTGTTTCCCCGCCTCAGATTCCCCGCCTCTGATTCCCGGACTCTGAGTCCCCACCTCTGATTCCCGGCCTCTGATTCCCGGCCTCTGATCCCCGGCCTCTGATTCCCGGCCTCTGATTCCCGGCCTCTGATTCCCCGCTTCTGATTCTGATTCCCTGCCTCTGATTCCCATCTCTGATTCCCCACATCTCATTCCATGCCTCTGATTCCCTGCCTCTGATCCCCACCTTTGATTCCCCGCCTCTGATTCCCAACCTCTGATTCCCCGCCTCTGATTCCCCGCGTCTGATTCCTTACCTCTGATTCCCAATCTATGATTCCCCACCTCTGATTCCCTATATCTGATTCTCTGCCTCTGTTTCCCAGCCTCTATTCTCTGACTCTGTTTCCCCATATCTGATTCCCCACCTCTGATTCCCCAACTCTGATTCCCCGCCTCTGATTCCCCAGCTCTGATTCCCCGCCTCTGATACCCCGCATCTGATTCCCTGCCTCTGATTTTCCTCCTCTGATCTCCAGCTCTGATTCCCCACCTCTGATTCCCCACGTCTGATTCCCTGCCTCTGATTCCCCGCCTCTGATTCCCCATTTCTGATTCATCACCTCTGATTCCCCACCTCTGATTCCCCATATCTGATTCCCCGCCTCTGTTTCCCCGACTCTGATTCCCCGCCTCTGATTCCCCATATCTGATTCTCCGCTTCTGATTCCCCAACTCTGATTCCCCGCCTCTGATTCGCCAGCTATGATTCCCCGCCTCTGATTCCCCGCGTCTGATTCCCTGCCTCTGATTCCCCGCCTCTGAATCCCCATCTCTGATTCACCACCTCTGATTCCCTGCGTCTGATTCCCCGCCTCTGATTCCCCATCTCTGATGCCCCGCCTCTGATTCCCCGCCTCTGATTCCCCGCCTCTGTTTCCCCATATCTGATTCCCGGATTCTGATTCCTCACCTCTGATTCCCCATCTCTGATTCCGCACATCCGATTCCCTGCCTCTGATTCCCCGCCTCTGATTCCCCGTGTCTGATTCCTTACCTCTGATTCCAAATCTATGATTCCCCACCTCTGATTCCCTATATCATATTCTCCGCCTCTGTTTCCCAGCCTCTGATTCTCCGACTCTGTTTCCCCATATCTGATTCCCCGCCTCTGATCCCCAGCTCTGATTCCCCACCTCTGATTCCCCACGTCTGATTCCCTGCCTCTGATTCCCCGCCTCTGATTCCCCAGCTCTGATTCCCCACCTCTGATTCCCCGCATCTGATTCCCTGCCTCTGATTCCCCGCCTCTGATTCGCCATCTCTGAATCACCACCTCTGATTCACCACCTCTGATTCCCCATATCTGATTCCCCGCCTCTGTTTCCCCATATCTCATTCCCGGACTCTGATTCCCCACCTCTGATTCCCCAGCTCTGATTCCGCACATCCGATTCCCTGCCTCTGATTCCCCGCCTCTGATTCCCCACGTCTGATTCCCTACCTCTGATTCACAACCCTTGATTCCCCACCTCTGATTCCCTATATCTGATTCTCCGCCTCTGTTTCCCAGCCTCTGATTCTCTGACTCTGTTTCCCCATATCTGATTCGCCGCCTCTGATTCCCCAACTCTGATTCCCCGCCTCTGATTCCCCAGCTCTGATTCCCCGCCTCTGATACCCCGCGTCTGATTCCCTGCCTCTGATTCCCTGCCTCTGATTCCCCAGCTCTGATTCCCCACCTCTGATTCCCCGCGTCTGATTCCCTGCCTCTGATTCCCCGCCTCTGATTCCCCATCTATGAATCAACACCTCTGAATCACCACCTCTGATTCCCCATATCTGATTCCCCGCCTCTGTTTCCCCGCCTCAGATTCCCCGCCTCTGATTCCCGGACTCTGAGTCCCCACCTCTGATTCCCGGCCTCTGATTCCCGGCCTCTGATCCCCGGCCTCTGATTCCCGGCCTCTGATTCCCGGCCTCTGATTCCCCGCTTCTGATTCTGATTCCCTACCTCTGATTCACAACCCTCGATTCCCCACCTCTGATTCCCTATATCTGATTCTCCGCCTCTGTTTCCCAGCCTCTGATTCTCTGACTCTGTTTCCCCATATCTGATTCCCCACCTCTGATTCCCCAACTCTGATTCCCCGCCTCTGATTCCCCAGCTCTGATTCCCCGCCTCTGATTCCCCAGCTCTGATTCCCCGCCTCTGATACCCCGCATCTGATTCCCTGCCTCTGATTCCCCGCCTCTGATCCCCAGCTCTGATTCCCCACCTCTGATTCCCCACGTCTGATTCCCTGCCTCTGATTCCCCGCCTCTGATTCCCCAGCTCTGATTCCCCACCTCTGATTCCCCGCATCTGATTCCCTGCCTCTGATTCCCCGCCTCTGATTCGCCATCTCTGAATCACCACCTCTGATTCACCACCTCTGATTCCCCTTATCTGATTCCCCGCCTCTGTTTCCCCATATCTCATTCCCGGACTCTGATTCCCCACCTCTGATTCCCCAGCTCTGATTCCGCACATCCGATTCCCTGCCTCTGATTCCCCGCCTCTGATTCCCCACGTCTGATTCCCTACCTCTGATTCACAACCCTTGATTCCCCACCTCTGATTCCCTATATCTGATTCTCCGCCTCTGTTTCCCAGCCTCTGATTCTCTGACTCTGTTTCCCCATATCTGATTCGCCGCCTCTGATTCCCCAGCTCTGATTCCCCACCTCTGATTCCCCGCGTCTGATTCCCTGCCTCTGATTCCCCGCCTCTGATTCCCCATCTATGAATCACCACCTCTGAATCACCACCTCTGATTCCCCATATCTGATTCCCCGCCTCTGTTTCCCCGCCTCAGATTCCCCGCCTCTGATTCCCGGACTCTGAGTCCCCACCTCTGATTCCCGGCCTCTGATTCCCGGCCACTGATCCCCGGCCTCTGATTCCCGGCCTCTGATTCCCGGCCTCTGATTCCCCGCTTCTGATTCTGATTCCCTGCCTCTGATTCCCATCTCTGATTCCCCACATCTCATTCCATGCCTCTGATTCCCTGCCTCTGATCCCCACCTTTGATTCCCCGCCTCTGATTCCCAACCTCTGATTCCCCGCCTCTGATTCCCCGCGTCTGATTCCTTACCTCTGATTCCCAATCTATGATTCCCCACCTCTGATTCCCTATATCTGATTCTCTGCCTCTGTTTCCCAGCCTCTATTCTCTGACTCTGTTTCCCCATATCTGATTCCCCACCTCTGATTCCCCAACTCTGATTCCCCGCCTCTGATTCCCCAGCTCTGATTCCCCGCCTCTGATACCCCGCATCTGATTCCCTGCCTCTGATTTTCCTCCTCTGATCTCCAGCTCTGATTCCCCACCTCTGATTCCCCACGTCTGATTCCCTGCCTCTGATTCCCCGCCTCTGATTCCCCATTTCTGATTCATCACCTCTGATTCCCCACCTCTGATTCCCCATATCTGATTCCCCGCCTCTGTTTCCCCGACTCTGATTCCCCGCCTCTGATTCCCCATATCTGATTCTCCGCTTCTGATTCCCCAACTCTGATTCCCCGCCTCTGATTCGCCAGCTATGATTCCCCGCCTCTGATTCCCCGCGTCTGATTCCCTGCCTCTGATTCCCCGCCTCTGAATCCCCATCTCTGATTCACCACCTCTGATTCCCTGCGTCTGATTCCCCGCCTCTGATTCCCCATCTCTGATGCCCCGCCTCTGATTCCCCGCCTCTGATTCCCCGCCTCTGTTTCCCCATATCTGATACCCGGATTCTGATTCCTCACCTCTGATTCCCCATCTCTGATTCCGCACATCCGATTCCCTGCCTCTGATTCCCCGCCTCTGATTCCCCGTGTCTGATTCCTTACCTCTGATTCCAAATCTATGATTCCCCACCTCTGATTCCCTATATCATATTCTCCGCCTCTGTTTCCCAGCCTCTGATTCTCCGACTCTGTTTCCCCATATCTGATTCCCCGCCTCTGATCCCCAGCTCTGATTCCCCACCTCTGATTCCCCACGTCTGATTCCCTGCCTCTGATTCCCCGCCTCTGATTCCCCAGCTCTGATTCCCCACCTCTGATTCCCCGCATCTGATTCCCTGCCTCTGATTCCCCGCCTCTGATTCGCCATCTCTGAATCACCACCTCTGATTCACCACCTCTGATTCCCCATATCTGATTCCCCGCCTCTGTTTCCCCATATCTCATTCCCGGACTCTGATTCCCCACCTCTGATTCCCCAGCTCTGATTCCGCACATCCGATTCCCTGCCTCTGATTCCCCGCCTCTGATTCCCCACGTCTGATTCCCTACCTCTGATTCACAACCCTTGATTCCCCACCTCTGATTCCCTATATCTGATTCTCCGCCTCTGTTTCCCAGCCTCTGATTCTCTGACTCTGTTTCCCCATATCTGATTCGCCGCCTCTGATTCCCCAGCTCTGATTCCCCACCTCTGATTCCCCGCGTCTGATTCCCTGCCTCTGATTCCCCGCCTCTGATTCCCCATCTATGAATCACCACCTCTGAATCACCACCTCTGATTCCCCATATCTGATTCCCCGCCTCTGTTTCCCCGCCTCAGATTCCCCGCCTCTGATTCCCGGACACTGAGTCCCCACCTCTGATTCCCGGCCTCTGATTCCCGGCCTCTGATCCCCGGCCTCTGATTCCCGGCCTCTGATTCCCGGCCTCTGATTCCCCGCTTCTGATTCTGATTCCCTGCCTCTGATTCCCATCTCTGATTCCCCACATCTCATTCCATGCCTCTGATTCCCTGCCTCTGATCCCCACCTTTGATTCCCCGCCTCTGATTCCCAACCTCTGATTCCCCGCCTCTGATTCCCCGCGTCTGATTCCTTACCTCTGATTCCCAATCTATGATTCCCCACCTCTGATTCCCTATATCTGATTCTCCGCCTCTGTTTCCCAGCCTCTATTCTCTGACTCTGTTTCCCCATATCTGATTCCCCACCTCTGATTCCCCAACTCTGATTCCCCGCCTCTGATTCCCCAGCTCTGATTCCCCGCCTCTGATACCCCGAATCTGATTCCCTGCCTCTGATTTTCCTCCTCTGATCTCCAGCTCTGATTCCCCACGTCTGATTCCCTGCCTCTGATTCCCCGCCTCTGATTCCCCATTTCTGATTCATCACCTCTGATTCCCTGCGTCTGATTCCCCGCCTCTGATTCCCCATCTCTGATGCCCCGCCTCTGATTCCCCGCCTCTGATTCCCCGCCTCTGTTTCCCCATATCTGATTCCCGGATTCTGATTCCTCACCTCTGATTCCCCATCTCTGATTCCGCACATCCGATTCCCTGCCTCTGATTCCCCGCCTCTGATTCCCCGTGTCTGATTCCTTACCTCTGATTCCCAATCTATGATTCCCCACCTCTGATTCCCTATATCATATTCTCCGCCTCTGTTTCCCAGCCTCTGATTCTCCGACTCTGTTTCCCCATATCTGATTCCCCACCTCTGATTCCCCAGCTCTTATTCCCCGCCTCTGATACCCCGCGTCTGATTCCCTGCCTCTGATTCCCCACCTCTGATTCCCCAGCTCTGATTCCCCAGCTCTGATTCCCCGCATCTGATTCCCTGCCTCTGATTCCCCGCCTCTGATTCCCCATCTATGAATCACCACCTCTGAATCACCACCTCTGATTCCCCATATCTGATTCCCCGCCTCTGTTTTCCCATATCTCATTCCCGGACTCTGATTCCCCACCTCTGATTCCCCAGCTCTGATTCCGCACATCCGATTCCCTGCCTCTGATACCCCGCCTCTGATTCCCCGCGTCTGATTCCCTACCTCTGATTCACAACCCTCGATTCCCCACCTCTGATTCCCTATATCTGATTCTCCGCCTCTGTTTCCCAGCCTCTGATTCTCTGACTCTGTTTCCCCATATCTGATTCCCCACCTCTGATTCCCCAACTCTGATTCCCCGCCTCTGATTCCCCAGCTCTGATTCCCCGCCTCTGATACCCCGCATCTGATTCCCTGCCTCTGATTCCCCGCCTCTGATCCCCAGCTCTGATTCCCCACCTCTGATTCCCCACGTCTGATTCCCTGCCTCTGATTCCCCGCCTCTGATTCCCCATCTCTGATTCATCACCTCTGATTCCCCACCTCTGATTCCCCATATCTGATTCCCCGCCTCTGTTTCCCCGACTCTGATTCCCCGCCTCTGATTCCCCATCTCTGATTCACCGCCTTTGATTCGCCACCTCTGATTCCCCATATCTGATTCTCCGCTTCTGATTCCCCAACTCTGATTCCCCGCCTCTGATTCGCCAGCTATGATTCCCCGCCTCTGATTCCCCGCGTCTTATTCCCTGCCTCTGATTCCCCGCCTCTGAATCCCCATCTCTGATTCACCACCTCTGATTCCCTGCGTCTGATTCCCCGCCTCTGATTCCCCATCTCTGATGCCCCGCCTCTGATTCCCCGCCTCTGATTCCCCGTGTCTGATTCCTTACCTCTGATTCCCAATCTATGATTCCCCACCTCTGATTCCCTATATCATATTCTCCGCCTCTGTTTCCCAGCCTCTGATTCTCCGAATCTGTTTCCAAATATCTGATTCCCCACCTCTGATTCCCCAGCTCTGATTCCCCGCCTCTGATTCCCCGCGTCTGATTCCCTGCCTCTGATTCCCCGCCTCTGATTCCCCAGCTCTGATTCCCCACCTCTGATTCCCCGCATCTGATTCCCTGCCTCTGATTCCCCGCCTCTGATTCGCCATCTCTGAATCACCACCTCTGATTCACCACCTCTGATTCCCCATATCTGATTCCCCGCCTCTGTTTCCCCATATCTCATTCCCGGACTCTGATTCCCCACCTCTGATTCCCCAGCTCTGATTCCGCACATCCGATTCCCTGCCTCTGATTCCCCGCCTCTGATTCCCCACGTCTGATTCCCTACCTCTGATTCACAACCCTTGATTCCCCACCTCTGATTCCTTATATCTGATTCTCCGCCTCTGTTTCCCAGCCTCTGATTCTCTGACTCTGTTTCCCCATATCTGATTCGCCGCCTCTGATTCCCCAGCTCTGATTCCCCACCTCTGATTCCCCGCGTCTGATTCCCTGCCTCTGATTCCCCGCCTCTGATTCCCCATCTATGAATCACCACCTCTGAATCACCACCTCTGATTCCCCATATCTGATTCCCCGCCTCTGTTTCCCCGCCTCAGATTCCCCGCCTCTGATTCCCGGACTCTGAGTCCCCACCTCTGATTCCCGGCCTCTGATTCCCGGCCTCTGATCCCCGGCCTCTGATTCCCGGCCTCTGATTCCCGGCCTCTGATTCCCCGCTTCTGATTCTGATTCCCTGCCTCTGATTCCCATCTCTGATTCCCCACATCTCATTCCATGCCTCTGATTCCCTGCCTCTGATCCCCACCTTTGATTCCCCGCCTCTGATTCCCAACCTCTGATTCCCCGCCTCTGATTCCCCGCGTCTGATTCCTTACCTCTGATTCACAATCTATGATTCCCCACCTCTGATTCCCTATATCTGATTCTCCGCCTCTGTTTCCCAGCCTCTATTCTCTGACTCTGTTTCCCCATATCTGATTCCCCACCTCTGATTCCCCAACTCTGATTCCCCGCCTCTGATTCCCCAGCTCTGATTCCCCGCCTCTGATACCCCGCATCTGATTCCCTGCCTCTGATTTTCCTCCTCTGATCTCCAGCTCTGATTCCCCACCTCTGATTCCCCACGTCTGATTCCCTGCCTCTGATTCCCCGCCTCTGATTCCCCATTTCTGATTCATCACCTCTGATTCCCCACCTCTGATTCCCCATATCTGATTCCCCGCCTCTGTTTCCCCGACTCTGATTCCCCGCCTCTGATTCCCCATATCTGATTCTCCGCTTCTGATTCCCCAACTCTGATTCCCCGCCTCTGATTCGCCAGCTATGATTCCCCGCCTCTGATTCCCCGCGTCTGATTCCCTGCCTCTGATTCCCCGCCTCTGAATCCCCATCTCTGATTCACCACCTCTGATTCCCTGCGTCTGATTCCCCGCCTCTGATTCCCCATCTCTGATGCCCCGCCTCTGATTCCCCGCCTCTGATTCCCCGCCTCTGTTTCCCCATATCTGATTCCCGGATTCTGATTCCTCACCTCTGATTCCCCATCTCTGATTCCGCACATCCGATTCCCTGCCTCTGATTCCCCGCCTCTGATTCCCCGTGTCTGATTCCTTACCTCTGATTCCCAATCTATGATTCCCCACCTCTGATTCCCTATATCATATTCTCCGCCTCTGTTTCCCAGCCTCTGATTCTCCGACTCTGTTTCCCCATATCTGATTCCCCACCTCTGATTCCCCAGCTCTTATTCCCCGCCTCTGATACCCCGCGTCTGATTCCCTGCCTCTGATTCCCCGCCTCTGATTCCCCAGCTCTGATTCCCCACCTCTGATTCCCCGCATCTGATTCCCTGCCTCTGATTCCCCGCCTCTGATTCCCCATCTATGAATCACCACCTCTGAATCACCACCTCTGATTCCCCATATCTGATTCCCTGCCTCTGTTTTCCCATATCTCATTCCCGGACTCTGATTCCCCACCTCTGATTCCCCAGCTCTGATTCCGCACATCCGATTCCCTGCCTCTGATACCCCGCCTCTGATTCCCCGCGTCTGATTCCCTACCTCTGATTCACAACCCTCGATTCCCCACCTCTGATTCCCTATATCTGATTCTCCGCCTCTGTTTCCCAGCCTCTGATTCTCTGACTCTGTTTCCCCATATCTGATTCCCCACCTCTGATTCCCCAACTCTGATTCCCCGCCTCTGATTCCCCAGCTCTGATTCCCCGCCTCTGATTCCCCAGCTCTGATTCCCCGCCTCTGATACCCCGCATCTGATTCCCTGCCTCTGATTCCCCGCCTCTGATCCCCAGCTCTGATTCCCCACCTCTGATTCCCCACGTCTGATTCCCTGCCTCTGATTCCCCGCCTCTGATTCCCCAGCTCTGATTCCCCACCTCTGATTCCCCGCATCTGATTCCCTGCCTCTGATTCCCCGCCTCTGATTCGCCATCTCTGAATCACCACCTCTGATTCACCACCTCTGATTCCCCATATCTGATTCCCCGCCTCTGTTTCCCCATATCTCATTCCCGGACTCTGATTCCCCACCTCTGATTCCCCAGCTCTGATTCCGCACATCCGATTCCCTGCCTCTGATTCCCCGCCTCTGATTCCCCACGTCTGATTCCCTACCTCTGATTCACAACCCTTGATTCCCCACCTCTGATTCCCTATATCTGATTCTCCTCCTCTGTTTCCCAGCCTCTGATTCTCTGACTCTGTTTCCCCATATCTGATTCGCCGCCTCTGATTCCCCAGCTCTGATTCCCCACCTCTGATTCCCCGCGTCTGATTCCCTGCCTCTGATTCCCCGCCTCTGATTCCCCATCTATGAATCACCACCTCTGAATCACCACCTCTGATTCCCCATATCTGATTCCCCGCCTCTGTTTCCCCGCCTCAGATTCCCCGCCTCTGATTCCCGGACTCTGAGTCCCCACCTCTGATTCCCGGCCTCTGATTCCCGGCCTCTGATCCCCGGCCTCTGATTCCCGGCCTCTGATTCCCGGCCTCTGATTCCCCGCTTCTGATTCTGATTCCCTGCCTCTGATTCCCATCTCTGATTCCCCACATCTCATTCCATGCCTCTGATTCCCTGCCTCTGATCCCCACCTTTGATTCCCCGCCTCTGATTCCCAACCTCTGATTCCCCGCCTCTGATTCCCCGCGTCTGATTCCTTACCTCTGATTCCCAATCTATGATTCCCCACCTCTGATTCCCTATATCTGATTCTCCGCCTCTGTTTCCCAGCCTCTATTCTCTGACTCTGTTTCCCCATATCTGATTCCCCACCTCTGATTCCCCACCTCTGATTCCCCAACTCTGATTCCCCGCCTCTGATTCCCCAGCTCTGATTCCCCGCCTCTGATACCCCGCATCTGATTCCCTGCCTCTGATTCCCCGCCTCTGATCCCCAGCTCTGATTCCCCACCTCTGATTCCCCACGTCTGATTCCCTGCCTCTGATTCCCCGCCTCTGATTCCCCATCTCTGATTCATCACCTCTGATTCCCCACCTCTGATTCCCCATATCTGATTCCCCGCCTCTGTTTCCCCGACTCTGATTCCCCGCCTCTGATTCCCCATCTCTGATTCACCGCCTTTGATTCGCCACCTCTGATTCCCCATATCTGATTCTCCGCTTCTGATTCCCCAACTCTGATTCCCCGCCTCTGATTCGCCAGCTATGATTCCCCGCCTCTGATTCCCCGCGTCTTATTCCCTGCCTCTGATTCCCCGCCTCTGAATCCCCATCTCTGATTCACCACCTCTGATTCCCTGCGTCTGATTCCCCGCCTCTGATTCCCCATCTCTGATGCCCCGCCTCTGATTCCCCGCCTCTGATTCCCCGTGTCTGATTCCTTACCTCTGATTCCCAATCTATGATTCCCCACCTCTGATTCCCTATATCATATTCTCCGCCTCTGTTTCCCAGCCTCTGATTCTCCGAATCTGTTTCCAAATATCTGATTCCCCACCTCTGATTCCCCAGCTCTGATTCCCCGCCTCTGATTCCCCGCGTCTGATTCCCTGCCTCTGATTCCCCGCCTCTGATTCCCCAGCTCTGATTCCCCACCTCTGATTCCCCGCATCTGATTCCCTGCCTCTGATTCCCCGCCTCTGATTCGCCATCTCTGAATCACCACCTCTGATTCACCACCTCTGATTCCCCATATCTGATTCCCCGCCTCTGTTTCCCCATATCTCATTCCCGGACTCTGATTCCCCACCTCTGATTCCCCAGCTCTGATTCCGCACATCCGATTCCCTGCCTCTGATTCCCCGCCTCTGATTCCCCACGTCTGATTCCCTACCTCTGATTCACAACCCTTGATTCCCCACCTCTGATTCCTTATATCTGATTCTCCGCCTCTGTTTCCCAGCCTCTGATTCTCTGACTCTGTTTCCCCATATCTGATTCGCCGCCTCTGATTCCCCAGCTCTGATTCCCCACCTCTGATTCCCCGCGTCTGATTCCCTGCCTCTGATTCCCCGCCTCTGATTCCCCATCTATGAATCACCACCTCTGAATCACCACCTCTGATTCCCCATATCTGATTCCCCGCCTCTGTTTCCCCGCCTCAGATTCCCCGCCTCTGATTCCCGGACTCTGAGTCCCCACCTCTGATTCCCGGCCTCTGATTCCCGGCCTCTGATCCCCGGCCTCTGATTCCCGGCCTCTGATTCCCGGCCTCTGATTCCCCGCTTCTGATTCTGATTCCCTGCCTCTGATTCCCATCTCTGATTCCCCACATCTCATTCCATGCCTCTGATTCCCTGCCTCTGATCCCCACCTTTGATTCCCCGCCTCTGATTCCCAACCTCTGATTCCCCGCCTCTGATTCCCCGCGTCTGATTCCTTACCTCTGATTCACAATCTATGATTCCCCACCTCTGATTCCCTATATCTGATTCTCCGCCTCTGTTTCCCAGCCTCTATTCTCTGACTCTGTTTCCCCATATCTGATTCCCCACCTCTGATTCCCCAACTCTGATTCCCCGCCTCTGATTCCCCAGCTCTGATTCCCCGCCTCTGATACCCCGCATCTGATTCCCTGCCTCTGATTTTCCTCCTCTGATCTCCAGCTCTGATTCCCCACCTCTGATTCCCCACGTCTGATTCCCTGCCTCTGATTCCCCGCCTCTGATTCCCCATTTCTGATTCATCACCTCTGATTCCCCACCTCTGATTCCCCATATCTGATTCCCCGCCTCTGTTTCCCCGACTCTGATTCCCCGCCTCTGATTCCCCATATCTGATTCTCCGCTTCTGATTCCCCAACTCTGATTCCCCGCCTCTGATTCGCCAGCTATGATTCCCCGCCTCTGATTCCCCGCGTCTGATTCCCTGCCTCTGATTCCCCGCCTCTGAATCCCCATCTCTGATTCACCACCTCTGATTCCCTGCGTCTGATTCCCCGCCTCTGATTCCCCATCTCTGATGCCCCGCCTCTGATTCCCCGCCTCTGATTCCCCGCCTCTGTTTCCCCATATCTGATTCCCGGATTCTGATTCCTCACCTCTGATTCCCCATCTCTGATTCCGCACATCCGATTCCCTGCCTCTGATTCCCCGCCTCTGATTCCCCGTGTCTGATTCCTTACCTCTGATTCCCAATCTATGATTCCCCACCTCTGATTCCCTATATCATATTCTCCGCCTCTGTTTCCCAGCCTCTGATTCTCCGACTCTGTTTCCCCATATCTGATTCCCCACCTCTGATTCCCCAGCTCTTATTCCCCGCCTCTGATACCCCGCGTCTGATTCCCTGCCTCTGATTCCCCGCCTCTGATTCCCCAGCTCTGATTCCCCACCTCTGATTCCCCGCATCTGATTCCCTGCCTCTGATTCCCCGCCTCTGATTCCCCATCTATGAATCACCACCTCTGAATCACCACCTCTGATTCCCCATATCTGATTCCCTGCCTCTGTTTTCCCATATCTCATTCCCGGACTCTGATTCCCCACCTCTGATTCCCCAGCTCTGATTCCGCACATCCGATTCCCTGCCTCTGATACCCCGCCTCTGATTCCCCGCGTCTGATTCCCTACCTCTGATTCACAACCCTCGATTCCCCACCTCTGATTCCCTATATCTGATTCTCCGCCTCTGTTTCCCAGCCTCTGATTCTCTGACTCTGTTTCCCCATATCTGATTCCCCACCTCTGATTCCCCAACTCTGATTCCCCGCCTCTGATTCCCCAGCTCTGATTCCCCGCCTCTGATTCCCCAGCTCTGATTCCCCGCCTCTGATACCCCGCATCTGATTCCCTGCCTCTGATTCCCCGCCTCTGATCCCCAGCTCTGATTCCCCACCTCTGATTCCCCACGTCTGATTCCCTGCCTCTGATTCCCCGCCTCTGATTCCCCAGCTCTGATTCCCCACCTCTGATTCCCCGCATCTGATTCCCTGCCTCTGATTCCCCGCCTCTGATTCGCCATCTCTGAATCACCACCTCTGATTCACCACCTCTGATTCCCCATATCTGATTCCCCGCCTCTGTTTCCCCATATCTCATTCCCGGACTCTGATTCCCCACCTCTGATTCCCCAGCTCTGATTCCGCACATCCGATTCCCTGCCTCTGATTCCCCGCCTCTGATTCCCCACGTCTGATTCCCTACCTCTGATTCACAACCCTTGATTCCCCACCTCTGATTCCCTATATCTGATTCTCCTCCTCTGTTTCCCAGCCTCTGATTCTCTGACTCTGTTTCCCCATATCTGATTCGCCGCCTCTGATTCCCCAGCTCTGATTCCCCACCTCTGATTCCCCGCGTCTGATTCCCTGCCTCTGATTCCCCGCCTCTGATTCCCCATCTATGAATCACCACCTCTGAATCACCACCTCTGATTCCCCATATCTGATTCCCCGCCTCTGTTTCCCCGCCTCAGATTCCCCGCCTCTGATTCCCGGACTCTGAGTCCCCACCTCTGATTCCCGGCCTCTGATTCCCGGCCTCTGATCCCCGGCCTCTGATTCCCGGCCTCTGATTCCCGGCCTCTGATTCCCCGCTTCTGATTCTGATTCCCTGCCTCTGATTCCCATCTCTGATTCCCCACATCTCATTCCATGCCTCTGATTCCCTGCCTCTGATCCCCACCTTTGATTCCCCGCCTCTGATTCCCAACCTCTGATTCCCCGCCTCTGATTCCCCGCGTCTGATTCCTTACCTCTGATTCCCAATCTATGATTCCCCACCTCTGATTCCCTATATCTGATTCTCCGCCTCTGTTTCCCAGCCTCTATTCTCTGACTCTGTTTCCCCATATCTGATTCCCCACCTCTGATTCCCCAACTCTGATTCCCCGCCTCTGATTCCCCAGCTCTGATTCCCCGCCTCTGATACCCCGCATCTGATTCCCTGCCTCTGATTTTCCTCCTCTGATCTCCAGCTCTGATTCCCCACCTCTGATTCCCCACGTCTGATTCCCTGCCTCTGATTCCCCGCCTCTGATTCCCCATTTCTGATTCATCACCTCTGATTCCCCACCTCTGATTCCCCATATCTGATTCCCCGCCTCTGTTTCCCCGACTCTGATTCCCCGCCTCTGATTCCCCATATCTGATTCTCCGCTTCAGATTCCCCAACTCTGATTCCCCGCCTCTGATTCGCCAGCTATGATTCCCCGCCTCTGATTCCCCGCGTCTGATTCCCTGCCTCTGATTCCCCGCCTCTGAATCCCCATCTCTGATTCACCACCTCTGATTCCCTGCGTCTGATTCCCCACCTCTGATTCCCCATCTCTGATGCCCCGCCTCTGATTCCCCGCCTCTGATTCCCCGCCACTGTTTCCCCATATCTGATTCCCGGATTCTGATTCCTCACCTCTGATTCCCCATCTCTGATTCCGCACATCCGATTCCCTGCCTCTGATTCCCCGCCTCTGATTCCCCGTGTCTGATTCCTTACCTCTGATTCCCAATCTATGATTCCCCACCTCTGATTCCCTATATCATATTCTCCGCCTCTGTTTCCCAGCCTCTGATTCTCCGACTCTGTTTCCCCATATCTGATTCCCCGCCTCTGATCCCCAGCTCTGATTCCCCACCTCTGATTCCCCACGTCTGATTCCCTGCCTCTGATTCCCCGCCTCTGATTCCCCAGCTCTGATTCCCCACCTCTGATTCCCCGCATCTGATTCCCTGCCTCTGATTCCCCGCCTCTGATTCGCCATCTCTGAATCACCACCTCTGATTCACCACCTCTGATTCCCCATATCTGATTCCCCGCCTCTGTTTCCCCATATCTCATTCCCGGACTCTGATTCCCCACCTCTGATTCCCCAGCTCTGATTCCGCACATCCGATTCCCTGCCTCTGATACCCCGCCTCTGATTCCCCGCGTCTGATTCCCTACCTCTGATTCACAACCCTCGATTCCCCACCTCTGATTCCCTATATCTGATTCTCCGCTTCTGTTTCCCAGCCTCTGATTCTCTGACTCTGTTTCCCCATATCTGATTCCCCACCTCTGATTCCCCAACTCTTATTCCCCGCCTCTGATTCCCCAGCTCTGATTCCCCGCCTCTGATTCCACAGCTCTGATTCCCCGCCTCTGATACCCCGCATCTGATTCCCTGCCTCTGATTCCCCGCCTCTGATCCCCAGCTCTGATTCCCCACCTCTGATTCCCCACGTCTGATTCCCTGCCTCTGATTCCCCGCCTCTGATTCCCCAGCTCTGATTCCCCACCTCTGATTCCCCGCATCTGATTCCCTGCCTCTGATTCCCCGCCTCTGATTCGCCATCTCTGAATCACCACCTCTGATTCACCACCTCTGATTCCCCATATCTGATTCCCCGCCTCTGTTTCCCCATATCTCATTCCCGGACTCTGATTCCCCACCTCTGATTCCCCAGCTCTGATTCCGCACATCCGATTCCCTGCCTCTGATTCCCCGCCTCTGATTCCCCACGTCTGATTCCCTACCTCTGATTCACAACCCTTGATTCCCCACCTCTGATTCCCAATATCTGATTCTCCGCCTCTGTTTCCCAGCCTCTGATTCTCTGACTCTGTTTCCCCATATCTGATTCGCCGCCTCTGATTCCCCAGCTCTGATTCCCCACCTCTGATTCCCCGCGTCTGATTCCCTGCCTCTGATTCCCCGCCTCTGATTCCCCATCTATGAATCACCACCTCTGAATCACCACCTCTGATTCCCCATATCTGATTCCCCGCCTCTGTTTCCCCGCCTCAGATTCCCCGCCTCTGATTCCCCAGCTCTGATTCCCCACCTCTGATTCCCCGCATCTGATTCCCTGCCTCTGATTCCCCGCCTCTGATTCCCCATCTATGAATCACCACCTCTGAATCACCACCTCTGATTCCCCATATCTGATTCCCTGCCTCTGTTTTCCCATATCTCATTCCCGGACTCTGATTCCCCACCTCTGATTCCCCAGCTCTGATTCCGCACATCCGATTCCCTGCCTCTGATACCCCGCCTCTGATTCCCCGCGTCTGATTCCCTACCTCTGATTCACAACCCTCGATTCCCCACCTCTGATTCCCTATATCTGATTCTCCGCCTCTGTTTCCCAGCCTCTGATTCTCTGACTCTGTTTCCCCATATCTGATTCCCCACCTCTGATTCCCCAACTCTGATTCCCCGCCTCTGATTCCCCAGCTCTGATTCCCCACCTCTGATTCCCCAGCTCTGATTCCCCGCCTCTGATACCCCGCATCTGATTCCCTGCCTCTGATTCCCCGCCTCTGATCCCCAGCTCTGATTCCCCACCTCTGATTCCCCACGTCTGATTCCCTGCCTCTGATTCCCCGCCTCTGATTCCCCAGCTCTGATTCCCCACCTCTGATTCCCCGCATCTGATTCCCTGCCTCTGATTCCCCGCCTCTGATTCGCCATCTCTGAATCACCACCTCTGATTCACCACCTCTGATTCCCCATATCTGATTCCCCGCCTCTGTTTCCCCATATCTCATTCCCGGACTCTGATTCCCCACCTCTGATTCCCCAGCTCTGATTCCGCACATCCGATTCCCTGCCTCTGATTCCCCGCCTCTGATTCCCCACGTCTGATTCCCTACCTCTGATTCACAACCCTTGATTCCCCACCTCTGATTCCCTATATCTGATTCTCCGCCTCTGTTTCCCAGCCTCTGATTCTCTGACTCTGTTTCCCCATATCTGATTCGCCGCCTCTGATTCCCCAGCTCTGATTCCCCACCTCTGATTCCCCGCGTTTGATTCCCTGCCTCTGATTCCCCGCCTCTGATTCCCCATCTATGAATCACCACCTCTGAATCACCACCTCTGATTCCCCATATCTGATTCCCCGCCTCTGTTTCCCCGCCTCAGATTCCCCGCCTCTGATTCCCGGACTCTGAGTCCCCACCTCTGATTCCCGGCCTCTGATTCCCGGCCTCTGATCCCCGGCCTCTGATTCCCGGCCTCTGATTCCCGGCCTCTGATTCCCCGCTTCTGATTCTGATTCCCTGCCTCTGATTCCCATCTCTGATTCCCCACATCTCATTCCATGCCTCTGATTCCCTGCCTCTGATCCCCACCTTTGATTCCCCGCCTCTGATTCCCAACCTCTGATTCCCCGCCTCTGATTCCCCGCGTCTGATTCCTTACCTCTGATTCCCAATCTATGATTCCCCACCTCTGATTCCCTATATCTGATTCTCCGCCTCTGTTTCCCAGCCTCTATTCTCTGACTCTGTTTCCCCATATCTGATTCCCCACCTCTGATTCCCCAACTCTGATTCCCCGCCTCTGATTCCCCAGCTCTGATTCCCCGCCTCTGATACCCCGCATCTGATTCCCTGCCTCTGATTTTCCTCCTCTGATCTCCAGCTCTGATTCCCCACCTCTGATTCCCCACGTCTGATTCCCTGCCTCTGATTCCCCGCCTCTGATTCCCCATTTCTGATTCATCACCTCTGATTCCCCACCTCTGATTCCCCATATCTGATTCCCCGCCTCTGTTTCCCCGACTCTGATTCCCCGCCTCTGATTCCCCATATCTGATTCTCCGCTTCAGATTCCCCAACTCTGATTCCCCGCCTCTGATTCGCCAGCTATGATTCCCCGCCTCTGATTCCCCGCGTCTGATTCCCTGCCTCTGATTCCCCGCCTCTGAATCCCCATCTCTGATTCACCACCTCTGATTCCCTGCGTCTGATTCCCCGCCTCTGATTCCCCATCTCTGATGCCCCGCCTCTGATTCCCCGCCTCTGATTCCCCGCCACTGTTTCCCCATATCTGATTCCCGGATTCTGATTCCTCACCTCTGATTCCCCATCTCTGATTCCGCACATCCGATTCCCTGCCTCTGATTCCCCGCCTCTGATTCCCCGTGTCTGATTCCTTACCTCTGATTCCCAATCTATGATTCCCCACCTCTGATTCCCTATATCATATTCTCCGCCTCTGTTTCCCAGCCTCTGATTCTCCGACTCTGTTTCCCCATATCTGATTCCCCGCCTCTGATCCCCAGCTCTGATTCCCCACCTCTGATTCCCCACGTCTGATTCCCTGCCTCTGATTCCCCGCCTCTGATTCCCCAGCTCTGATTCCCCACCTCTGATTCCCCGCATCTGATTCCCTGCCTCTGATTCCCCGCCTCTGATTCGCAATCTCTGAATCACCACCTCTGATTCACCACCTCTGATTCCCCATATCTGATTCCCCGCCTCTGTTTCCCCATATCTCATTCCCGGACTCTGATTCCCCACCTCTGATTCCCCAGCTCTGATTCCGCACATCCGATTCCCTGCCTCTGATACCCCGCCTCTGATTCCCCGCGTCTGATTCCCTACCTCTGATTCACAACCCTCGATTCCCCACCTCTGATTCCCTATATCTGATTCTCCGCCTCTGTTTCCCAGCCTCTGATTCTCTGACTCTGTTTCCCCATATCTGATTCCCCACATCTGATTCCCCAACTCTTATTCCCCGCCTCTGATTCCCCAGCTCTGATTCCCCGCCTCTGATTCCACAGCTCTGATTCCCCGCCTCTGATACCCCGCATCTGATTCCCTGCCTCTGATTCCCCGCCTCTGATCCCCAGCTCTGATTCCCCACCTCTGATTCCCCACGTCTGATTCCCTGCCTCTGATTCCCCGCCTCTGATTCCCCAGCTCTGATTCCCCACCTCTGATTCCCCGCATCTGATTCCCTGCCTCTGATTCCCCGCCTCTGATTCGCCATCTCTGAATCACCACCTCTGATTCACCACCTCTGATTCCCCATATCTGATTCCCCGCCTCTGTTTCCCCATATCTCATTCCCGGACTCTGATTCCCCACCTCTGATTCCCCAGCTCTGATTCCGCACATCCGATTCCCTGCCTCTGATTCCCCGCCTCTGATTCCCCACGTCTGATTCCCTACCTCTGATTCACAACCCTTGATTCCCCACCTCTGATTCCCTATATCTGATTCTCCGCCTCTGTTTCCCAGCCTCTGATTCTCTGACTCTGTTTCCCCATATCTGATTCGCCGCCTCTGATTCCCCAGCTCTGATTCCCCACCTCTGATTCCCCGCGTCTGATTCCCTGCCTCTGATTCCCCGCCTCTGATTCCCCATCTATGAATCACCACCTCTGAATCACCACCTCTGATTCCCCATATCTGATTCCCCGCCTCTGTTTCCCCGCCTCAGATTCCCCGCCTCTGATTCCCGGACTCTGAGTCCCCACCTCTGATTCCCGGCCTCTGATTCCCGGCCTCTGATCCCCGGCCTCTGATTCCCGGCCTCTGATTCCCGGCCTCTGATTCCCCGCTTCTGATTCTGATTCCCTGCCTCTGATTCCCATCTCTGATTCCCCACATCTCATTCCATGCCTCTGATTCCCTGCCTCTGATCCCCACCTTTGATTCCCCGCCTCTGATTCCCAACCTCTGATTCACCGCCTCTGATTCCCCGCGTCTGATTCCTTACCTCTGATTCCCAATCTATGATTCCCCACCTCTGATTCCCTATATCTGATTCTCCGCCTCTGTTTCCCAGCCTCTATTCTCTGACTCTGTTTCCCCATATCTGATTCCCCACCTCTGATTCCCCAACTCTGATTCCCCGCCTCTGATTCCCCAGGTCTGATTCCCCGCCTCTGATACCCCGCATCTGATTCCCTGCCTCTGATTTTCCTCCTCTGATCTCCAGCTCTGATTCCCCACCTCTGATTCCCCATTTCTGATTCATCACCTCTGATTCCCCACCTCTGATTCCCTTTATCTGATTCCCCGCCTCTGTTTCCCCGACTCTGATTCCCCGCCTCTGATTCCCCATATCTGATTCTCCGCTTCTGATTCCCCAACTCTGATTCCCCGCCTCTGATTCGCCAGCTATGATTCCCCGCCTCTGATTCCCCGCGTCTGATTCCCTGCCTCTGATTCCCCGCCTCTGAATCCCCATCTCTGATTCACCACCTCTGATTCCCTGCGTCTGATTCCCCGCCTCTGATTCCCCATCTCTGATGCCCTGCCTCTGATTCCCCGCCTCTGATTCCCCGCCTCTGTTTCCCCATAATTGATTCCCGGATTCTGATTCCTCACCTCTGATTCCCCATCTCTGATTCCGCACATCCGATTCCCTGCCTCTGATTCCCCGCCTCTGATTCCCCGTGTCTGATTCCTTACCTCTGATTCCCAATCTATGATTCCCCACCTCTGATTCCCTATATCATATTCTCCGCCTCTGTTTCCCAGCCTCTGATTCTCCGACTCTGTTTCCCCATATCTGATTCCCCACCTCTGATTCCCCAGCTCTTATTCCCCGCCTCTGATACCCCGCGTCTGATTCCCTGCCTCTGATTCCCCGCCTCTGATTCCCCAGCTCTGATTCCCCACCTCTGATTCCCCGCATCTGATTCCCTGCCTCTGATTACCCGCCTCTGATTCCCCATCTATGAATCACCACCTCTGAATCACCACCTCTGATTCCCCATATCTGATTCCCCGCCTCTGTTTTCCCATATCTCATTCCCGGACTCTGATTCCCCACCTCTGATTCCCCAGCTCTGATTCCGCACATCCGATTCCCTGCCTCTGATACCCCGCCTCTGATTCCCCGCGTCTGATTCCCTACCTCTGATTCACAACCCTCGATTCCCCACCTCTGATTCTCTATATCTGATTCTCCGCCTCTGTTTCCCAGCCTCTGATTCTCTGACTCTGTTTCCCCATATCTGATTCCCCACCTCTGATTCCCCAACTCTGATTCCCCGCCTCTGATTCCCCAGCTCTGATTCCCCGCCTCTGATACCCCGCATCTGATTCCCTGCCTCTGATTCGCCGCCTCTGATCTCCAGCTCTGATTCCCCACCTCTGATTCCCCACGTCTGATTCCCTGCCTCTGATTCCCCGCCTCTGATTCCCCATCTCTGATTCATCACCTCTGATTCCCCACCTCTGATTCCCCATATCTGATTCCCCGCCTCTGTTTCCCCGACTCTGATTCCCCGCCTCTGATTCCCCATATCTGATTCTCCGCTTCTGATTCCCCAACTCTGATTCCCCGCCTCTGATTCGCCAGCTATGATTCCCTGCCTCTGATTCCCCGCGTCTGATTCCCTGCCTCTGATTCCCCGCCTCTGAATCCCCATCTCTGATTCACCACCTCTGATTCCCTGCGTCTGATTCCCCGCCTCTGATTCCCCATCTCTGATGCCCCGCCTCTGATTCCCCACCTCTGATTCCCCGTGTCTGATTCCTTACCTCTGATTCCCTATATCATATTCTCCGCCTCTGTTTCCCAGCCTCTGATTCTCCGAATCTGTTTCCAAATATCTGATTCCCCACCTCTGATTCCCCAGCTCTGATTCCCCGCCTCTGATTCCCCGCGTCTGATTCCCTGCCTCTGATTCCCCGCCTCTGATTCCCCAGCTCTGATTCCCCACCTCTGATTCCCCGCATCTGATTCCCTGCCTCTGATTCCCCGCCTCTGATTCGCCATCTCTGAATCACCACCTCTGATTCACCACCTCTGATTCCCCATATCTGATTCCCCGCCTCTGTTTCCCCATATCTCATTCTCGGACTCTGATTCCCCACCTCTGATTCCCCAGCTCTGATTCCGCACATCCGATTCCCTGCCTCTGATTCCCCGCCTCTGATTCCCCACGTCTGATTCCCTACCTCTGATTCACAACCCTTGATTCCCCACCTCTGATTCCCTATATCTGATTCTCCGCCTCTGTTTCCCAGCCTCTGATTCTCTGACTCTGTTTCCCCATATCTGATTCCCCACCTCTGATTCCCCAGCTCTTATTCCCCGCCTCTGATACCCCGCGTCTGATTCCCTGCCTCTGATTCCCCGCCTCTGATTCCCCAGCTCTGATTCCCCACCTCTGATTCCCCGCATCTGATTCCCTGCCTCTGATTCCCCGCCTCTGATTCCCCATCTATGAATCACCACCTCTGAATCACCACCTCTGATTCCCCATATCTGATTCCCCGCCTCTGTTTCCCCATATCTCATTCCCGGACTCTGATTCCCCACCTCTGATTCCCCAGCTCTGATTCCGCACATCCGATTCCCTGCCTCTGATACCCCGCCTCTGATTCCCCGCGTCTGATTCCCTACCTCTGATTCACAACCCTCGATTCCCCACCTCTGATTCCCTATATCTGATTCTCCGCCTCTGTTTCCCAGCCTCTGATTCTCTGACTCTGTTTCCCCATATCTGAGTCCCCACCTCTGATTCCCCAACTCTGATTCCCCGCCTCTGATTCCCCAGCTCTGATTCCCCGCCTCTGATACCCCGCATCTGATTCCCTGCCTCTGATTCCCCGCCTCTGATCCCCAGCTCTGATTCCCCACCTCTGATTCCCCACGTCTGATTCCCTGCCTCTGATTCCCCGCCTCTGATTCCCCATCTCTGATTCATCACCTCTGATTCCCCACCTCTGATTCCCCATATCTGATTCCCCGCCTCTGTTTCCCCGACTCTGATTCCCCGCCTCTGATTCCCCATATCTGATTCTCCGCTTCTGATTCCCCAACTCTGATTCCCCGCCTCTGATTCGCCAGCTATGATTCCCCGCCTCTGATTCCCCGCGTCTGATTCCCTGCCTCTGATTCCCCGCCTCTGAATCCCCATCTCTGATTCACCACCTCTGATTCCCTGCGTCTGATTCCCCGCCTCTGATTCCCCATCTCTGATGCCCCGCCTCTGATTCCCCGCCTCTGTTTCCCCGCCTCTGTTTCCCCATATCTGATTCCCGGATTCTGATTCCTCACCTCTGATTCCCCATCTCTGATTCCGCACATCCGATTCCCTGCCTCTGATTCCCCGCCTCTGATTCCCCGTGTCTGATTCCTTACCTCTGATTCCCAATCTATGATTCCCCACCTCTGATTCCCTATATCATATTCTCCGCCTCTGTTTCCCAGCCTCTGATTCTCCGAATCTGTTTCCAAATATCTGATTCCCCACCTCTGATTCCCCAGCTCTGATTCCCCGCCTCTGATTCCCCGCGTCTGATTCCCTGCCTCTGATTCCCCGCCTCTGATTCCCCAGCTCTGATTCCCCACCTCTGATTCCCCGCATCTGATTCCCTTCCTCTGATTCCCCGCCTCTGATTCGCCATCTCTGAATCACCACCTCTGATTCACCACCTCTGATTCCCCATATCTGATTCCCCGCCTCTGTTTCCCCATATCTCATTCCCGGACTCTGATTCCCCACCTCTGATTCCCCAGCTCTGATTCCGCACATCCGATTCCCTGCCTCTGATACCCCGCCTCTGATTCCCCGCGTCTGATTCCCTACCTCTGATTCACAACCCTCGATTCCCCACCTCTGATTCCCTATATCTGATTCTCCGCCTCTGTTTCCCAGCCTCTGATTCTCTGACTCTGTTTCCCCATATCTGATTCGCCGCCTCTGATTCCCCAACTCTGATTCCCCGCCTCTGATTCCCCAGCTCTGATTCCCCGCCTCTGATACCCCGCGTCTGATTCCCTGCCTCTGATTCCCTGCCTCTGATTCCCCAGCTCTGATTCCCCACCTCTGATTCCCCGCGTCTGATTCCCTGCCTCTGATTCCCCGCCTCTGATTCCCCATCTCTGATTCATCACCTCTGATTCCCCACCTCTGATTCCCCATATCTGATACCCCGCCTCTGTTTCCCCGACTCTGATTCCCCGCCTCTGATTCCCCATATCTGATTCTCCGCTTCTGATTCCCCAACTCTGATTCCCCGCCTCTGATTCACCAGCTATGATTCCCCGCCTCTGATTCCCCGCGTCTGATTCCCTGCCTCTGATTCCCCGCCTCTGAATCCCCATCTCTGATTCACCACCTCTGATTCCCTGCGTCTGATTCCCCGCCTCTGATTCCCCATCTCTGATTCCCCATCTCTGATTCCCCAATTCTGATTCCCCGCCTCTGATTCCCCAGCTCTGATACCCCGCCTCTGATTCCCTGCCCCTGATTCTCAACCTGTGATTCCCCACCTCTGATTCCCCATATCTGATTCCCCGCATCTGTTTCCCCACCTCTGATTCCCGGCCTCTGATTCCAGGCCTCTGATTCCCGGCCTCTGATTCCCGGCCTCTGATTCCCCGCTTCTGATTCTGATTCCCTGCCTCTGATTTCCCATCTCTGATTCCCCACATCTGATTCCCTGCCTCTGATACCCTGCCTCTGATTCCCCGCCTCTGATTCCCCGCCTCTGATTCCCCACCTCTGATTCCCCATATCTGATTACCCACCTCTGTTTCCCCGCCTCTGATTCCGCGCCTCTGTTTCCCCATATCTGATTCCCGGACTCTGATTCCCCAGCTCAGATTACCCATCTCTGATTCTGGACATCCGATTCCCAGCCTCTGATTCCCCGCCTCTGTTTCCCCATATCTGATTCCCCGCCTCTGATTCCCCAACTCTGATTCCCTGCCCCTGATTCCCCAGCTCTAATTCCCCACCTCTGATACACCGCGTCTGATTCCCCGCGTCTGATTCCCTACCTCTGATTCACAACCCTCTATTCCCCACCTCTGATTCCCTATATCTGATTCTCCGCCTCTGTTTCCCAGCCTCTGATTCTCTGACTCTGTTTCCCCATATCTGATTCCCCAACTCTGATTCCCCAACTCTGATTCCCCGCCTCTGATTCCCCAGCTCTGATTCCCCGCCTCTGATACCCCGCATCTGATTCCCTGCCTCTGATTCCCCGCCTCTGATCTCCAGCTCTGATTCCCCACCTCTGATTCCCCACGTCTGATTCCCTGCCTCTGATTCCCCGCCTCTGATTCCCCATCTCTGATTCATCACCTCTGATTCCCCACCTCTGATTCCCCATATCTGATTCCCCGCCTCTGTTTCCCCGACTCTGATTCCCCGCCTCTGATTCCCCATATCTGATTCTCCGCTTCTGATTCCCCAACTCTGATTCCCCGCCTCTGATTCGCCAGCTATGATTCCCTGCCTCTGATTCCCCGCGTCTGATTCCCTGCCTCTGATTCCCCGCCTCTGAATCCCCATCTCTGATTCACCACCTCTGATTCCCTGCGTCTGATTCCCCGCCTCTGATTCCCCATCTCTGATGCCCCGCCTCTGATTCCCCGCCTCTGATTCCCCGTGTCTGATTCCTTACCTCTGATTCCCTATATCATATTCTCCGCCTCTGTTTCCCAGCCTCTGATTCTCCGAATCTGTTTCCAAATATCTGATTCCCCATCTCTGATTCCCCAGCTCTGATTCCCCGCCTCTGATTCCCCGCGTCTGATTCCCTGCCTCTGATTCCCCGCCTCTGATTCCCCAGCTCTGATTCCCCACCTCTGATTCCCCGCATCTGATTCCCTGCCTCTGATTCCCCGCCTCTGATTCGCCATCTCTGAATCACCACCTCTGATTCACCACCTCTGATTCCCCATATCTGATTCCCCGCCTCTGTTTCCCCATATCTCATTCTCGGACTCTGATTCCCCACCTCTGATTCCCCAGCTCTGATTCCGCACATCCGATTCCCTGCCTCTGATTCCCCGCCTCTGATTCCCCACGTCTGATTCCCTACCTCTGATTCACAACCCTTGATTCCCCACCTCTGATTCCCTATATCTGATTCTCCGCCTCTGTTTCCCAGCCTCTGATTCTCTGACTCTGTTTCCCCATATCTGATTCCCCACCTCTGATTCCCCAGCTCTTATTCCCCGCCTCTGATACCCCGCGTCTGATTCCCTGCCTCCGATTCCCCGCCTCTGATTCCCCAGCTCTGATTCCCCACCTCTGATTCCCCGCATCTGATTCCCTGCCTCTGATTCCCCGCCTCTGATTCCCCATCTATGAATCACCACCTCTGTATCACCACCTCTGATTCCCCATATCTGATTCCCCGCCTCTGTTTCCCCATATCTCATTCCCGGACTCTGATTCCCCACCTCTGATTCCCCAGCTCTGATTCCGCACATCCGATTCCCTGCCTCTGATACCCCGCCTCTGATTCCCCGCGTCTGATTCCCTACCTCTGATTCACAACCCTCGATTCCCCACCTCTGATTCCCTATATCTGATTCTCCGCCTCTGTTTCCCAGCCTCTGATTCTCTGACTCTGTTTCCCCATATCTGAGTCCCCACCTCTGATTCCCCAACTCTGATTCCCCGCCTCTGATTCCCCAGCTCTGATTCCCCGCCTCTGATACCCCGCATCTGATTCCCTGCCTCTGATTCCCCGCCTCTGATCCCCAGCTCTGATTCCCCACCTCTGATTCCCCACGTCTGATTCCCTGCCTCTGATTCCCCGCCTCTGATTCCCCATCTCTGATTCATCACCTCTGATTCCCCACCTCTGATTCCCCATATCTGATTCCCCGCCTCTGTTTCCCCGACTCTGATTCCCCGCCTCTGATTCCCCATATCTGATTCTCCGCTTCTGATTCCCCAACTCTGATTCCCCGCCTCTGATTCGCCAGCTATGATTCCCCGCCTCTGATTCCCCGCGTCTGATTCCCTGCCTCTGATTCCCCGCCTCTGAATCCCCATCTCTGATTCACCACCTCTGATTCCCTGCGTCTGATTCCCCGCCTCTGATTCCCCATCTCTGATGCCCCGCCTCTGATTCCCCGCCTCTGATTCCCCGCCTCTGTTTCCCCATATCTGATTCCCGGATTCTGATTCCTCACCTCTGATTCCCCATCTCTGATTCCGCACATCCGATTCCCTGCCTCTGATTCCCCGCCTCTGATTCCCCGTGTCTGATTCCTTACCTCTGATTCCCAATCTATGATTCCCCACCTCTGATTCCCTATATCATATTCTCCGCCTCTGTTTCCCAGCCTCTGATTCTCCGAATCTGTTTCCAAATATCTGATTCCCCACCTCTGATTCCCCAGCTCTGATTCCCCGCCTCTGATTCCCCGCGTCTGATTCCCTGCCTCTGATTCCCCGCCTCTGATTCCCCAGCTCTGATTCCCCACCTCTGATTCCCCGCATCTGATTCCCTGCCTCTGATTCCCCGCCTCTGATTCGCCATCTCTGAATCACCACCTCTGATTCACCACCTCTGATTCCCCATATCTGATTCCCCGCCTCTGTTTCCCCATATCTCATTCCCGGACTCTGATTCCCCACCTCTGATTCCCCAGCTCTGATTCCGCACATCCGATTCCCTGCCTCTGATACCCCGCCTCTGATTCCCCGCGTCTGATTCCCTACCTCTGATTCACAACCCTCGATTCCCCACCTCTGATTCCCTATATCTGATTCTCCGCCTCTGTTTCCCAGCCTCTGATTCTCTGACTCTGTTTCCCCATATCTGATTCGCCGCCTCTGATTCCCCAACTCTGATTCCCCGCCTCTGATTCCCCAGCTCTGATTCCCCGCCTCTGATACCCCGCGTCTGATTCCCTGCCTCTGATTCCCTGCCTCTGATTCCCCAGCTCTGATTCCCCACCTCTGATTCCCCGCGTCTTATTCCCTGCCTCTGATTCCCCGCCTCTGATTCCCCATCTCTGATTCATCACCTCTGATTCCCCACCTCTGATTCCCCATATCTGATACCCCGCCTCTGTTTCCCAGACTCTGATTCCCCGCCTCTGATTCCCCATATCTGATTCTCCGCTTCTGATTCCCCAACTCTGATTCCCCGCCTCTGATTCACCAGCTATGATTCCCTGCCTCTGATTCCCCGCCTCTGAATCCCCATCTCTGATTCACCACCTCTGATTCCCTGCGTCTGATTCCCCGCCTCTGATTCCCCATCTCTGATTCCCCATCTCTGATTCCCCAATTCTGATTCCCCGCCTCTGATTCCCCAGCTCTGATACCCCGCCTCTGATTCCCTGCCTCTGATTCTCAACCTGTGATTCCCCACCTCTGATTCCCCATATCTGATTCCCCGCGTCTGTTTCCCCACCTCTGATTCCCGGCCTCTGATTCCAGGCCTCTGATTCCCGGCCTCTGATTCCCGGCCTCTGATTCCCCGCTTCTGATTCTGATTCCCTGCCTCTGATTCCCCATCTCTGATTCCCCACATCTGATTCCCTGCCTCTGATACCCTGCCTCTGATTCCCCGCCTCTGATTCCCCGCCTCTGATTCCCCACCTCTGATTCCCCATATCTGATTACCCACCTCTGTTTCCCCGCCTCTGATTCCGCGCCTCTGTTTCCCCATATCTGATTCCCGGACTCTGATTCCCCAGCTCAGATTACCCATCTCTGATTCTGGACATCCGATTCCCAGCCTCTGATTCCCCGCCTCTGTTTCCCCATATCTGATTCCCCGCCTCTGATTCCCCAACTCTGATTCCCTGCCCCTGATTCCCCAGCTCTAATTCCCCACCTCTGATACACCGCGTCTGATTCCCTGCCTCTGATGCCCTGCCTCTGATTCCTAATCTCTGATTCCCTGCCTCTGATTCCCCGCCTCTGATTCCCCGCCTCTGATTCGCCAACTCTGATTCCCCGCCTCTGATTCCCCAGCTCTGATTCCCCGCCTCTGATTCCCCGCGTCTGATTCCCCGCCTCTGATTCCCCGCCTCTGATTCACCATCTCTGATTCACCACCTCTGATTCCCCACCTCTGATTCCCCATATCTGATTCCCCGCCTCTGTTTCCCCGCCTCAGATTCCCCGCCTCTGATTCCCGGACTCTGAGTCCCCACCTCTGATTCCCGGCCTCTGATTCCCGGCCTCTGAACCCCGGCCTCAGATTCCCGGCCTCTGATTCCCGGCCTCTGATTCCCCGCTTCTGATTCTGATTCCCTGCCTCTGATTCCCATCTCTGATTCCCCACATCTCATTCCATGCCTCTGATTCCCTGCCTCTGATCCCCACCTTTGATTCCCCGCCTCTGATTCCCAACCTCTGATTCCTCACCTCTGATTCCCCATATCTGATGCCCCGACTCTGTTTCCCCGCCTCTGATTCCCCACCTCTGTTTCCCCATATCTGATTCCCGGATTCTGATTCCCCACCTCTGATTCCCCATCTCTGATTCCGCACATCCGATTCCCTGCCTCTGATTCCCCGCCTCTGATTCCCCGCGTCTGATTCCTTACCTCTGATTCCCAATATATGATTCCCCACCTCTGATTCCCTATATCTGATTCTCCGCCTCTGTTTCCCAGCCTCTGATTCTCTGACTCTGTTTCCCAATATCTGATTCCCCACCTCTGATTCCCCAACTCTGATTCCCCGCCTCTGATTCCCCAGCTCTGATTCCCCGCCTCTGATACCCCGCATCTGATTCCCTGCCTCTGATTCCCCGCCTCTGATACCCAGCTCTGATTCCCCACCTCTGATTCCCCACGTCTGATTCCCTGCCTCTGATTCCCCGCCTCTGATTCCCCATCTCTGATTCCCCATATCTGATTCTCCTCTTCTGATTCCCCAACTCTGATTCCACGCCTCTGATTCGCCAGCTATGATTCCCCGCCTCTGATTCCCCGCGTCTGATTCCCTGCCTCTGATTCCCCACCTCGTAATCCCCATCTCTGATTCACCACCTCTGATTCCCTGCGTCTGATTCCCCGCCTCTGATTCCCCATCTCTGATGCCCCACCTCTGATTCCCCGCCTCTGATTCCCCGCCTCTGTTTCCCCATATCTGATTCCCGGCTTCTGATTCCCCACCTCTGATTCCCCATCTCTGATTCCTCACATCCGATTCCCTGCCTCTGACTCCCCGCCTCTGATTCCCCGTGTCTGATTCCTTACCTCTGATTCCCAATCTATGATTCCCCACCTCTGATTCCCTATATCATATTCTCCGCCTCTGTTTCCCAGCCTCTGATTCTCCGACTCTGTTTCCCCATATCTGATTCCCCACCTCTGATTCCCCAGCTCTGATTCCCCGCCTCTGATACCCCGCGTCTGATTCCCTGCCTCTGATTCCCCGCCTCTGATTCCCCAGCTCTGATTCCCCAGCTCTGATTCCCCGCATCTGATTCCCTGCCTCTGATTTCCCGCCTCTGATTCCCCATCTCTGAATCACCACCTCTGATTCACCACCTCTGATTCCCCATATCTGATTCCCCGCCTCTGTTTCCCCATATCTCATTCCCGGACTCTGATTCCCCACCTCTGATTTCCAAGCTCTGATTCCGCACATCCGATTCCCTGCCTCTGATACCCCGCGTCTGATTCCCCGCATCTGATTCCCTACCTCTGATTCACAACCCTTGATTCCCCACCTCTGATTCCCTATATCTGATTCTCCGCCTCTGATTCCCCGCCTCTGATACCCCGCATCTGATTCCCTGCCTCTGATTTTCCGCCTCTGATCCCCAGCTCTGATTCCCCACCTCTGATTCCCCACGTCTGATTCCCTGCCTCTGATTCCCCGCCTCTGATTCCCCATCTCTGATTCATCACCTCTGATTCCCCACCTCTGATTCCCCATATCTGATTCCCCGCCTCTGTTTCCCCGACTCTGATTCCCCGCCTCCGATTCCCCATATCTGATTCTCCGCTTCTGATTCCCCAACTCTGATTCCCCGCCTCTGATTCGCCAGCTATGATTCCCCGCCTCTGATTCCCCGCGTCTGATTCCCTGCCTCTGATTCCCCGCCTCTGAATCCCCATCTCTGATTCACCACCTCTGATTCCCTGCGTCTGATTCCCCGCCTCTGATTCCCCATCTCTGATGCCCCGCCTCTGATTCCACGCCTCTGATTCCCCGCCTCTGTTTCCCCATATCTGATTCCCGGATTCTGATTCCTCACCTCTGATTCCCCATCTCTGATTCCGCACATCCGATTCCTTACCTCTGATTCCCAATCTATGATTCCCCACCTCTGATTCCCTATATCATATTCTCCGCCTCTGTTTCCCAGCCTCTGATTCTCCGCGTCTGATTCCCTACCTCTGATTCACAACCCTCGATTCCCCACCTCTGATTCCCTATATCTGATTCTCCGCCTCTGTTTCCCAGCCTCTGATTCTCTGACTCTGTTTCCCCATATCTGATTCGCCGCCTCTGATTCCCCAACTCTGATTCCCCGCCTCTGATTCCCCAGCTCTGATTCCCCGCCTCTGATACCCCGCGTCTGATTCCCTGCCTCTGATTCCCTGCCTCTGATTCCCCAGCTCTGATTCCCCACCTCTGATTCCCCGCGTCTTATTCCCTGCCTCTGATTCCCCGCCTCTGATTCCCCATCTCTGATTCATCACCTCTGATTCCCCACCTCTGATTCCCCATATCTGATACCCCGCCTCTGTTTCCCCGACTCTGATTCCCCGCCTCTGATTCCCCATATCTGATTCTCCGCTTCTGATTCCCCAACTCTGATTCCCCGCCTCTGATTCACCAGCTATGATTCCCTGCCTCTGATTCCCCGCCTCTGAATCCCCATCTCTGATTCACCACCTCTGATTCCCTGCGTCTGATTCCCCGCCTCTGATTCCCCATCTCTGATTCCCCATCTCTGATTCCCCAATTCTGATTCCCCGCCTCTGATTCCCCAGCTCTGATACCCCGCCTCTGATTCCCTGCCTCTGATTCTCAACCTGTGATTCCCCACCTCTGATTCCCCATATCTGATTCCCCGCGTCTGTTTCCCCACCTCTGATTCCCGGCCTCTGATTCCAGGCCTCTGATTCCCGGCCTCTGATTCCCGGCCTCTGATTCCCCGCTTCTGATTCTGATTCCCTGCCTCTGATTCCCCATCTCTGATTCCCCACATCTGATTCCCTGCCTCTGATACCCTGCCTCTGATTCCCCGCCTCTGATTCCCCGCCTCTGATTCCCCACCTCTGATTCCCCATATCTGATTACCCACCTCTGTTTCCCCGCCTCTGATTCCGCGCCTCTGTTTCCCCATATCTGATTCCCGGACTCTGATTCCCCAGCTCAGATTACCCATCTCTGATTCTGGACATCCGATTCCCAGCCTCTGATTCCCCGCCTCTGTTTCCCCATATCTGATTCCCCGCCTCTGATTCCCCAACTCTGATTCCCTGCCCCTGATTCCCCAGCTCTAATTCCCCACCTCTGATACACCGCGTCTGATTCCCTGCCTCTGATGCCCTGCCTCTGATTCCTAATCTCTGATTCCCTGCCTCTGATTCCCCGCCTCTGATTCCCCGCCTCTGATTCACCAACTCTGATTCCCCGCCTCTGATTCCCCAGCTCTGATTCCCCGCCTCTGATTCCCCGCGTCTGATTCCCCGCCTCTGATTCCCCGCCTCTGATTCACCATCTCTGATTCACCACCTCTGATTCCCCACCTCTGATTCCCCATATCTGATTCCCCGCCTCTGTTTCCCCGCCTCAGATTCCCCGCCTCTGATTCCCGGACTCTGAGTCCCCACCTCTGATTCCCGGCCTCTGATTCCCGGCCTCTGAACCCCGGCCTCAGATTCCCGGCCTCTGATTCCCGGCCTCTGATTCCCCGCTTCTGATTCTGATTCCCTGCCTCTGATTCCCATCTCTGATTCCCCACATCTCATTCCATGCCTCTGATTCCCTGCCTCTGATCCCCACCTTTGATTCCCCGCCTCTGATTCCCAACCTCTGATTCCTCACCTCTGATTCCCCATATCTGATGCCCCGACTCTGTTTCCCCGCCTCTGATTCCCCACCTCTGTTTCCCCATATCTGATTCCCGGATTCTGATTCCCCACCTCTGATTCCCCATCTCTGATTCCGCACATCCGATTCCCTGCCTCTGATTCCCCGCCTCTGATTCCCCGCGTCTGATTCCTTACCTCTGATTCCCAATATATGATTCCCCACCTCTGATTCCCTATATCTGATTCTCCGCCTCTGTTTCCCAGCCTCTGATTCTCTGACTCTGTTTCCCAATATCTGATTCCCCACCTCTGATTCCCCAACTCTGATTCCCCGCCTCTGATTCCCCAGCTCTGATTCCCCGCCTCTGATACCCCGCATCTGATTCCCTGCCTCTGATTCCCCGCCTCTGATCCCCAGCTCTGATTCCCCACCTCTGATTCCCCACGTCTGATTCCCTGCCTCTGATTCCCCGCCTCTGATTCCCCATCTCTGATTCCCCATATCTGATTCTCCGCTTCTGATTCCCCAACTCTGATTCCCCGCCTCTGATTCGCCAGCTATGATTCCCCGCCTCTGATTCCCCGCGTCTGATTCCCTGACTCTGATTCCCCACCTCGTAATCCCCATCTCTGATTCACCACCTCTGATTCCCTGCGTCTGATTCCCCGCCTCTGATTCCCCATCTCTGATGCCCCACCTCTGATTCCCCGCCTCTGATTCCCCGCCTCTGTTTCCCCATATCTGATTCCCGGCTTCTGATTCCCCACCTCTGATTCCCCATCTCTGATTCCGCACATCCGATTCCCTGCCTCTGACTCCCCGCCTCTGATTCCCCGTGTCTGATTCCTTACCTCTGATTCCCAATCTATGATTCCCCACCTCTGATTCCCTATATCATATTCTCCGCCTCTGTTTCCCAGCCTCTGATTCTCCGACTCTGTTTCCCCATATCTGATTCCCCACCTCTGATTCCCCAGCTCTGATTCCCCGCCTCTGATACCCCGCGTCTGATTCCCTGCCTCTGATTCCCCGCCTCTGATTCCCCAGCTCTGATTCCCCAGCTCTGATTCCCCGCATCTGATTCCCTGCCTCTGATTTCCCGCCTCTGATTCCCCATCTCTGAATCACCACCTCTGATTCACCACCTCTGATTCCCCATATCTGATTCCCCGCCTCTGTTTCCCCATATCTCATTCCCGGACTCTGATTCCCCACCTCTGATTTCCAAGCTCTGATTCCGCACATCCGATTCCCTGCCTCTGATACCCCGCGTCTGATTCCCCGCATCTGATTCCCTACCTCTGATTCACAACCCTTGATTCCCCACCTCTGATTCCCTATATCTGATTCTCCGCCTCTGATTCCCCGCCTCTGATACCCCGCATCTGATTCCCTGCCTCTGATTTTCCGCCTCTGATCCCCAGCTCTGATTCCCCACCTCTGATTCCCCACGTCTGATTCCCTGCCTCTGATTCCCCGCCTCTGATTCCCCATCTCTGATTCATCACCTCTGATTCCCCACCTCTGATTCCCCATATCTGATTCCCCGCCTCTGTTTCCCCGACTCTGATTCCCCGCCTCCGATTCCCCATATCTGATTCTCCGCTTCTGATTCCCCAACTCTGATTCCCCGCCTCTGATTCGCCAGCTATGATTCCCCGCCTCTGATTCCCCGCGTCTGATTCCCTGCCTCTGATTCCCCGCCTCTGAATCCCCATCTCTGATTCACCACCTCTGATTCCCTGCGTCTGATTCCCCGCCTCTGATTCCCCATCTCTGATGCCCCGCCTCTGATTCCACGCCTCTGATTCCCCGCCTCTGTTTCCCCATATCTGATTCCCGGATTCTGATTCCTCACCTCTGATTCCCCATCTCTGATTCCGCACATCCGATTCCTTACCTCTGATTCCCAATCTATGATTCCCCACCTCTGATTCCCTATATCAAATTCTCCGCCTCTGTTTCCCAGCCTCTGATTCTCCGACTCTGTTTCCCCATATCTGATTCCCCACCTCTGATTCCCCAGCTCTGAATCCCCGCCTCTGATACCCCGTGTCTGACTCCCTGCCTCTGATTCCCCGCCTCTGATTCCCCAGCTCTGATTCCCCACCTCTGATTCTCCGCCTCTGTTTCCCAGCCTCTGATTCTCTGACTCTGTTTCCCCATATCTGATTCCCCACCTCTGATTCCCCAACTCTGATTCCCCGCCTCTGATTCCCCAGCTCTGATTCCCCGCCTCTGATACCCCGCATCTGATTCCCTGCCTCTGATTCCCCGCCTCTGATCCCCAGCTCTGATTCCCCACCTCTGATTCCCCACGTCTGATTCCCTGCCTCTGATTCCCCGCCTCTGATTCCCCATCTCTGATTCATCACCTCTGATTCCCCACCTCTGATTCCCCTTATCTGATTCTCCGCTTCTGATTCCCCAACTCTGATTCCCCGCCTCTGATTCGCCAGCTATGATTCCCCGCCTCTGATTCCCCGCGTCTGATTCCCTGCCTCTGATTCCCCGCCTCTGAATCCCCATCTCTGATTCACCACCTCTGATTCCCTGCGTCTGATTCCCCGCCTCTGATTCCCCATCTCTGATGCGCCGCCTCTGATTCCCCGCCTCTGATTCCCCGCCTCTGTTTCCCCATATCTGATTCCCGGATTCTGATTCCTCACCTCTGATTCCCCATCTCTGATTCCGCACATCCGATTCCCTGCCTCTGATTCCCCGCCTCTGATTCCCCGTGTCTGATTCCTTACCTCTCATTCCCAATCTATGATTCCCCACCTCTGATTCCCTATATCATATTCTCCGCCTCTGTTTCCCAGCCTCTGATTCTCCGACTCTGTTTCCCCATATCTGATTCCCCACCTCTGATTCCCCAGCTCTGATTCCACGCCTCTGATACCCCGCGTCTGATTCCCTGCCTCTGATTCCCCGCCTCTGATTCCCCAGCTCTGATTCCCCACCTCTGATTCCCCGCATCTGATTCCCTGCCTCTGATTCCCCGCCTCTGATTCCCCATCTCTGAATCACCACCTCTGATTCCCCAGCTCTGATTCCCCGCCTCTGATACCCCGCGTCTGATTCCCTGCCTCTGATTCCCTGCCTCTGATTCCCCAGCTCTGATTCCCCACCTCTGATTCCCCGCGTCTGATTCCCTGCCTCTGATTCCCCTCCTCTGATTCCCCATCTCTGATTCATCACCTCTGATTCCCCACCTCTGATTCCCCATATCTGATACCCCGCCTCTGTTTCCCCGACTCTGATTCCCCGCCTCTGATTCCCCATATCTGATTCTCCGCTTCTGATTCCCCAACTCTGATTCCCCGCCTCTGATTCGCCAGCTATGATTCCCCGCCTCTGATTCCCCGCGTCTGATTCCCTGCCTCTGATTCCCCGCCTCTGAATCCCCATCTCTGATTCACCACCACTGATTCCCTGCGTCTGATTCCCCGCCTCTGATTCCCCATCTCTGATTCCCCAATTCTGATTCCCCGCCTCTGATTTCCCAGCTCTGATACCCCGCCTCTGATTCCCTGCCTCTGATTCTCAACCTCTGATTCCCCACCTCTGATTCCCCATATCTGATTCCCCGCGTCTGTTTCCCCACCTCTGATTCCCGGCCTCTGATTCCAGGCCTCTGATTCCCGGCCTCTGATTCCCGGCCTCTGATTCCCCGCTTCTGATTCTGATTCCCTGCCTCTGATTCCCCATCTCTGATTCCCCATATCTGATTCCCTGCCTCTGATACCCTGCCTCTGATTCCCCGCCTCTGATTCCCCGCCTCTGATTCCCCACCTCTGATTCCCCATATCTGATTACCCGCCTCTGTTTCCCCGCCTCTGATTCCGCGCCTCTATTTCCCCATATCTGATTCCCGAACTCTGATTCCCCAGCTCAGATTACCCATCTCTGATTCTGCACATCCGATTCCCAGCCTCTGATTCCCCGCCTCTGTTTCCCCATATCTGATTCCCCGCCTCTGATTCCCCAACTCTGATTCCCTGCCCCTGATTCCCCAGCTCTAATTCCCCACCTCTGATACACCGCGTCTGATTCCCTGCCTCTGATGCCCTGCCTCTGATTCCTAATCTCTGATTCCCTGCCTCTGATTCCCCGCCTCTGATTCCCCAACTCTGATTCCCCGCCTCTGATTCCCCAGCTCTGATTCCCCGCCTCTGATTCCCCGCGTCTGATTCCCCGCCTCTGATTCCCCGCCTCTGATTCACCATCTCTGATTCACCACCTCTGATTCCCCACCTCTGATTCCCCATATCTGATTCCCCGCCTCTGTTTCCCCGCCTCAGATTCCCCGCCTCTGATTCCCGGACTCTGAGTCCCCACCTCTGATTCCCGGCCTCTGATCCCCGGCCTCTGATTCCCGGCCTCTGATTCCCGGCCTCTGATTCCCCGCTTCTGATTCTGATTCCCTGCCTCTGATTCCCATCTCTGATTCCCCACATCTCATTCCATGCCTCTGATTCCCTGCCTCTGATCCCCACCTTTGATTCCCCGCCTCTGATTCCCAACCTCTGATTCCCCGCCTCTGATTCCCCGCGTCTGATTCCTTACCTCTGATTCCCAATCTATGATTCCCCACCTCTGATTCCCTATATCTGATTCTCCGCCTCTGTTTCCCAGCCTCTATTCTCTGACTCTGTTTCCCCATATCTGATTCCCCACCTCTGATTCCCCAACTCTGATTCCCCGCCTCTGATTCCCCAGCTCTGATTCCCCGCCTCTGATACCCCGCATCTGATTCCCTGCCTCTGATTTTCCGCCTCTGATCTCCAGCTCTGATTCCCCACCTCTGATTCCCAACGTCTGATTCCCTGCCTCTGATTCCCCGCCTCTGATTCCCCATCTCTGATTCATCACCTCTGATTCCCCACCTCTGATTCCCCATATCTGATTCCCCGCCTCTGTTTCCCCGACTCTGATTCCCCGCCTCTGATTCCCCATATCTGCTTCTCCGCTTCTGATTCCCCAACTCTGATTCCCCGCCTCTGATTCGCCAGCTATGATTCCCCGCCTCTGATTCCCCGCGTCTGATTCCCTGCCTCTGATTCCCAGCCTCTGAATCCCCATCTCTGATTCACCACCTCTGATTCCCTGCGTCTGATTCCCCGCCTCTGATTCCCCATCTCTGATGCCCCGCCTCTGATTCCCCGCCTCTGATTCCCCACCTCTGTTTCCCCATATCTGATTCCCGGATTCTGATTCCTCACCTCTGATTCCCCATCTCTGATTCCGCACATCCGATTCCCTGCCTCTGATTCCCCGCCTCTGATTCCCCGTGTCTGATTCCTTACCTCTGATTCCCAATCTATGATTCCCCACCTCTGATTCCCTATATCATATTCTCCGCCTCTGTTTCCCAGCCTCTGATTCTCCGACTCTGTTTCCCCATATCTGATTCCCCACCTCTGATTCCCCAGCTCTGATTCCCCGCCTCTGATACCCCGCGTCTGATTCCCTGCCTCTGATTCCCCGCCTCTGATTCCCCAGCTCTGATTCCCCACCTCTGATTCCCCGCATCTGATTCCCTGCCTCTGATTCCCCGCCTCTGATTCCCCATCTATGAATCACCACCTCTGATTCACCACCTCTGATTCCCCATATCTGATTCCCCGCCTCTGTTTCCCCATATCTCATTCCCGGACTCTGATTCCCCACCTCTGATTCCCCAGCTCTGATTCCGCACATCCGATTCCCTGCCTCTGATACCCCGCCTCTGATTCCCCGCGTCTGATTCCCTACCTCTGATTCACAACCCTCGATTCCCCACCTCTGATTCCCTATATCTGATTCTCCGCCTCTGTTTCCCAGCCTCTGATTCTCTGACTCTGTTTCCCCATATCTGATTCCCCACCTCTGATTCCCCAACTCTGATTCCCCGCCTCTGATTCCCCAGCTCTGATTCCCCGCCTCTGATACCCCACATCTGATTCCCTGCCTCTGATTCCCCGCCTCTGATCCCCAGCTCTGATTCCCCACCTCTGATTCCCCACGTCTGATTCCCTGCCTCTGATTCCCCGCCTCTGATTCCCCATCTCTGATTCATCACCTCTGATTCCCCACCTCTGATTCCCCATATCTGATTCCCCGCCTCTGTTTCCCCGACTCTGATTCCCCGCCTCTGATTCCCCATATCTGATTCTCCGCTTCTGATTCCCCAACTCTGATTCCCCGCCTCTGATTCGCCAGCTATGATTCCCCGCCTCTGATTCCCCGCGTCTGTTTCCCTGCCTCTGATTCCCCGCCTCTGAATCCCCATCTCTGATTCACCACCTCTGATTCCCTGCGTCTGATTCCCCGCCTCTGATTCCCCATCTCTGATGCCCCGCCTCTGATTCCCCGCCTCTGATTCCCCGCCTCTGTTTCCCCATATCTGATTCCCGGATTCTGATTCCTCACCTCTGATTCCCCATCTCTGATTCCGCACATCCGATTCCCTGCCTCTGATTCCCCGCCTCTGATTCCCCGTGTCTGATTCCTTACCTCTGATTCCCAATCTATGATTCCCCACCTCTGATTCCCTATATCATATTCTCCGCCTCTGTTTCCCAGCCTCTGATTCTACGACTCTGTTTCCAAATATCTGATTCCCCACCTCTGATTCCCAAGCTCTGATTCCCCGCCTCTGATACCCCGCGTCTGATTCCCTGCCTCTGATTCCCCGCCTCTGATTCCCCAGCTCTGATTCCCCACCTCTGATTCCCCGCATCTGATTCCCTGCCTCTGATTCCCCGCCTCTGATTCCCCATCTCTGAATCACCACCTCTGATTCACCAGCTCTGATTCCCCATATCTGATTCCCCGCCTCTGTTTCCCCATATCTCATTCCCGGACTCTGATTCCCCACCTCTGATTCCCCAGCTCGGATTCCGCACATCCGATTCCCTGCCTCTGATACCCCGCCTCTGATTCCCCGCGTCTGATTCCCTACCTCTGATTCACAACCCTCGATTCCCCACCTCTGATTCCCTATATCTGATTCTCCGCCTCTGTTTCCCAGCCTCTGATTCTCTGACTCTGTTTCCCCATATCTGATTCGCCGCCTCTGATTCCCCAACTCTGATTCCCCGCCTCTGATTCCCCAGCTCTGATTCCCCGCCTCTGATACCCCGCGTCTGATTCCCTGCCTCTGATTCCCTGCCTCTGATTCCCCAGCTCTGATTCCCCACCTCTGATTCCCCGCGTCTGATTCCCTGCCTCTGATTCCCCGCCTCTGATTCCCCATCTCTGATTCATCACCTCTGATTCCCCACCTCTGATTCCCCATATCTGATACCCCGCCTCTGTTTCCCCGACTCTGATTCCCCGCCTCTGATTCCCCATATCTGATTCTCCGCTTCTGATTCCCCAACTCTGATTCCCCGCCTCTGATTCGCCAGCTATGATTCCCCGCCTCTGATTCCCCGCGTCTGATTCCCTGCCTCTGATTCCCCGCCTCTGAATCCCCATCTCTGATTCACCACCTCTGATTCCCTGCGTCTGATTCCCCGCCTCTGATTCCCCATCTCTGATTCCCCATCTCTGATTCCCCAATTCTGATTCCCCGCCTCTGATTCCCCAGCTCTGATACCCCGCCTCTGATTCCCTGCCTCTGATTCTCAACCTGTGATTCCCCACCTCTGATTCCCCATATCTGATTCCCCGCATCTGTTTCCCCACCTCTGATTCCCGGCCTCTGATTCCAGGCCTCTGATTCCTGGCCTCTGATTCCCGGCCTCTGATTCCCCGCTTCTGATTCTGATTCCCTGCCTCTGATTCCCCATCTCTGATTCCCCACATCTGATTCCCTGCCTCTGATTCCCTGCCTCTGATTCCCCGCCTCTGATTCCCCGCCTCTGATTCCCCACCTCTGATTCCCCATATCTGATTACCCACCTCTGTTTCCCCACCTCTGATTCCGCGCCTCTGTTTCCCCATATCTGATTCCCGGACTCTGATTCCCAAGCTCAGATTACCCATCTCTGATTCTGGACATCCGATTCCCAGCCTCTGATTCCCCGCCTCTGTTTCCCCATATCTGATTCCCCGCCTCTGATTCCCCAACTCTGATTCCCTGCCCCTGATTCCCCAGCTCTAATTCCCCACCTCTGATACACCGCGTCTGATTCCCTGCCTCTGATGCCCTGCCTCTGATTCCTAATGTCTGATTCCCTGCCTCTGATTCCCCGCCTCTGATTCCCCTCCTCTGATTCGCCAACTCTGATTCCCCGCCTCTGATTCCCCAGCTCTGATTCCCCGCCTCTGATTCCCCGCGTCTGATTCCCCGCCTCTGATTCCCCACCTCTGATTCACCATCTCTGATTCACCACCTCTGATTCCCCACCTCTGATTCCCCATATCTGATTCCCCGCCTCTGTTTCCCCGCCTCAGATTCCCCGCCTCTGATTCCCGGACTCTGAGTCCCCACCTCTGATTCCCGGCCTCTGATTCCCGGCCTCTGAACCCCGGCCTCTGATTCCCGGCCTCTGATTCCCGGCCTCTGATTCCCCGCTTCTGATTCTGATTCCCTGCCTCTTATTTCCATCTCTGATTCCCCACATCTCATTCCATGCCTCTGATTCCCTGCCTCTGATCCCCACCTTTGATTCCCCGCCTCTGATTCCCAACCTCTGATTCCCCACCTCTGATTCCCCATATCTGATGCCCCGACTCTGTTTCCCCGCCTCTTATTCCCCGCCTCTGTTTCCCCATATCTGATTCCCGAATTCTGATTCCCCACCTCTGATTCCCCATCTCTGATTCCGCACATCCGATTCCGTGCCTCTGATTCCCCGCCTCTGATTCCCCGCGTCTGATTCCTTACCTCTGATTCCCAATCTATGATTCCCCACCTCTGATTCCCTATATCTGATTCTCCGCCTCTGTTTCCCAGCCTCTGATTCTCTGACTCTGTTTCCCCATATCTGATTCCCCACCTCTGATTCCCCAACTCTGATTCCCCGCCTCTGATTCCCCAGCTCTGATTCCCCGCCTCTGATACCCCGCATCTGATTCCCTGCCTCTAATTCCCCGCCTCTGATCCCCAGCTCTGATTCCCCACCTCTGATTCCCCACGTCTGATTCCCTGCCTCTGATTCCCCGCCTCTGATTCCCCATCTCTGATTCCCCATATCTGATTCTCCGCTTCGGATTCCCCAACTCTGATTCCCCGCCTCTGATTCGCCAGCTATGATTCCCCGCCTCTGATTCCCCGCGTCTGATTCCCTGCCTCTGATTCCCCGCCTCGTAATCCCCATCTCTGATTCACCACCTCTGATTCGCTGCGTCTGATTCCCCTCCTCTGATTCCCCATCTCTGATGCCCCGCCTCTGATTCCCCGCCTCTGATTCCCCACCTCTGTTTCCCCATATCTGATTCCCGGATTCTGATTCCCCACCTCTGATTCCCCAACTCTGATTCCCCGCCTCTGATTCCCCAGCTCTGATTCCCCGCCTCTGATACCCCGCATCTGATTCCCTGCCTCTGATTCCCCGCCTCTGATCCCCAGCTCTGATTCCCCACCTCTGATTCCCCACGTCTGATTCCCTGCCTCTGATTCCCCGCCTCTGATTCCCCATCTCTGATTCATCACCTCTGATTCCCCACCTCTGATTCCCCATATCTGATTCCCCGCATCTGTTTCCCCGACTCTGATTCCCCGCCTCTGATTCCCCATATCTGATTCTCCGCTTCTGATTCCCCAACTCTGATTCCCCGCCTCTGATTCGCCAGCTATGATTCCCCGCCTCTGATTCCCCGCGTCTGTTTCCCTGCCTCTGATTCCCCGCCTCTGAATCCCCATCTCTGATTCACCACCTCTGATTCCCTGCGTCTGATTCCCCGCCTCTGATTCCCCATCTCTGATGCCCCGCCTCTGATTCCCCGCCTCTGATTCCCCGCCTCTGTTTCCCCATATCTGTTTCCCGGATTCTGATTCCTCACCTCTGATTCCCCATCTCTGATTCCGCACATCCGATTCCCTGCCTCTGATTCCCCGCCTCTGATTCCCCGTGTCTGATTCCTTACCTCTGATTCCCAATCTATGATTCCCCACCTCTGATTCCCTATATCATATTCTCCGCCTCTGTTTCCCAGCCTCTGATTCTCCTACTCTGTTTCCAAATATCTGATTCCCCACCTCTGATTCCCCAGCTCTGATTCCCCGCCTCTGATACCCCGCGTCTGATTCCCTGCCTCTGATTCCCCGCCTCTGATTCCCCAGCTCTGATTCCCCACCTCTGATTCCCCGCATCTGATTCCCTGCCTCTGATTCCCCGCCTCTGATTCCCCATCTCTGAATCACCACCTCTGATTCACCACCTCTGATTCCCCATATCTGATTCCCCGCCTCTGTTTCCCCATATCTCATTCCCGGACTCTGATTCCCCACCTCTGATTCCCCAGCTCTGATTCCGCACATCCGATTCCCTGCCTCTGATACCCCGCCTCTGATTCCCCGCGTCTGATTCCCTACCTCTGATTCACAACCCTCGATTCCCCACCTCTGATTCCCCATATCTGATTCGCCGCCTCTGATTCCCCAACTCTGATTCCCCGCCTCTGATTCCCCAGCTCTGATTCCCCGCCTCTGATACCCCGCGTCTGATTCCCTGCCTCTGATTCCCTGCCTCTGATTCCCCAGCTCTGATTCCCCACCTCTGATTCCCCGCGTCTGATTCCCTGCCTCTGATTCCCCGCCTCTGATTCCCCATCTCTGATTCATCACCTCTGATTCCCCACCTCTGATTCCCCATATCTGATACCCCGCCTCTGTTTCCCCGACTCTGATTCCCCGCCTCTGATTCCCCATATCTGATTCTCCGCTTCTGATTCCCCAACTCTGATTCCCCGCCTCTGATTCGCCAGCTATAATTCCCCGCCTCTGATTCCCCGCGTCTGATTCCCTGCCTCTGATTCCCCGCCTCTGAATCCCCATCTCTGATTCACCACCTCTGATTCCCTGCGTCTGATTCCCCGCCTCTGATTCCCCATCTCTGATTCCCCATCTCTGATTCCCCAATTCTGATTCCCCGCCTCTGATTCCCCAGCTCTGATACCCCGCCTCTGATTCCCTGCCTCTGATTCTCAACCTGTGATTCCCCACCTCTGATTCCCCATATCTGATTCCCCGCGTCTGTTTCCCCACCTCTGATTCCCGGCCTCTGATTCCAGGCCTCTGATTCCTGGCCTCTGATTCCCGGCTTCTGATTCCCCGCTTCTGATTCTGATTCCCTGCCTCAGATTCCCCATCTCTGATTCCCCACATCTGATTCCCTGCCTCTGATACCCTGCCTCTGATTCCCCGCCTCTGATTCCCCGCCTCTGATTCCCCACCTCTGATTCCCCATATCTGATTACCCACCTCTGTTTCCCCGCCTCTGATTCCGCGCCTCTGTTTCCCCATATCTGATTCCCGGACTCTGATTCCCCAGCTCAGATTACCCATCTCTGATTCTGGACATCCGATTCCCAGCCTCTGATTCCCCGCCTCTGTTTCCCCATATCTGATTCCCCGCCTCTGATTCCCCAACTCTGATTCCCTGCCCCTGATTCCCCAGCTCTAATTCCCCACCTCTGATACACCGCGTCTGATTCCCTGCCTCTGATGCCCTGCCTCTGATTCCTAATGTCTGATTCCCTGCCTCTGATTCCCCGCCTCTGATTCCCCGCCTCTGATTCGCCAACTCTGATTCCCCGCCTCTGATTCCCCAGCTCTGATTCCCCGCCTCTGATTCCCCGCGTCTGATTCCCCGCCTCTTATTCCCCGCCTCTGATTCACCATCTCTGATTCACACCCTCTGATTCCCCACCTCTGATTCCCCATATCTGATTCCCCGCCTTTGTTTCCCCGCCTCAGATTCCCCGCCTCTGATTCCCGGACTCTGAGTCCCCACCTCTGATTCCCGGCCTCTGATTCCCGGCCTCTGAACCCCGGCCTCTGATTCCCGGCCTCTGATTCCCGGCCTCTGATTCCCAGCTTCTGATTCTGATTCCCTGCCTCTGATTCCCATCTCTGATTCCCCACATCTCATGCCATGCCTCTGATTCCCTGCCTCTGATCCCCACATTTGATTCCCCGCCTCTGATTCCCAACCTCTGATTCCCCACCTCTGATTCCCCATATCTGATGCCCCGACTCTGTTTCCCCGCCTCTTATTCCCCGCCTCTGTTTCCCCATATCTGATTCCCGGATTCTGATTCCCCACCTCTGATTCCCCATCTCTGATTCCGCACATCCGATTCCCTGCCTCTGATTCCCCGCCTCTGATTCCCCGCATCTGATTCCTTACCTCTGATTCCCAATCTATGATTCCCCACCTCTGATTCCCTATATCTGATTCTCCGCCTCTGTTTCCCAGCCTCTGATTCTCTGACTCTGTTTCCCAATATCTGATTCCCCACCTCTGATTCCCCAACTCTGATTCCCCGCCTCTGATTCCCCAGCTCTGATTCCCCGCCTCTGATACCCCGCATCTGATTCCCTGCCTCTGATTCCCCGCCTCTGATCCCCAGCTCTGATTCCCCACCTCTGATTCCCCACGTCTGATTCCCTGCCTCTGATTCCCCGCCTCTGATTCCCCATCTCTGATTCCCCATATCTGATTCTCCGCTTCTGATTCCCCAACTCTGATTCCCCGCCTCTGATTCGCCAGCTATGATTCCCCGCCTCTGATTCCCCGCGTCTGATTCCCTGCCTCTGATTCCCCGCCTCGTAATCCCCATCTCTGATTCACCACCTCTGATTCGCTGCGTCTGATTCCCCGCCTCTGATTCCCCATCTCTGATGCCCCGCCTCTGATTCCCCGCCTCTGATTCCCCGCCTCTGTTTCCCCATATCTGATTCCCGGATTCTGATTCCCCACCTCTGATTCCCCATCTCTGAATCACCACCTCTGATTCACCACCTCTGATTCCCCATATCTGATTCCCCGCCTCTGTTTCCCCATATCTCATTCCCGGACTCTGATTCCCCACCTCTGATTCCCCAGCTCGGATTCCGCACATCCGATTCCCTGCCTCTGATTCCCCGCCTCTGATTCCCCAGCTCTGATTCCCCAGCTCTGATTCCCCGCATCTGATTCCCTGCCTCTGATTTCCCGCCTCTGATTCCCCATCTCTGAATCACCACCTCTGATTCACCACCTCTGATTCCCCATATCTGATTCCCCGCCTCTGTTTCCCCATATCTCATTCCCGGACTCTGATTCCCCACCTCTGATTTCCAAGCTCTGATTCCGCACATCCGATTCCCTGCCTCTGATACCCCGCGTCTGATTCCCTACCTCTGATTCACAACCCTTGATTCCCCACCTCTGATTCCCTATATCTGATTCTCCGCCTCTGATTCCCCGCCTCTGATACCCCGCATCTGATTCCCTGCCTCTGATTTTCTGCCTCTGATCCCCAGCTCTGATTCCCCACCTCTGATTCCCCACGTCTGATTCCCTGCCTCTGATTCCCCGCCTCTGATTCCCCATCTCTGATTCATCACCTCTGATTCCCCACCTCTGATTCCCCATATCTGATTCCCCGCCTCTGTTTCCCCGACTCTGATTCCCCGCCTCCGATTCCCCATATCTGATTCTCCGCTTCTGATTCCCCAACTCTGATTCCCCGCCTCTGATTCGCCAGCTATGATTCCCCGCCTCTGATTCCCCGCGTCTGATTCCCTGCCTCTGATTCCCCGCCTCTGAATCCCCATCTCTGATTCACCACCTCTGATTCCCTGCGTCTGATTTCCCGCCTCTGATTCCCCATCTCTGATGCCCCGCCTCTGATTCCCCGCCTCTGATTCCCCGCCTCTGTTTCCCCATATCTGATTCCCGGATTCTGATTCCTCACCTCTGATTCCCCATCTCTGATTCCGCACATCCGATTCCTTACCTCTGATTCCCAATCTATGATTCCCCACCTCTGATTCCCTATATCATATTCTCCGCCTCTGTTTCCCAGCCTCTGATTCTCCGACTCTGTTTCCCCATATCTGATTCCCCACCTCTGATTCCCCAGCTCTGAATCCCCGCCTCTGATACCCCGTGTCTGACTCCCTGCCTCTGATTCCCCGCCTCTGATTCCCCAGCTCTGATTCCCCACCTCTGATTCTCCGCCTCTGTTTCCCAGCCTCTGATTCTCTGACTCTGTTTCCCCATATCTGATTCCCCACCTCTGATTCCCCAACTCTGATTCCCCGCCTCTGATTCCCCAGCTCTGATTCCCTGCCTCTGATACCCCGCATCTGATTCCCTGCCTCTGATTCCCCGCCTCTGATCCCCAGCTCTGATTCCCCACCTCTGATTCCCCACGTCTGATTCCCTGCCTCTGATTCCCCGCCTCTGATTCCCCATCTCTGATTCATCACCTCTGATTCCCCACCTCTGATTCCCCATATCTGATTCTCCGCTTCTGATTCCCCAACTCTGATTCCCCGCCTCTGATTCGCCAGCTATGATTCCCCGCCTCTGATTCCCCGCGTCTGATTCCCTGCCTCTGATTCCCCGCCTCTGAATCCCCATCTCTGATTCACCACCTCTGATTCCCTGCGTCTGATTCCCCGCATCTGATTCCCCATCTCTGATGCGCCGCCTCTGATTCCCCTCCTCTGATTCCCCGCCTCTGTTTCCCCATATCTGATTCCCGGATTCTGATTCCTCACCTCTGATTCCCCATCTCTGATTCCGCACATCCGATTCCCTGCCTCTGATTCCCCGCCTCTGATTCCCCGTGTCTGATTCCTTACCTCTCATTCCCAATCTATGATTCCCCACCTCTGATTCCCTATATCATATTCTCCGCCTCTGTTTCCCAGCCTCTGATTCTCCGACTCTGTTTCCCCATATCTGATTCCCCACCTCTGATTCCCCAGCTCTGATTCCCCGCCTCTGATACCCCGCGTCTGATTCCCTGCCTCTGATTCCCCGCCTCTGATTCCCCAGCTCTGATTCCCCACCTCTGATTCCCCACATCTGATTCCCTGCCTCTGATTCCCCGCCTCTGATTCCCCATCTCTGAATCACCACCTCTGATTCCCCAGCTCTGATTCCCCGCCTCTGATACCCCGCGTCTGATTCCCTGCCTCTGATTCCCTGCCTCTGATTCCCCAGCTCTGATTCCCCACCTCTGATTCCCCGCGTCTGATTCCCTGCCTCTGATTCCCCTCCTCTGATTCCCCATCTCTGATTCATCACCTCTGATTCCCCACCTCTGATTCCCCATATCTGATACCCCGCCTCTGTTTCCCCGACTCTGATTCCCCGCCTCTGATTCCCCATATCTGATTCTCCGCTTCTGATTCCCCAACTCTGATTCCCCGCCTCTGATTCGCCAGCTATGATTCCCCGCCTCTGATTCCCCGCGTCTGATTCCCCGCCTCTGAATCCCCATCTCTGATTCACCACCACTGATTCCCTGCGTCTGATTCCCCGCCTCTGATTCCCCATCTCTGATTCCCCAATTCTGATTCCCCGCCTCTGATTCCCCAGCTCTGATACCCCGCCTCTGATTCCCTGCCTCTGATTCTCAACCTCTGATTCCCCACCTCTGATTCCCCATATCTGATTCCCCGCGTCTGTTTCCCCACCTCTGATTCCCGGCCTCTGATTCCAGGCCTCTGATTCCCGGCCTCTGATTCCCGGCCTCTGATTCCCCGCTTCTGATTCTGATTCCCTGCCTCTGATTCCCCATCTCTGATTCCCCATATCTGATTCCCTGCCTCTGATACCCTGCCTCTGATTCCCCGCCTCTGATTCCCCGCCTCTGATTCCCCACCTCTGATTCCCCATATCTGATTACCCGCCTCTGTTTCCCCGCCTCTGATTCCGCGCCTCTATTTCCCCATATCTGATTCCCGAACTCTGATTCCCCAGCTCAGATTACCCATCTCTGATTCTGCACATCCGATTCCCAGCCTCTGATTCCCCGCCTCTGTTTCCCCATATCTGATTCCCCGCCTCTGATTCCCCAACTCTGATTCCCTGCCCCTGATTCCCCAGCTCTAATTCCCCACCTCTGATAAACCGCGTCTGATTCCCTGCCTCTGATGCCCTGCCTCTGATTCCTAATCTCTGATTCCCTGCCTCTGATTCCCCGCCTCTGATTCCCCAACTCTGATTCCCCGCCTCTGATTCCCCAGCTCTGATTCCCCGCCTCTGATTCCCCGCGTCTGATTCCCCGCCTCTGATTCCCCGCCTCTGATTCACCATCTCTGATTCACCACCTCTGATTCCCCACCTCTGATTCCCCATATCTGATTCCCCGCCTCTGTTTCCCCGCCTCAGATTCCCCGCCTCTGATTCCCGGACTCTGAGTCCGCACCTCTGATTCCTGGCCTCTGATCCCCGGCCTCTGATTCCCGGCCTCTGATTCCCGGCCTCTGATTCCCCGTTTCTGATTCTGATTCCCTGCCTCTGATTCCCATCTCTGATTCCCCACATCTCATTCCATGCCTCTGATTCCCTGCCTCTGATCCCCACCTTTGATTCCCCGCCTCTGATTCCCAACCTCTGATTCCCCGCCTCTGATTCCCCGCGTCTGATTCCTTACCTCTGATTCCCAATCTATGATTCCCCACCTCTGATTCCCCATATCTGATTCCCCACCTCTGATTCCCCAACTCTGATTCCCCGCCTCTGATTCCCCAGCTCTGATTCCCCGCCTCTGATACCCCGCATCTGATTCCCTGCCTCTGATTTTCCGCCTCTGATCTCCAGCTCTGATTCCCCACCTCTGATTCCCCACGTCTGATTCCCTGCCTCTGATTCCCCGCCTCTGATTCCCCATCTCTGATTCATCACCTCTGATTCCCCACCTCTGATTCCCCATATCTGATTCCCCGCCTCTGTTTCCCCGACTCTGATTCCCCGCCTCTGATTCCCCATATCTGATTCTCCGCTTCTGATTCCCCAACTCTGATTCCCCGCCTCTGATTCGCCAGCTATGATTCCCCGCCTCTGATTCCCCGCGTCTGATTCCCTGCCTCTGATTCCCCGCCTCTGAATCCCCATCTCTGATGCCCCGCCTCTGATTCCCCGCCTCTGATTCCCAACCTCTGTTTCCCCATATCTGATTCCCGGATTCTGATTCCTCACCTCTGATTCCCCATCTCTGATTCCGCACATCCGATTCCCTGCCTCTGATTCCCCGCCTCTGATTCCCCGTGTCTGATTCCTTACCTCTGATTCCCAATCTATGATTCCCCACCTCTGATTCCCTATATCATATTCTCCGCCTCTGTTTCCCAGCCTCTGATTCTCCGACTCTGTTTCCCCATATCTGATTCCCCACCTCTGATTCCCCAGCTCTGATTCCCCGCCTCTGATACCCCGCGTCTGATTCCCTGCCTCTGATTCCCCGCCTCTGATTCCCCAGCTCTGATTCCCCACCTCTGATTCCCCGCATCTGATTCCCTGCCTCTGATTCCCCGCCTCTGATTCCCCATCTATGAATCACCACCTCTGATTCACCACCTCTGATTCCCCATATCTGATTCCCCGCCTCTGTTTCCCCATATCTCATTCCCGGACTCTGATTCCCCACCTCTGATTCCCCAGCTCTGATTCCGCACATCCGATTCCCTGCCTCTGATACCCCGCCTCTGATTCCCCGCGTCTGATTCCCTACCTCTGATTCACAACCCTCGATTCCCCACCTCTGATTCCCTATATCTGATTCTCCGCCTCTGTTTCCCAGCCTCTGATTCTCTGACTCTGTTTCCTCATATCTGATTCCCCACCTCTGATTCCCCAACTCTGATTCCCCGCCTCTGATTCCCCAGCTCTGATTCCCCGCCTCTGATACCCCGCATCTGATTCCCTGCCTCTGATTCCCCGCCTCTGATCCCCAGCTCTGATTCCCCACCTCTGATTCCCCACGTCTGATTCTCTGCCTCTGATTCCCCGCCTCTGATTCCCCATTTCTGATTCATCACCTCTGATTCCCCACCTCTGATTCCCCATATCTGATTCCCCGCCTCTGTTTCCCCGACTCTGATTCCCCGCCTCTGATTCCCCATATCTGATTCTCCGCTTCTGATTCCCCAACTCTGATTCCCCGCCTCTGATTCGCCAGCTATGATTCCCCGCCTCTGATTCCCCGCGTCTGTTTCCCTGCCTCTGATTCCCCGCCTCTGAATCCCTATCTCTGATTCACCACCTCTGATTCCCTGCGTCTGATTCCCCGCCTCTGATTCCCCATCTCTGATGCCCCGCCTCTGATTCCCCGCCTCTGATTCCCCGCCTCTGTTTCCCCATATCTGATTCCCGGATTCTGATTCCTCACCTCTGATTCCCCATCTCTGATTCCGCACATCCGATTCCCTGCCTCTGATTCCCCACCTCTGATTCCCCGTGTCTGATTCCTTACCTCTGATTCCCAATCTATGATTCCCCACCTCTGATTCCCTATATCATATTCTCCGCCTCTGTTTCCCAGCCTCTGATGCTACGACTCTGTTTCCAAATATCTGATTCCCCACCTCTGATTCCCAAGCTCTGATTCCCCGCCTCTGATACCCCGCGTCTGATTCCCTGCCTCTGATTCCCCGCCTCTGATTCCCCAGCTCTGATTCCCCACCTCTGATTCCCCGCATCTGATTCCCTGCCTCTGATTCCCCGCCTCTGATTCCCCATCTCTGAATCACCACCTCTGATTCACCACCTCTGATTCCCCATATCTGATTCCCCGCCTCTGTTTCCCCATATCTCATTCCCGGACTCTGATTCCCCACCTCTGATTCCCCAGCTCGGATTCCGCACATCCGATTCCCTGCCTCTGATACCCCGCCTCTGATTCCCCGCGTCTGATTCCCTACCTCTGATTCACAACCCTCGATTCCCCACCTCTGATTCCCTATATCTGATTCTCCGCCTCTGTTTCCCAGCCTCTGATTCTCTGACTCTGTTTACCCATATCTGATTCGCCGCCTCTGATTCCCCAACTCTGATTCCCCGCCTCTGATTCCCCAGCTCTGATTCCCCGCCTCTGATACCCCGAGTCTGATTCCCTGCCTCTGATTCCCTGCCTCTGATTCCCCAGCTCTGATTCCCCACCTCTGATTCCCCGCGTCTGATTCCCTGCCTCTGATTCCCCGCCTCTGATTCCCCATCTCTGATTCATCACCTCTGATTCCCCACCTCTGATTCCCCATATCTGATACCCCGCCTCTGTTTCCCCGACTCTGATTCCCCGCCTCTGATTCCCCATATCTGATTCTCCGCTTCTGATTCCCCAACTCTGATTCCCCGCCTCTGATTCGCCAGCTATGATTCCCCGCCTCTGATTCCCCGCGTCTGATTCCCTGCCTCTGATTCCCCGCCTCTGAATCCCCATCTCTGATTCACCACCTCTGATTCCCTGCGTCTGATTCCCCGCCTCTGATTCCCCATCTCTGATTCCCCATCTCTGATTCCCCAATTCTGATTCCCCGCCTCTGATTCCCCAGCTCTGATACCCCGCCTCTGATTCCCTGCCTCTGATTCTCAACCTGTGATTCCCCACCTCTGATTCCCCATATCTGATTCCCCGCATCTGTTTCCCCACCTCTGATTCCCGGCCTCTGATTCCAGGCCTCTGATTCCTGGCCTCTGATTCCCGGCCTCTGATTCCCCGCTTCTGATTCTGATTCCCTGCCTCTGATTCCCCATCTCTGATTCCCCACATCTGATTCCCTGCCTCTGATTCCCTGCCTCTGATTCCCCGCCTCTGATTCCCCGCCTCTGATTCCCCACCTCTGATTCCCCATATCTGATTACCCACCTCTGTTTCCCCACCTCTGATTCCGCGCCTCTGTTTCCCCATATCTGATTCCCGGACTCTGATTCCCAAGCTCAGATTACCCATCTCTGATTCTGGACATCCGATTCCCAGCCTCTAATTCCCCGCCTCTGTTTCCCCATATCTGATTCCCCGCCTCTGATTCCCCAACTCTGATTCCCTGCCCCTGATTCCCCAGCTCTAATTCCCCACCTCTGATACACCGCGTCTGATTCCCTGCCTCTGATGCCCTGCCTCTGATTCCTAATGTCTGATTCCCTGCCTCTGATTCCCCGCCTCTGATTCCCCGCCTCTGATTCGCCAACTCTGATTCCCCGCCTCTGATTCCCCAGCTCTGATTCCCCGCCTCTGATTCCCCGCGTCTGATTCCCCGCCTCTGATTCCCCGCCTCTGATTCACCATCTCTGATTCACCACCTCTGATTCCCCACCTCTGATTCCCCATATCTGATTCCCCGCCTCTGTTTCCCCGCCTCAGATTCCCCGCCTCTGATTCCCGGACTCTGAGTCCCCACCTCTGATTCCCGGCCTCTGATTCCCGGCCTCTGAACCCCGGCCTCTGATTCCCGGCCTCTGATTCCCCGCTTCTGATTCTGATTCCCTGCCTCTTATTTCCATCTCTGATTCCCCACATCTCATTCCATGCCTCTGATTCTCTGCCTCTGATCCCCACCTTTGATTCCCCGCCTCTGATTCCCAACCTCTGATTCCCCACCTCTGATTCCCCATATCTGATGCCCCGACTCTGTTTCCCCGCCTCTTATTCCCCGCCTCTGTTTCCCCATATCTGATTCCCGGATTCTGATTCCCCACCTCTGATTCCCCATCTCTGATTCCGCACATCCGATTCCGTGCCTCTGATTCCCCGCCTCTGATTCCCCGCGTCTGATTCCTTACCTCTGATTCCGAATCTATGATTCCCCACCTCTGATTCCCTATATCTGATTCTCCGCCTCTGATCTCCAGCTCTGATTCCCCACCTCTGATTCCCCACGTCTGATTCCCTGCCTCTGATTCCCCGCCTCTGATTCCCCATCTCTGATTCATCACCTCTGATTCCCCACCTCTGATTCCCCATATCTGATTCCCCGCCTCTGTTTCCCCGACTCTGATTCCCCGCCTCTGATTCCCCATATCTGATTCTCCGCTTCTGATTCCCCAACTCTGATTCCCCGCCTCTGATTCGCCAGCTATGATTCCCCGCCTCTGATTCCCCGCGTCTGATTCCCTGCCTCTGATCCCCGGCCTCTGATTCCCGGCCTCTGATTCCCGGCCTCTGATTCCCCGCTTCTGATTCTGATTCCCTGCCTCTGATTCCCATCTCTGATTCCCCACATCTCATTCCATGCCTCTGATTCCCTGCCTCTGATCCCCACCTTTGATTCCCCGCCTCTGATTCCCAACCTCTGATTCCCCGCCTCTGATTCCCCGCGTCTGATTCCTTACCTCTGATTCCCAATCTATGATTCCCCACCTCTGATTCCCTATATCTGATTCTCCGCCTCTGTTTCCCAGCCTCTATTCTCTGACTCTGTTTCCCCATATCTGATTCCCCACCTCTGATTCCCCAACTCTGATTCCCCGCCTCTGATTCCCCAGCTCTGATTCCCCGCCTCTGATACCCCGCATCTGATTCCCTGCCTCTGATTTTCCGCCTCTGATCTCCAGCTCTGATTCCCCACCTCTGATTCCCCACGTCTGATTCCCTGCCTCTGATTCCCCGCCTCTGATTCCCCATCTCTGATTCATCACCTCTGATTCCCCACCTCTGATTCCCCATATCTGATTCCCCGCCTCTGTTTCCCCGACTCTGATTCCCCGCCTCTGATTCCCCATATCTGATTCTCCGCTTCTGATTCCCCAACTCTGATTCCCCGCCTCTGATTCGCCAGCTATGATTCCCCGCCTCTGATTCCCCGCGTCTGATTCCCTGCCTCTGATTCCCCGCCTCTGAATCCCCATCTCTGATTCACCACCTCTGATTCCCTGCGTCTGATTCCCCGCCTCTGATTCCCCATCTCTGATGCCCCGCCTCTGATTCCCCGCCTCTGATTCCCCACCTCTGTTTCCCCATATCTGATTCCCGGATTCTGATTCCTCACCTCTGATTCCCCATCTCTGATTCCGCACATCCGATTCCCTGCCTCTGATTCCCCGCCTCTGATTCCCCGTGTCTGATTCCTTACCTCTGATTCCCAATCTATGATTCCCCACCTCTGATTCCCTATATCATATTCTCCGCCTCTGTTTCCCAGCCTCTGATTCTCCGACTCTGTTTCCCCATATCTGATTCCCCACCTCTGATTCCCCAGCTCTGATTCCCCGCCTCTGATACCCCGCGTCTGATTCCCTGCCTCTGATTCCCCGCCTCTGATTCCCCAGCTCTGATTCCCCACCTCTGATTCCCCGCATCTGATTCCCTGCCTCTGATTCCCCGCCTCTGATTCCCCATCTATGAATCACCACCTCTGATTCACCACCTCTGATTCCCCATATCTGATTCCCCGCCTCTGTTTCCCCATATCTCATTCCCGGACTCTGATTCCCCACCTCTGATTCCCCAGCTCTGATTCCGCACATCCGATTCCCTGCCTCTGATACCCCGCCTCTGATTCCCCGCGTCTGATTCCCTACCTCTGATTCACAACCCTCGATTCCCCACCTCTGATTCCCTATATCTGATTCTCCGCCTCTGATTCCCCACCTCTGATTCCCCAACTCTGATTCCCCGCCTCTGATTCCCCAGCTCTGAATCCCCGCCTCTGATACCCCGCATCTGATTCCCTGCCTCTGATTCCCCGCCTCTGATCCCCAGCTCTGATTCCCCACCTCTGATTCCCCACGTCTGATTCCCTGCCTCTGATTCCCCGCCTCTGATTCCCCATCTCTGATTCATCACCTCTGATTCCCCACCTCTGATTCCCCATATCTGATTCCCCGCCTCTGTTTCCCCGACTCTGATTCCCCGCCTCTGATTCCCCATATCTGATTCTCCGCTTCTGATTCCCCAACTCTGATTCCCCGCCTCTGATTCGCCAGCTATGATTCCCCGCCTCTGATTCCCCGCGTCTGTTTCCCTGCCTCTGATTCCCCGCCTCTGAATCCCTATCTCTGATTCACCACCTCTGATTCCCTGCGTCTGATTCCCCGCCTCTGATTCCCCATCTCTGATGCCCCGCCTCTGATTCCCCGCCTCTGATTCCCCGCCTCTGTTTCCCCATATCTGATTCCCGGATTCTGATTCCTCACCTCTGATTCCCCATCTCTGATTCCGCACATCCGATTCCCTGCCTCTGATTCCCCGCCTCTGATTCCCCGTGTCTGATTCCTTACCTCTGATTCCCAATCTATGATTCCCCACCTCTGATTCCCTATATCATATTCTCCGCCTCTGTTTCCCAGCCTCTGATTCTACGACTCTGTTTCCAAATATCTGATTCCCCACCTCTGATTCCCAAGCTCTGATTCCCCGCCTCTGATACCCCGCGTCTGATTCCCTGCCTCTGATTCCCCGCCTCTGATTCCCCAGCTCTGATTCCCCACCTCTGATTCCCCGCATCTGATTCCCTGCCTCTGATTCCCCGCCTCTGATTCCCCATCTCTGAATCACCACCTCTGATTCACCACCTCTGATTCCCCATATCTGATTCCCCGCCTCTGTTTCCCCATATCTCATTCCCGGACTCTGATTCCCCACCTCTGATTCCCCAGCTCGGATTCCGCACATTTGATTCCCTGCCTCTGATACCCCGCCTCTGATTCCCCGCGTCTGATTCCCTACCTCTGATTCACAACCCTCGATTCCCCACCTCTGATTCCCTATATCTGATTCTCCGCCTCTGTTTCCCAGCCTCTGATTCTCTGACTCTGTTTCCCCATATCTGATTCGCCGCCTCTGATTCCCCAACTCTGATTCCCCGCCTCTGATTCCCCAGCTCTGATTCCCCGCCTCTGATACCCCGCGTCTGATTCCCTGCCTCTGATTCCCTGCCTCTGATTCCCCAGCTCTGATTCCCCACCTCAGATTCCCCGCGTCTGATTCCCTGCCTCTGATTCCCTGCCTCTGATTCCCCATCTCTGATTCATCACCTCTGATTCCCCACCTCTGATTCCCCATATCTGATACCCTGCCTCTGTTTCCCCGACTCTGATTCCCCGCCTCTGATTCCCCATATCTGATTCTCCGCTTCTGATTCCCCAACTCTGATTCCCCGCCTCTGATTCGCCAGCTATGATTCCCCGCCTCTGATTCCCCGCGTCTGATTCCCTGCCTCTGATTCCCCGCCTCTGAATCCCCATCTCTGATTCACCACCTCTGATTCCCTGCGTCTGATTCCCCGCCTCTGATTCCCCATCTCTGATTCCCCATCTCTGATTCCCCAATTCTGATTCCCCGCCTCTGATTCCCCAGCTCTGATACCCCGCCTCTGATTCCCTGCCTCTGATTCTCAACCTGTGATTCCCCACCTCTGATTCCCCATATCTGATTCCCCGCATCTGTTTCCCCACCTCTGATTCCCGGCCTCTGATTCCAGGCCTCTGATTCCTGGCCTCTGATTCCCGGCCTCTGATTCCCCGCTTCTGATTCTGATTCCCTGCCTCTGATTCCCCATCTCTGATTCCCCACATCTGATTCCCTGCCTCTGATTCCCTGCCTCTGATTCCCCGCCTCTGATTCCCCGCCTCTGATTCCCCACCTCTGATTCCCCATATCTGATTACCCACCTCTGTTTCCCCACCTCTGATTCCGCGCCTCTGTTTCCCCATATCTGATTCCCGGACTCTGATTCCCAAGCTCAGATTACCCATCTCTGATTCTGGACATCCGATTCCCAGCCTCTGATTCCCCGCCTCTGTTTCCCCATATCTGATTCCCCGCCTCTGATTCCCCACCTCTGATTCCCTGCCCCTGATTCCCCAGCTCTAATTCCCCACCTCTGATACACCGCGTCTGATTCCCTGCCTCTGATGCCCTGCCTCTGATTCCTAATGTCTGATTCCCTGCCTCTGATTCCCCGCCTCTGATTCCCCGCCTCTGATTCGCCAACTCTGATTCCCCGCCTCTGATTCCCCAGCTCTGATTCCCCGCCTCTGATTCCCCGCGTCTGATTCCCCGCCTCTGATTCCCCGCCTCTGATTCACCATCTCTGATTCACCACCTCTGATTCCCCACCTCTGATTCCCCATATCTGACTCCCCGCCTCTGTTTCCCCGCCTCAGATTCCCCGCCTCTGATTCCCGGACTCTGAGTCCCCACCTCTGATTCCCGGCCTCTGATTCCCGGCCTCTGAACCCCGGCCTCTGATTCCCGGCCTCTGATTCCCCGCTTCTGATTCTGATTCCCTGCCTCTTATTTCCATCTCTGATTCCCCACATCTCATTCCATGCCTCTGATTCCCTGCCTCTGATCCCCACCTTTGATTCCCCGCCTCTGATTCCCAACCTCTGATTCCCCACCTCTGATTCCCCATATCTGATGCCCCGACTCTGTTTCCCCGCCTCTTATTCCCCGCCTCTGTTTCCCCATATCTGATTCCCGGATTCTGATTCCCCACCTCTGATTCCCCATCTCTGATTCCGCACATCCGATTCCGTGCCTCTGATTCCCCGCCTCTGATTCCCCGCGTCTGATTCCTTACCTCTGATTCCCAATCTATGATTCCCCACCTCTGATTCCCTATATCTGATTCTCCGCCTCTGTTTCCCAGCCTCTGATTCTCTGACTCTGTTTCCCAATATCTGATTCCCCACCTCTGATTCCCCAACTCTGATTCCCCGCCTCTGATTCCCCAGCTCTGATTCCCCGCCTCTGATACCCCGCATCTGATTCCCTGCCTCTAATTCCCCGCCTCTGATCCCCAGCTCTGATTCCCCACCTCTGATTCCCCACGTCTGATTCCCTGCCTCTGATTCCCCGCCTCTGATTCCCCATCTCTGATTCCCCATATCTGATTCTCCGCTTCTGATTCCCCAACTCTGATTCCCCGCCTCTGATTCGCCAGCTATGATTCCCCGCCTCTGATTCCCCGCGTCTGATTCCCTGCCTCTGATTCCCCGCCTCGTAATCCCCATCTCTGATTCACCACCTCTGATTCGCTGCGTCTGATTCCCCGCCTCTGATTCCCCATCTCTGATGCCCCGCCTCTGATTCCCCGCCTCTGATTCCCCGCCTCTGTTTCCCCATATCTGATTCCCGGATTCTGATTCCCCACCTCTGATTCCCCAACTCTGATTCCCCGCCTCTGATTCCCCAGCTCTGATTCCCCGCCTCTGATACCCCGCATCTGATTCCCTGCCTCTGATTCCCCGCCTCTGATCCCCAGCTCTGATTCCCCACCTCTGATTCCCCACGTCTGATTCCCTGCCTCTGATTCCCCGCCTCTGATTCCCCATCTCTGATTCATCACCTCTGATTCCCCACCTCTGATTCCCCATATCTGATTCCCCGCATCTGTTTCCCCGACTCTGATTCCCCGCCTCTGATTCCCCACATCTGATTCTCCGCTTCTGATTCCCCAACTCTGATTCCCCGCCTCTGATTCGCCAGCTATGATTCCCCGCCTCTGATTCCCCGCGTCTGTTTCCCTGCCTCTGATTCCCCGCCTCTGAATCCCCATCTCTGATTCACCACCTCTGATTCCCTGCGTCTGATTCCCCGCCTCTGATTCCCCATCTCTGATGCCCCGCCTCTGATTCCCCGCCTCTGATTCCCCGCCTCTGTTTCCCCATATCTGATTCCCGGATTCTGATTCCTCACCTCTGATTCCCCATCTCTGATTCCGCACATCCGATTCCCTGCCTCTGATTCCCCGCCTCTGATTCCCCGTGTCTGATTCCTTACCTCTGATTCCCAATCTATGATTCCCCACCTCTGATTCCCTATATCATATTCTCCGCCTCTGTTTCCCAGCCTCTGATTCTCCGACTCTGTTTCCAAATATCTGATTCCCCACCTCTGATTCCCCAGCTCTGATTCCCCGCCTCTGATACCCCGCGTCTGATTCCCTGCCTCTGATTCCCCGCCTCTGATTCCCCAGCTCTGATTCCCCACCTCTGATTCCCCGCATCTGATTCCCTGCCTCTGATTCCCCGCCTCTGATTCCCCATCTCTGAATCACCACCTCTGATTCACCACCTCTGATTCCCCATATCTGATTCCCCGCCTCTGTTTCCCCATATCTCATTCCCGGACTCTGATTCCCCACCTCTGATTCCCCAGCTCTGATTCCGCACATCCGATTCCCTGCCTCTGATACCCCGCCTCTGATTCCCCGCGTCTGATTCCCTACCTCTGATTCACAACCCTCGATTCCCCACCTCTGATTCCCCATATCTGATTCGCCGCCTCTGATTCCCCAACTCTGATTCCCCGCCTCTGATTCCCCAGCTCTGATTCCCCGCCTCTGATACCCCGCGTCTGATTCCCTGCCTCTGATTCCATGCCTCTGATTCCCCAGCTCTGATTCCCCACCTCTGATTCCCCGCGTCTGATTCCCTGCCTCTGATTCCCCGCCTCTGATTCCCCATCTCTGATTCATCACCTCTGATTCCCCACCTCTGATTCCCCATATCTGATACCCCGCCTCTGTTTCCCCGACTCTGATTCCCCGCCTCTGATTCCCCATATCTGATTCTCCGCTTCTGATTCCCCAACTCTGATTCCCCGCCTCTGATTCGCCAGCTATAATTCCCCGCCTCTGATTCCCCGCGTCTGATTCCCTGCCTCTGATTCCCCGCCTCTGAATCCCCATCTCTGATTGACCACCTCTGATTCCCTGCGTCTGATTCCCCGCCTCTGATTCCCCATCTCTGATTCCCCATCTCTGATTCCCCAATTCTGATTCCCCGCCTCTGATTCCCCAGCTCTGATACCCCGCCTCTGATTCCCTGCCTCTGATTCTCAACCTGTGATTCCCCACCTCTGATTCCCCATATCTGATTCCCCGCGTCTGTTTCCCCACCTCTGATTCCCGGCCTCTGATTCCAGGCCTCTGATTCCTGGCCTCTGATTCCCGGCCTCTGATTCCCCGCTTCTGATTCTGATTCCCTGCCTCTGATTCCCCATCTCTGATTCCCCACATCTGATTCCCTGCCTCTGATACCCTGCCTCTGATTCCCCGCCTCTGATTCCCCGCCTCTGATTCCCCACCTCTGATTCCCCATATCTGATTACCCACCTCTGTTTCCCCGCCTCTGATTCCGCGCCTCTGTTTCCCCATATCTGATTCCCGGACTCTGATTCCCCAGCTCAGATTACCCATCTCTGATTCTGGACATCCGATTCCCAGCCTCTGATTCCCCGCCTCTGTTTCCCCATATCTGATTCCCTGTCCCTGATTCCCCAGCTCTAATTCCCCACCTCTGATACACCGCGTCTGATTCCCTGCCTCTGATGCCCTGCCTCTGATTCCTAATGTCTGATTCCCTGCCTCTGATTCCCCGCCTCTGATTCCCCGCCTCTGATTCGCCAACTCTGATTCCCCGCCTCTGATTCCCCAGCTCTGATTCCCCGCCTCTGATTCCCCGCGTCTGATTCCCCGCCTCTTATTCCCCGCCTCTGATTCACCATCTCTGATTCACACCCTCTGATTCCCCACCTCTGATTCCCCATATCTGATTCCCCGCCTTTGTTTCCCCGCCTCAGATTCCCCGCCTCTGATTCCCGGACTCTGAGTCCCCACCTCTGATTCCCGGCCTCTGATTCCCGGCCTCTGAACCCCGGCCTCTGATTCCCGGCCTCTGATTCCCGGCCTCTGATTCCCCGCTTCTGATTCTGATTCCCTGCCTCTGATTCCCATCTCTGATTCCCCACATCTCATTCCATGCCTCTGATTCCCTGCCTCTGATCCCCACCTTTGATTCCCCGCCTCTGATTCCCAACCTCTGATTCCCCACCTCTGATTCCCCATATCTGATGCCCCGACTCTGTTTCCCCGCCTCTTATTCCCCGCCTCTGTTTCCCCATATCTGATTCCCGGATTCTGATTCCCCACCTCTGATTCCCCATCTCTGATTCCGCACATCCGATTCCCTGCCTCTGATTCCCCGCCTCTGATTCCCCGCGTCTGATTCCTTACCTCTGATTCCCAATCTATGATTCCCCACCTCTGATTCCCTATATCTGATTCTCCGCCTCTGTTTCCCAGCCTCTGATTCTCTGACTCTGTTTCCCAATATCTGATTCCCAACCTCTGATTCCCCAACTCTGATTCCCCGCCTCTGATTCCCCAGCTCTGATTCCCCGCCTCTGATACCCCGCATCTGATTCCCTGCCTCTGATTCCCCGCCTCTGATCCCCAGCTCTGATTCCCCACCTCTGATTCCCCACGTCTGATTCCCTGCCTCTGATTCCCCGCCTCTGATTCCCCATCTCTGATTCCCCATATCTGATTCTCCGCTTCTGATTCCCCAACTCTGATTCCCCGCCTCTGATTCGCCAGCTATGATTCCCCGCCTCTGATTCCCCGCGTCTGATTCCCTGCCTCTGATTCCCCGCCTCGTAATCCCCATCTCTGATTCACCACATCTGATTCGCTGCGTCTGATTCCCCGCCTCTGATTCCCCATCTCTGATGCCCCGCCTCTGATTCCCCGCCTCTGATTCCCCGCCTCTGTTTCCCCATATCTGATTCCCGGATTCTGATTCCCCACCTCTGATTCCCCATCTCTGATTCCGCACATCCGATTCCCTGCCTCTGATTCCCCGCCTCTGATTCCCGCATCTGATTCCTTACCTCTGATTCCCAATCTATGATTCCCCACCTCTAATTCCCTATATCTGATTCTCCGCCTCTGTTTTCCAGCCTCTGATTCTCTGACTCTGTTTCCCCATATCTGATTCCCCACCTCTGATTCCCCAACTCTGATTCCCCGCCTCTGATTCCCCAACTCTGATTCCCCGCCTCTGATACCCCGCGTCTGATTCCCTGCCTCTGATTCCCCGCCTCTGATTCCCCAGCTCTGATTCCCCACCTCTGATTCCCCACGTCTGATTCCCTGCCTCTGATTCCCCGCCTCTGATTCCCCATCTCTGAATCACCACCTCTGATTCACCACCTCTGATTCCCCATATCTGATTCCCCGCCTCTGTTTCCCCATATCTCATTCCCGGACTCTGATTCCCCACCTCTGATTCCCCAGCTCGGATTCCGCACATCCGATTCCCTGCCTCTGATTCCCCGCCTCTGATTCCCCACGTCTGATTCCCTACCTCTGATTCACAACCCTTGATTCCCCACCTCTGATTCCCTATATCTGATTCTCCGCCTCTGTTTCCCAGCCTCTGATTCTCTGACTCTGTTTCCCCATATCTGATTCCCCGCCTCTGATTCCCAAACTCTGATTCCCCGCCTCTGATTCCCCAGCTCTGATTCCCCGCCTCTGATACCCCGCGTCTGATTCCCTGCCTTTGATTCCCTGCCTCTGATTCCCCAGCTCTGATTCCCCACCTCTGATTCCCCGCGTCTGATTCCCTGCCTCTGATTCCCCGCCTCTGATACCCCATCTCTGATTCATCACCTCTGATTCCCCACTTCTGATTCCCCATATCTGATACCCCGCCTCTGTTTCCCCGACTCTGATTCCCCGCTTCTGATTCCCCAACTCTGATTCCCCGCCTCTGATTCGCCAGCTATGATTCCCAGCCTCTGATTCCCCGCGTCTGATTCCCTGCCTCTGATTCCCCGCCTCTGAATCCCCATCTCTGATTCACCACCTCTGATTCCCTGCGTCTGATTCCCCGCCTCTGATTCCCCATCTCTGATTCCCCAATTCTGATTCCCCGCCTCTGATTCCCCAGCTCTGATACCCCGCCTCTGATTCCCTGCCTCTGATTCTCAACCTCTGATTCCCCACCTCTGATTCCCCATATCTGATTCCCCGCGTCTGTTTCCCCACCTCTGATTCCCGGCCTCTTATTCCAGGCCTCTGATTCCCGGCCTCTGATTCCCGGCCTCTGATTCCCCGCTTCTGATTCTGATTCCCTGCCTCTGATTCCCCATCTCTGATTCCCCACATCTGATTCCCTGCCTCTGATACCCTGCCTCTGATTCCCCACCTCTGATTCCCCGCCTCTGATTCCCCACCTCTGATTCCCAATATCTGATTACCCGCCTCTGTTTCCCCGCCTCTGATTCCGCGCCTCTGTTTCCCCATATCTGATTCCCGGACTCTGATTCCCCAGCTCAGATTACCCATCTCTGATTCTGCACATCCGATTCCCAGCCTCTGATTCCCCGCCTCTGTTTCCCCATATCTGATTCCCCGCCTCTGATTCCCCAACTCTGATTCCCTGCCCCTGATTCCCCAGCTCTAATTCCCCACCTCTGATACACCGCGTCTGATTCCCTGCCTCTGATGCCCTGCCTCTGATTCCTAATCTCTGATTCCCTGCCTCTGATTCCCCGCCTCTGATTCCCCGCCTCTGATTCCCCATATCTGATTCCCCGCCTCTGATTCCCCAACTCTGATTCCCCGCCTCTGATTCCCCAGCTCTGATTCCCCGCCTCTGATTCCCCGCGTCTGATTCCCCGCCTCTGATTCCCCGCCTCTGATTCACCATCTCTGATTCACCACCTCTGATTCCCCACCTCTGATTCCCCATATCTGATTCCCCGCCTCTGTTTCCCCGCCTCAGATTCCCCACCTCTGATTCCCGGACTCTGATCCCCACCTCTGATTCCCGGCCTCTGATTCCCGGCCTCTGATCCCCGGCCTCTGATTCCCGGCCTCTGATTCCCGGCCTCTGATTCCCAGCTTCTGATTCTGATTCCCTGCCTCTGATTCCCATCTCTGATTCCCCACATCTCATTCCATGCCTCTGATTCCCTGCCTCTGATCCCCACCTTTGATTCCCAATCTATGATTCCCCACCTCTGATTCCCTATATCTGATTCTCCGCCTCTGTTTCCCAGCCTCTATTCTCTGACTCTGTTTCCCCATATCTGATTCCCCACCTCTGATTCCCCAACTCTGATTCCCCGCCTCTGATTCCCCAGCTCTGATTCCCCGCCTCTGATTTTCCGCCTCTGATCTCCAGCTCTGATTCCCCACCTCTGATTCCCCACGTCTGATTCCCTGCCTCTGATTCCCCGCCTCTGATTCCCCATCTCTGATTCATCACCTCTGATTCCCCACCTCTGATTCCCCATATCTGATTCCCCGCCTCTGTTTCCCCGACTCTGATTCCCCGCCTCTGATTCCCCATATCTGATTCTCCGCTTCTGATTCCCCAACTCTTATTCCCCGCCTCTGATTCGCCAGCTATGATTCCCCGCCTCTGATTCCCCGCGTCTGATTCCCTGCCTCTGATTCCCCGCCTCTGAATCCCCATCTCTGATTCACCACCTCTGATTCCCTGCGTCTGATTCCCCGCCTCTGATTCCCCATCTCTGATGCCCCGCCTCTGATTCCCCGCCTCTGATTCCCCGCCTCTGTTTCCCCATATCTGATTCCCGGATTCTGATTCCTCACCTCTGATTCCCCATCTCTGATTCCGCACATCCGATTCCCTGCCTCTGATTCCCCGCCTCTGATTCCCCGTGTCTGATTCCTTACCTCTGATTCCCAATCTATGATTCCCCACCTCTGATTCCCTATATCATATTCTCCGCCTCTGTTTCCCAGCCTCTGATTCTCCGACTCTGTTTCCCCATATCTGATTCCCCACCTCTGATTCCCCAGCTCTGATTCCCCGCCTCTGATACCCCGCGTCTGATTCCCTGCCTCTGATTCCCCGCCTCTGATTCCCCAGCTCTGATTCCCCACCTCTGATTCCCCGCATCTGATTCCCTGCCTCTGATTCCCCGCCTCTGATTCCCCATCTATGAATCACCACCTCTGATTCACCACCTCTGATTCCCCATATCTGATTCCCCGCCTCTGTTTCCCCATATCTCATTCCCGGACTCTGATTCCCCACCTCTGATTCCCCAGCTCTGATTCCGCACATCCGATTCCCTGCCTCTGATACCCCGCCTCTGATTCCCCGCGTCTGATTCCCTACCTCTGATTCACAACCCTCGATTCCCCACCTCTGATTCCCTATATCTGATTCTCCGCCTCTGTTTCCCAGCCTCTGATTCTCTGACTCTGTTTCCCCATATCTGATTCCCCACCTCTGATTCCCCAACTCTGATTCCCCGCCTCTGATTCCCCAGCTCTGATTCCCCGCCTCTGATACCCCGCATCTGATTCCCTGCCTCTGATTCCCCGCCTCTGATCCCCAGCTCTGATTCCCCACCTCTGATTCCCCACGTCTGATTCCCTGCCTCTGATTCCCCGCCTCTGATTCCCCATCTCTGATTCATCACCTCTGATTCCCCACCTCTGATTCCCCATATCTGATTCCCTGCCTCTGTTTCCCCGACTCTGATTCCCCGCCTCTGATTCCCCATATCTGATTCTCCGCTTCTGATTCCCCAACTCTGATTCCCCGCCTCTGATTCGCCAGCTATGATTCCCCGCCTCTGATTCCCCGCGTCTGATTCCCTGCCTCTGATTCCCCGCCTCTGAATCCCCATCTCTGATTCACCACCTCTGATTCCCTGCGTCTGATTCCCCGCCTCTGTTTCCCCATATCTGATTCCCGGATTCTGATTCCTCACCTCTGATTCCCCATCTCTGATTCCGCACATCCGATTCCCTGCCTCTGATTCCCCGCCTCTGATTCCCCGTGTCTGATTCCTTACCTCTGATTCCCAATCTAAGATTCCCCACCTCTGATTCCCTATATCATATTCTCCGCCTCTGTTTCCCAGCCTCTGATTCTCCGACTCTGTTTCCAAATATCTGATTCCCCACCTCTGATTCCCCAGCTCTGATTCCCCGCCTCTGATTCCCCATCTCTGATGCCCCGCCTCTGATTCCCCGCCTCTGATTCCCCGCCTCTGTTTCCCCATATCTGATTCCCGGATTCTGATTCCTCACCTCTGATTCCCCATCTCTGATTCCGCACATCCGATTCCCTGCCTCTGATTCCCCGCCTCTGATTCCCCGTGTCTGATTCCTTACCTCTGATTCCCAATCGATGATTCCCCACCTCTGATTCCCTATATCATATTCTCCGCCTCTGTTTCCCAGCCTCTGAATCTCCGACTCTGTTTCCCCATATCTGATTCCCCACCTCTGATTCCCCAGCTCTGATTCCCCGCCTCTGATACCCCGCGTCTTATTCCCTGCCTCTGATTCCCCGCCTCTGATTCCCCAGCTCTGATTCCCCACCTCTGATTCCCCACATCTGATTCCCTGCCTCTGATTCCCCGCCTCTGATTCCCCATCTATGAATCACCACCTCTGATTCACCACCTCTGATTCCCCATATCTGTTTCCCCGCCTCTGTTTCCCCATATCTCATTCCCGGACTCTGATTCCCCACCTCTGATTCCCCAGCTCTGATTCCGCACATCCGATTCCCTGCCTCTGATACCCCGCCTCTGATTCCCCGCGTCTGATTCCCTACCTCTGATTCACAACCCTCGATTCACCACCTCTGATTCCCTGCGTCTGATTCCCCGCCTCTGTTTCCCCATATCTGATTCCCGGATTCTGATTCCTCACCTCTGATTCCCCATCTCTGATTCCGCACATCCGATTCCCTGCCTCTGATTCCCCGCCTCTGATTCCCCGTGTCTGATTCCTTACCTCTGATTCCCAATCTATGATTCCCCACCTCTGATTCCCTATATCATATTCTCCGCCTCTGTTTCCCAGCCTCTGATTCTCCGACTCTGTTTCCAAATATCTGATTCCCCACCTCTGATTCCCCAGCTCTGATTCCCCGCCTCTGATTCCCCAGCTCTGATTCCCCGCCTCTGATTCCCCATCTCTGATGCCCCGCCTCTGATTCCCCGCCTCTGATTCCCCGCCTCTGTTTCCCCATATCTGATTCCCGGATTCTGATTCCTCACCTCTGATTCCCCATCTCTGATTCCGCACATCCGATTCCCTGCCTCTGATTCCCCGCCTCTGATTCCCCGTGTCTGATTCCTTACCTCTGATTCCCAATCTATGATTCCCACCTCTGATTCCCTATATCATATTCTCCGCCTCTGTTTCCCAGCCTCTGATTCTCCGACTCTGTTTCCCCATATCTGATTCCCCACCTCTGATTCCCCAGCTCTGATTCCCCGCCTCTGATACCCCGCGTCTGATTCCCTGCCTCTGATTCCCCGCCTCTGATTCCCCAGCTCTGATTCCACACCTCTGATTCCCCGCATCTGATTCCCTGCCTCTGATTCCCCGCCTCTGATTCCCCATCTATGAATCACCACCTCTGATTCTCCACCTCTGATTCCCCATATCTGATTCCCCGCCTCTGTTTCCCCATATCTCATTCCCGGACTCTGATTCCCCACCTCTGATTCCCCAGCTCTGATTCCGCACATCCGATTCCCTGCCTCTGATACCCCGCCTCTGATTCCCCGCGTCTGATTCCCTACCTCTGATTCACAACCCTCGATTCCCCACCTCTGATTCCCTATATCTGATTCTCCGCCTCTGTTTCCCAGCCTCTGATTCTCTGACTCTGTTTCCCCATATCTGATTCCCCACCTCTGATTCCCCAACTCTGATTCCCCGCCTCTGATTCCCCAGCTCTGATTCCCCGCCTCTGATACCCCGCATCTGATTCCCTGCCTCTGATTCCCCGCCTCTGATCCCCAGCTCTGATTCCCCACCTCTGATTCCCCACGTCTGATTCCCTGCCTCTGATTCCCCGCCTCTGATTCCCCATCTCTGATTCATCACCTCTGATTCCCCACCTCTGATTCCCCATATCTGATTCCCCGCCTCTGTTTCCCCGACTCTGATTCCCCGCCTCTGATTCCCCATATCTGATTCTCCGCTTCTGATTCCCCAACTCTGATTCCCCGCCTCTGATTCGCCAGCTATGATTCCCCGCCTCTGATTCCCCGCGTCTGATTCCCTGCCTCTGATTCCCCGCCTCTGAATCCCCATCTCTGATTCACCACCTCTGATTCCCTGCGTCTGATTCCCCGCCTCTGTTTCCCCATATCTGATTCCCGGATTCTGATTCCTCACCTCTGATTCCCCATCTCTGATTCCGCACATCCGATTCCCTGCCTCTGATTCCCCGCCTCTGATTCCCCGTGTCTGATTCCTTACCTCTGATTCCCAATCTATGATTCCCCACCTCTGATTCCCTATATCATATTCTCCGCCTCTGTTTCCCAGCCTCTGATTCTCCGACTCTGTTTCCAAATATCTGATTCCCCACCTCTGATTCCCCAGCTCTGATTCCCCGCCTCTGATACCCCGCGTCTGATTCCTTGCCTCTGATTCCCCGCCTCTGATTCCCCAGCTCTGATTCCCCACCTCTGATTCCCCGCATCTGATTCCCTGCCTCTGATTCCCCGCCTCTGATTCCCCATCTCTGAATCACCACCTCTGATTCACCACCTCTAATTCCCCATATCTGATTCCCTGCCTCTGATACCCCGCGTCCGATTCCTTGCCTCTGATTCCCCGCCTCTGATTCCCCAGCTCTGATTCCCCACCTCTGATTCCCCGCGTCTGATTCCCTGCCTCTGATTCCCCGCCTCTGATCCCCAGCTCTGATTCCCCACCTCTGATTCCCCGCGTCTGATTCCCTGCCTCTGATTCCCCGCCTCTGATTCCCCATCTCTGATTCATCACCTCTGATTCCCCACCTCTGATTCCCCGTATCTGATTCCCCGCCTCTGTTTCCCCGACTCTGATTCCCCGCCTCTGATTCCCCATATCTGATTCTCCGCTTCTGATTCCCCAACTCTGATTCCCCGCCTCTGATTCGCCAGCTATGATTCCCCGCCTCTGATTCCCCGCGTCTGATTCCCTGCCTCTGATTCCCCGCCTCTGAATCCCCATCTCTGATTGACCACCTCTGATTCCCTGCGTCTGATTCCCCGCCTCTGATTCCCCATCTCTGATTCCCCATCTCTGATTCCCCAATTCTGATTCCCCGCCTCTGATTCCCCAGCTCTGATACCCCGCCTCTGAATCCCTGCCTCTGATTCTCAACCTGTGATTCCCCACCTCTGATTCCCCATATCTGATTCCCCGCGTCTATTTCCCCACCTCTGATTCCCGGCCTCTGATTCCAGGCCTCTGATTCCCGGCCTCTGATTCCCGGCCTCTGATTCCCCGCTTCTGATTCTGATTCCCTGCCTCTGATTCCCCATCTCTGATTCCCCACATCTGATTCCCTGCCTCTGATACCCTGCCTCTGATTCCCCGCCTCTGATTCCCCGCCTCTGATTCCCCACCTCTGATTCCCCATATCTGATTACCCACCTCTGTTTCCCCGCCTCTGATTCCGTGCCTCTGTTTCCCCATATCTGATTCCCGGACTCTGATTCCCCAGCTCAGATTACCCATCTCTGATTCTGGACATCCGATTCCCAGCCTCTGATTCCCCGCCTCTGTTTCCCCATATCTGATTCCCCGCCTCTGATTCCCCAACTCTGATTCCCTGCCCCTGATTCCCCAGCTCTAATTCCCCACCTCTGATACACCGCGTCTGATTCCCTGCCTCTGATGCCCTGCCTCTGATTCCTAATCTCTGATTCCCTGCCTCTGATTCCCCGCCTCTGATTCCCCGCCTCTGATTCGCCAACTCTGATTCCCCGCCTCTGATTACCCAGCTCTGATTCCCCGCCTCTGATTCCCCGCGTCTGATTCCCCGCCTCTGATTCCCCGCCTCTGATTCACCATCTCTGATTCACCACCTCTGATTCCCCACCTCTGATTCCCCATATCTGATTCCCCGCCTCTGTTTCCCCGCCTCAGATTCCCCGCCTCTGATTCCCGGACTCTGAGTCCCCACCTCTGATTCCCGGCCTCTGATTCCCGGCCTCTGAACCCCGGCCTCTGATTCCCGGCCTCTGATTCCCGGCCTCTGATTCCCCGCTTCTGATTCTGATTCCCTGCCTCTGATTCCCATCTCTGATTCCCCACATCTCATTCCATGCCTCTGATTCCCTGCCTCTGATCCCCACCTTTGATTCCCCGCCTCTGATTCCCAACCTCTGATTCCCCACCTCTGATTCCCCATATCTGATGCCCCGACTCTGTTTCCCCGCCTCTGATTCCCCGCCTCTGTTTCCCCATATCTGATTCCCGGATTCTGATTCCCCACCTCTGATTCCCCATCTCTGATTCCGCACATCCGATTCCCTGCCTCTGATTCCCCGCGTCTGATTCCTTACCTCTGATTCCCAATCTATGATTCCCCACCTCTGATTCCCTATATCTGATTCTCCGCCTCTGTTTCCCAGCCTCTGATTCTCTGACTCTGTTTCCCAATATCTGATTCCCCACCTCTGATTCCCCAACTCTGATTCCCCGCCTCTGATTCCCCAGCTCTGATTCCCCGCCTCTGATACCCCGCATCTGATTCCCTGCCTCTGATTCCCCGCCTCTGATCCCCAGCTCTGATTCCCCACCTCTGATTCCCCACGTCTGATTCCCTGCCTCTGATTCCCCGCCTCTGATTCCCCATCTCTGATTCCCCATATCTGATTCTCCGCTTCTGATTCCCCAACTCTGATTCCCCGCCTCTGATTCGCCAGCTATGATTCCCCGCCTCTGATTCCCCGCGTCTGATTCCCTGCCTCTGATTCCCCGCCTCGTAATCCCCATCTCTGATTCACCACCTCTGATTCCCTGCGTCTGATTCCCCGCCTCTGATTCCCCATCTCTGATGCCCCGCCTCTGATTCCCCGCCTCTGATTCCCCGCCTCTGTTTCCCCATATCTGATTCCCGGATTCTGATTCCCCACCTCTGATTCCCCATCTCTGATTCCGCACATCCGATTCCCTGCCTCTGACTCCCCGCCTCTGATTCCCCGTGTCTGATTCCTTACCTCTGATTCCCAATCTATGATTCCCCACCTCTGATTCCCTATATCATATTCTCCGCCTCTGTTTCCCAGCCTCTGATTCTCCGACTCTGTTTCCCCATATCTGATTCCCCACCTCTGATTCCCCAGCTCTGATTCCCCGCCTCTGATACCCCGCGTCTGATTCCCTGCCTCTGATTCCCCGCCTCTGATTCCCCAGCTCTGATTCCCCACCTCTGATTCCCCATATCTGATTCCCCGCCTCTGATTCCCCAACTCTGATTCCCCGCCTCTGATTCCCCAGCTCTGATTCCCCGCCTCTGATTCCCCGCGTCTGATTCCCCGCCTCTGATTCCCCGCCTCTGATTCACCATCTCTGATTCACCACCTCTGATTCCCCACCTCTGATTCCCCATATCTGATTCCCCGCCTCTGTTTCCCCGCCTCAGATTCCCCACCTCTGATTCCCGGACTCTGATCCCCACCTCTGATTCCCGGCCTCTGATTCCCGGCCTCTGATCCCCGGCCTCTGATTCCCGGCCTCTGATTCCCGGCCTCTGATTCCCAGCTTCTGATTCTGATTCCCTGCCTCTGATTCCCATCTCTGATTCCCCACATCTCATTCCATGCCTCTGATTCCCTGCCTCTGATCCCCACCTTTGATTCCCAATCTATGATTCCCCACCTCTGATTCCCTATATCTGATTCTCCGCCTCTGTTTCCCAGCCTCTATTCTCTGACTCTGTTTCCCCATATCTGATTCCCCACCTCTGATTCCCCAACTCTGATTCCCCGCCTCTGATTCCCCAGCTCTGATTCCCCGCCTCTGATTTTCCGCCTCTGATCTCCAGCTCTGATTCCCCACCTCTGATTCCCCACGTCTGATTCCCTGCCTCTGATTCCCCGCCTCTGATTCCCCATCTCTGATTCATCACCTCTGATTCCCCACCTCTGATTCCCCATATCTGATTCCCCGCCTCTGTTTCCCCGACTCTGATTCCCCGCCTCTGATTCCCCATATCTGATTCTCCGCTTCTGATTCCCCAACTCTGATTCCCCGCCTCTGATTCGCCAGCTATGATTCCCCGCCTCTGATTCCCCGCGTCTGATTCCCTGCCTCTGATTCCCCGCCTCTGAATCCCCATCTCTGATTCACCACCTCTGATTCCCTGCGTCTGATTCCCCGCCTCTGATTCCCCATCTCTGATGCCCCGCCTCTGATTCCCCGCCTCTGATTCCCCGCCTCTGTTTCCCCATATCTGATTCCCGGATTCTGATTCCTCACCTCTGATTCCCCATCTCTGATTCCGCACATCCGATTCCCTGCCTCTGATTCCCCGCCTCTGATTCCCCGTGTCTGATTCCTTACCTCTGATTCCCAATCTATGATTCCCCACCTCTGATTCCCTATATCATATTCTCCGCCTCTGTTTCCCAGCCTCTGATTCTCCGACTCTGTTTCCCCATATCTGATTCCCCACCTCTGATTCCCCAGCTCTGATTCCCCGCCTCTGATACCCCGCGTCTGATTCCCTGCCTCTGATTCCCCGCCTCTGATTCCCCAGCTCTGATTCCCCACCTCTGATTCCCCGCATCTGATTCCCTGCCTCTGATTCCCCGCCTCTGATTCCCCATCTATGAATCACCACCTCTGATTCACCACCTCTGATTCCCCATATCTGATTCCCCGCCTCTGTTTCCCCATATCTCATTCCCGGACTCTGATTCCCCACCTCTGATTCCCCAGCTCTGATTCCGCACATCCGATTCCCTGCCTCTGATACCCCGCCTCTGATTCCCCGCGTCTGATTCCCTACCTCTGATTCACAACCCTCGATTCCCCACCTCTGATTCCCTATATCTGATTCTCCGCCTCTGTTTCCCAGCCTCTGATTCTCTGACTCTGTTTCCCCATATCTGATTCCCCACCTCTGATTCCCCAACTCTGATTCCCCGCCTCTGATTCCCCAGCTCTGATTCCCCGCCTCTGATACCCCGCATCTGATTCCCTGCCTCTGATTCCCCGCCTCTGATCCCCAGCTCTGATTCCCCACCTCTGATTCCCCACGTCTGATTCCCTGCCTCTGATTCCCCGCCTCTGATTCCCCATCTCTGATTCATCACCTCTGATTCCCCACCTCTGATTCCCCATATCTGATTCCCCGCCTCTGTTTCCCCGACTCTGATTCCCCGCCTCTGATTCCCCATATCTGATTCTCCGCTTCTGATTCCCCAACTCTGATTCCCCGCCTCTGATTCGCCAGCTATGATTCCCCGCCTCTGATTCCCCGCGTCTGATTCCCTGCCTCTGATTCCCCGCCTCTGAATCCCCATCTCTGATTCACCACCTCTGATTCCCTGCGTCTGATTCCCCGCCTCTGTTTCCCCATATCTGATTCCCGGATTCTGATTCCTCACCTCTGATTCCCCATCTCTGATTCCGCACATCCGATTCCCTGCCTCTGATTCCCCGCCTCTGATTCCCCGTGTCTGATTCCTTACCTCTGATTCCCAATCTAAGATTCCCCACCTCTGATTCCCTATATCATATTCTCCGCCTCTGTTTCCCAGCCTCTGATTCTCCGACTCTGTTTCCAAATATCTGATTCCCCACCTCTGATTCCCCAGCTCTGATTCCCCGCCTCTGATTCCCCAGCTCTGATTCCCCACCTCTGATTCCCCATCTCTGATGCCCCGCCTCTGATTCCCCGCCTCTGATTCCCCGCCTCTGTTTCCCCATATCTGATTCCCGGATTCTGATTCCTCACCTCTGATTCCCCATCTCTGATTCCGCACATCCGATTCCCTGCCTCTGATTCCCCGCCTCTGATTCCCCGTGTCTGATTCCTTACCTCTGATTCCCAATCGATGATTCCCCACCTCTGATTCCCTATATCATATTCTCCGCCTCTGTTTCCCAGCCTCTGAATCTCCGACTCTGTTTCCCCATATCTGATTCCCCACCTCTGATTCCCCAGCTCTGATTCCCCGCCTCTGATACCCCGCGTCTGATTCCCTGCCTCTGATTCCCCGCCTCTGATTCCCCAGCTCTGATTCCCCACCTCTGATTCCCCGCATCTGATTCCCTGCCTCTGATTCCCCGCCTCTGATTCCCCATCTATGAATCACCACCTCTGATTCACCACCTCTGATTCCCCATATCTGATTCCCCGCCTCTGTTTCCCCATATCTCATTCCCGGACTCTGATTCCCCACCTCTGATTCCCCAGCTCTGATTCCGCACATCCGATTCCCTGCCTCTGATACCCCGCCTCTGATTCCCCGCGTCTGATTCCCTACCTCTGATTCACAACCCTCGATTCACCACCTCTGATTCCCTGCGTCTGATTCCCCGCCTCTGTTTCCCCATATCTGATTCCCGGATTCTGATTCCTCACCTCTGATTCCCCATCTCTGATTCCGCACATCCGATTCCCTGCCTCTGATTCCCCGCCTCTGATTCCCCGTGTCTGATTCCTTACCTCTGATTCCCAATCTATGATTCCCCACCTCTGATTCCCTATATCATATTCTCCGCCTCTGTTTCCCAGCCTCTGATTCTCCGACTCTGTTTCCAAATATCTGATTCCCCACCTCTGATTCCCCAGCTCTGATTCCCCGCCTCTGATTCCCCAGCTCTGATTCCCCGCCTCTGATTCCCCATCTCTGATGCCCCGCCTCTGATTCCCCGCCTCTGATTCCCCGCCTCTGTTTCCCCATATCTGATTCCCGGATTCTGATTCCTCACCTCTGATTCCCCATCTCTGATTCCGCACATCCGATTCCCTGCCTCTGATTCCCCGCCTCTGATTCCCCGTGTCTGATTCCTTACCTCTGATTCCCAATCTATGATTCCCACCTCTGATTCCCTATATCATATTCTCCGCCTCTGTTTCCCAGCCTCTGATTCTCCGACTCTGTTTCCCCATATCTGATTCCCCACCTCTGATTCCCCAGCTCTGATTCCCCGCCTCTGATACCCCGCGTCTGATTCCCTGCCTCTGATTCCCCGCCTCTGATTCCCCAGCTCTGATTCCACACCTCTGATTCCCCGCATCTGATTCCCTGCCTCTGATTCCCCGCCTCTGATTCCCCATCTATGAATCACCACCTCTGATTCACCACCTCTGATTCCCCATATCTGATTCCCCGCCTCTGTTTCCCCATATCTCATTCCCGGACTCTGATTCCCCACCTCTGATTCCCCAGCTCTGATTCCGCACATCCGATTCCCTGCCTCTGATACCCCGCCTCTGATTCCCCGCGTCTGATTCCCTACCTCTGATTCACAACCCTCGATTCCCCACCTCTGATTCCCTATATCTGATTCTCCGCCTCTGTTTCCCAGCCTCTGATTCTCTGACTCTGTTTCCCCATATCTGATTCCCCACCTCTGATTCCCCAACTCTGATTCCCCGCCTCTGATTCCCCAGCTCTGATTCCCCGCCTCTGATACCCCGCATCTGATTCCCTGCCTCTGATTCCCCGCCTCTGATCCCCAGCTCTGATTCCCCACCTCTGATTCCCCACGTCTGATTCCCTGCCTCTGATTCCCCGCCTCTGATTCCCCATCTCTGATTCATCACCTCTGATTCCCCACCTCTGATTCCCCATATCTGATTCCCCGCCTCTGTTTCCCCGACTCTGATTCCCCGCCTCTGATTCCCCATATCTGATTCTCCGCTTCTGATTCCCCAACTCTGATTCCCCGCCTCTGATTCGCCAGCTATGATTCCCCGCCTCTGATTCCCCGCGTCTGATTCCCTGCCTCTGATTCCCCGCCTCTGAATCCCCATCTCTGATTCACCACCTCTGATTCCCTGCGTCTGATTCCCCGCCTCTGTTTCCCCATATCTGATTCCCGGATTCTGATTCCTCACCTCTGATTCCCCATCTCTGATTCCGCACATCCGATTCCCTGCCTCTGATTCCCCGCCTCTGATTCCCCGTGTCTGATTCCTTACCTCTGATTCCCAATCTATGATTCCCCACCTCTGATTCCCTATATCATATTCTCCGCCTCTGTTTCCCAGCCTCTGATTCTCCGACTCTGTTTCCAAATATCTGATTCCCCACCTCTGATTCCCCAGCTCTGATTCCCCGCCTCTGATACCCCGCGTCTGATTCCTTGCCTCTGATTCCCCGCCTCTGATTCCCCAGCTCTGATTCCCCACCTCTGATTCCCCGCATCTGATTCCCTGCCTCTGATTCCCCGCCTCTGATTCCCCATCTCTGAATCACCACCTCTGATTCACCACCTCTAATTCCCCATATCTGATTCCCTGCCTCTGATACCCCGCGTCCGATTCCTTGCCTCTGATTCCCCGCCTCTGATTCCCCAGCTCTGATTCCCCACCTCTGATTCCCCGCGTCTGATTCCCTGCCTCTGATTCCCCGCCTCTGATCCCCAGCTCTGATTCCCCACCTCTGATTCCCCGCGTCTGATTCCCTGCCTCTGATTCCCCGCCTCTGATTCCCCATCTCTGATTCATCACCTCTGATTCCCCACCTCTGATTCCCCGTATCTGATTCCCCGCCTCTGTTTCCCCGACTCTGATTCCCCGCCTCTGATTCCCAATATCTGATTCTCCGCTTCTGATTCCCCAACTCTGATTCCCCGCCTCTGATTCGCCAGCTATGATTCCCCGCCTCTGATTCCCCGCGTCTGATTCCCTGCCTCTGATTCCCCGCCTCTGAATCCCCATCTCTGATTGACCACCTCTGATTCCCTGCGTCTGATTCCCCGCCTCTGATTCCCCATCTCTGATTCCCCATCTCTGATTCCCCAATTCTGATTCCCCGCCTCTGATTCCCCAGCTCTGATACCCCGCCTCTGAATCCCTGCCTCTGATTCTCAACCTGTGATTCCCCACCTCTGATTCCCCATATCTGATTCCCCGCGTCTATTTCCCCACCTCTGATTCCCGGCCTCTGATTCCAGGCCTCTGATTCCCGGCCTCTGATTCCCGGCCTCTGATTCCCCGCTTCTCATTCTGATTCCCTGCCTCTGATTCCCCATCTCTGATTCCCCACATCTGATTCCCTGCCTCTGATACCCTGCCTCTGATTCCCCGCCTCTGATTCCCCGCCTCTGATTCCCCACCTCTGATTCCCCATATCTGATTACCCACCTCTGTTTCCCCGCCTCTGATTCCGTGCCTCTGTTTCCCCATATCTGATTCCCGGACTCTGATTCCCCAGCTCAGATTACCCATCTCTGATTCTGGACATCCGATTCCCAGCCTCTGATTCCCCGCCTCTGTTTCCCCATATCTGATTCCCCGCCTCTGATTCCCCAACTCTGATTCCCTGCCCCTGATTCCCCAGCTCTAATTCCCCACCTCTGATACACCGCGTCTGATTCCCTGCCTCTGATGCCCTGCCTCTGATTCCTAATCTCTGATTCCCTGCCTCTGATTCCCCGCCTCTGATTCCCCGCCTCTGATTCGCCAACTCTGATTCCCCGCCTCTGATTACCCAGCTCTGATTCCCCGCCTCTGATTCCCCGCGTCTGATTCCCCGCCTCTGATTCCCCGCCTCTGATTCACCATCTCTGATTCACCACCTCTGATTCCCCACCTCTGATTCCCCATATCTGATTCCCCGCCTCTGTTTCCCCGCCTCAGATTCCCCGCCTCTGATTCCCGGACTCTGAGTCCCCACCTCTGATTCCCGGCCTCTGATTCCCGGCCTCTGAACCCCGGCCTCTGATTCCCGGCCTCTGATTCCCGGCCTCTGATTCCCCGCTTCTGATTCTGATTCCCTGCCTCTGATTCCCATCTCTGATTCCCCACATCTCATTCCATGCCTCTGATTCCCTGCCTCTGATCCCCACCTTTGATTCCCCGCCTCTGATTCCCAACCTCTGATTCCCCACCTCTGATTCCCCATATCTGATGCCCCGACTCTGTTTCCCCGCCTCTGATTCCCCGCCTCTGTTTCCCCATATCTGATTCCCGGATTCTGATTCCCCACCTCTGATTCCCCATCTCTGATTCCGCACATCCGATTCCCTGCCTCTGATTCCCCGCGTCTGATTCCTTACCTCTGATTCCCAATCTATGATTCCCCACCTCTGATTCCCTATATCTGATTCTCCGCCTCTGTTTCCCAGCCTCTGATTCTCTGACTCTGTTTCCCAATATCTGATTCCCCACCTCTGATTCCCCAACTCTGATTCCCCGCCTCTGATTCCCCAGCTCTGATTCCCCGCCTCTGATACCCCGCATCTGATTCCCTGCCTCTGATTCCCCGCCTCTGATCCCCAGCTCTGATTCCCCACCTCTGATTCCCCACGTCTGATTCCCTGCCTCTGATTCCCCGCCTCTGATTCCCCATCTCTGATTCCCCATATCTGATTCTCCGCTTCTGATTCCCCAACTCTGATTCCCCGCCTCTGATTCGCCAGCTATGATTCCCCGCCTCTGATTCCCCGCGTCTGATTCCCTGCCTCTGATTCCCCGCCTCGTAATCCCCATCTCTGATTCACCACCTCTGATTCCCTGCGTCTGATTCCCCGCCTCTGATTCCCCATCTCTGATGCCCCGCCTCTGATTCCCCGCCTCTGATTCCCCGCCTCTGTTTCCCCATATCTGATTCCCGGATTCTGATTCCCCACCTCTGATTCCCCATCTCTGATTCCGCACATCCGATTCCCTGCCTCTGACTCCCCGCCTCTGATTCCCCGTGTCTGATTCCTTACCTCTGATTCCCAATCTATGATTCCCCACCTCTGATTCCCTATATCATATTCTCCGCCTCTGTTTCCCAGCCTCTGATTCTCCGACTCTGTTTCCCCATATCTGATTCCCCACCTCTGATTCCCCAGCTCTGATTCCCCGCCTCTGATACCCCGCGTCTGATTCCCTGCCTCTGATTCCCCGCCTCTGATTCCCCAGCTCTGATTCCCCACCTCTGATTCCCCGCATCTGATTCCCTGCCTCTGATTCCCCGCCTCTGATTCCCCATCTCTGAATCACCACCTCTGATTCACCACCTCTGATTCCCCATATCTGATTCCCCGCCTCTGTTTCCCCATATCTCATTCCCGGACTCTGACTCCCCACCTCTGATTTCCCAGCTCTGATTCCGCACATCCGATTCCCTGCCTCTGATACCCCGCCTCTGATTCCCTGCGTCTGATTCCCTACCTCTGATTAACAACCCTTGATTCACCACCTCTGATTCCCTATATCTGATTCTCCGCCTCTGTTTCCCAGCCTCTGATTCTCTGACTCTGTTTCCCCATATCTGATTCGCCGCCTCTGATTCCCCAACTCTGATTCCCCGCCTCTGATTCCCCAGCTCTGATTCCCCGCCTCTGATACCCCGCGTCTGATTCCCTGCCTCTGATTCCCTGCCTCTGATTCCCCAGCTCTGATTCCCCACCTCTGATTCCCCGCGTCTGATTCCCTGCCTCTGATTCCCCGCCTCTGATTCCCCATCTCTGATTCATCACCTCTGATTCCCCACCTCTGATTCCCCATATCTGATACCCCGCCTCTGTTTCCCGACTCTGATTCCCCGCCTCTGATTCCCCATATCTGATTCCCCGCGTCTGTTTCCCCACCTCTGATTCCCGGCCTCTGATTCCAGGCCTCTGATTCCCGGCCTCTGATTCCCGGCCTCTGATTCCCCAACTCTGATTCCCTGCCCCTGATTCCCCAGCTCTAATTCCCCAACTCTGATACACCGCGTCTGATTCCCTGCCTCTGATGCCCTGCCCCTGATTCCTAATCTCTGATTCCCTGCCTCTGATTCCCCGCCTCTGATTCCCCGCCTCTGATTCCCCATATCTGATTCCCCGCCTCTGATTCCCCAACTCTGATTCCCCGCCTCTGATTCCCCAGCTCTGATTCCCCGCCTCTGATTCCCCGAGTCTGATTCCCCGCCTTTGATTCCCCGCCTCTGATTCACTATCTCTGATTCACCACCTCTGATTCCCCACCTCTGATTCCACATATCTGATTCCCCGCCTCTGTTTCCCCGCCTCAGATTCCCGGCCTCTGATTCCCGGCCTCTGATTCCCGGCCTCTGATTCCCGGCCTCTGATTCCCCGCTTCTGATTCTGATTCCCTGCCTCTGATTCCCCATCTCTGATTCCCCACATCTGATTCCCTGCCTCTGATTCCCTGCCTCTGATCCCCACCTTTGATTCCCCGCCTCTGATTCCCAACCTCTGATTCCCCACCTCTGATTCCCCATATCTGATGCCCCGCCTCTGTATCCCCGCCTCTGATTCCCCGCCTCTGTTTCCCCATATCTGATTCCCGGATTCTGATTCCCCACCTCTGATTCCCCATCTCTGATTCCGCACATCCGATTCCCTGCCTCTGATTCCCCGCCTCTGATTCCCCGCATCTGATTCCTTACCTCTGATTCCCAATCTATGATTCCCCACCTCTAATTCCCTATATCTGATTCTCCGCCTCTGTTTCCCAGCCTCTGATTCTCTGACTCTGTTTCCCCATATCTGATTCCCCACCTCTGATTCCCCAACTCTGATTCCCCACCTCTGATTCCCCAACTCTGATTCCCCGCCTCTGATACCCCGCGTCTGATTCCCTGCCTCTGATTCCCCGCCTATGATTCCCCAGCTCTGATTCCCCACCTCTGATTCCCCGCGTCTGATTCCCTGCCTCTGATTCCCCGCCTCTGATTCCCCATCTCTGAATCACCACCTGTGATTCACCACCTCTGATTCCCCATATCTGATTCCCCGCCTCTGTTTCCCCATATCTCATTCCCGGACTCTGATTCCCCACCTCTGATTCCCCAGCTCGGATTCCGCACATCCGATTCCCTGCCTCTGATTCCCCGCCTCTTATTCCCCACGTCTGATTCCCTACCTCTGATTCACAACCCTTGATTCCCCACCTCTGATTCCCTATATCTGATTCTCCGCCTCTGTTTCCCAGCCTCTGATTCTCTGACTCTGTTTCCCCATATCTGATTCCCCGCCTCTGATTCCCCAACTCTGATTCCCCGCCTCTGATTCCCCAGCTCTGATTCCCCGCCTCTGATACCCCACGTCTGATTCCCTGCCTCTGATTCCCTGCCTCTGATTCCCCAGCTCTGATTCCCCACCTCTGATTCCCCGCGTCTGATTCCCTGCCTCTGATTCCCCGCCTCTGATTCCCCATCTCTGATTCATCACCTCTGATTCCCCACCTCTGATTCCCCATATCTGATACCCCGCCTCTGTTTCCCCGACTCTGATTCCCCGCCTCTGATTCCCCATATCTGATTCTCCGCTTCTGATTCCCCAACTCTGATTCCCCGCCTCTGATTCGCCAGCTATGATTCCCCGCCTCTGATTCCCCGCGTCTGATTCCCTGCCTCTGATTCCCCGCCTATGAATCCCCATCTCTGATTCACCACCTCTCATTCCCTGCGTCTGATTCCCCGCCTCTGATTCCCCATCTCTGATTCCCCATCTCTGATTCCCCAATTCTGATTCCCCGCCTCTGATTCCCCAGCTCTGATACCCCGCCTCTGATTCCCTGCCTCTGATTCTCAACCTCTGATTCCCCACCTCTGATTCCCCATATCTGATTCCCCGCGTCTGTTTCCCCACCTATTATTCCCGGCCTCTGATTCCAGGCCTCTGATTCCCGGCCTCTGATTCCCGGCCTCTGATTCCCCGCTTCTGTTTCTGATTCCCTGCCTCTGATTCCCCACCTCTGATTCCCGGCCTCTGATTCCAGGCCTCTGATTCCCGGCCTCTGATTCCCGGCCTCTGATTCCCCGCTTCTGATACTGATTCCCTGCCTCTGATTCCCCATCTCTGATTCCCCACATCTGATTCCCTGCATCTGATACCCTGCCTCTGATTCCCCGCCTCTGATTCCCCGCCTCTGATTCCCCACCTCTGATTCCCCATATCTGAGTACCCACCTCTGTTTCCCCGCCTGTGATTCCCCGCCTCTGTTTCCCCATATCTGATTCCCGGACTCTGATTCCCCAGTTCAGATTACCCATCTCTGATTCCGCACATCCGATTCCCTGCCTCTGATTCCCTGCCTCTGATTCCCTGCGTCTGATTCCCTACCTCTGATTCCCAACCTATGATTCCCCACCTCTGATTCCCTATATCTGATTCTCCGCCTCTGTTTCCCAGCCTCTGATTCCCCCCTCTGTTTCCCCATATCTGATTCCCTGCCTCTGATTCCCCAACTCTGATTCCCTGCCCCTGATTCCCCAGCTCTAATTCCCCAACTCTGAAACACCGCGTCTGATTCCCTGCCTCTGATGCCCTGCCTCTGATTCCTAATCTCTGATTCCCTGCCTCTGATTCCCCGCCTCTGATTCCCCGCCTCTGATTCCCCATATCTGATTCCCCGCCTCTGATTCCCCAACTCTGATTCCCCGCCTCTGATTCCCCAGCTCTGATTCCCCGCCTCTGATTCCCCGCGTCTGATTCCCCGCCTTTGATTCCCCGCCTCTGATTAACTATCTCTGATTCACCACCTCTGATTCCCCACCTCTGATTCCACATATCTGATTCCCCGCCTCTGTTTCCCCGCCTCAGATTCCCCGCCTCTGATTCCCGGACTCTGAGTCCCCACCTCTGATTCCCGGCCTCTGATTCCCGGCCTCTGATTCCCGGCCTCTGATTCCCGGCCTCTGATTCCCGGCCTCTGATTCCCCGCTTCTGATTCTGATTCCCTGCCTCTGATTCCCCATCTCTGATTCCCCACATCTGATTCCCTGCCTCTGATTCCCTGCCTCTGATCCCCACCTTTGATTCCCCGCCTCTGATTCCCAACCTCTGATTCCCCACCTCTGATTACCCATATCTGATGCCCCGCCTCTGTATCCCCGCCTCTGATTCCCCGCCTCTGTTTCCCCATATCTGATTCCCGGATTCTGATTCCCCACCTCTGATTCCCCATCTCTGATTCCGCACATCCGATTCCCTGCCTCTGATTCCCCGCCTCTGATTCCCCGCATCTGATTCCTTACCTCTGATTCCCAATCTATGATTCCCCACCTCTAATTCCCTATATCTGATTCTCCGCCTCTGTTTCCCAGCCTCTGATTCTCTGACTCTGTTTCCCCATATCTGATTCCCCACCTCTGATTCCCCAACTCTGATTCCCCGCCTCTGATTCCCCAACTCTGATTCCCCGCCTCTGATACCCCGCGTCTGATTCCCTGCCTCTGATTCCCCGCCTCTGATTCCCCAGCTCTGATTCCCCACCTCTGATTCCCCGCGTCTGATTCCCTGCCTCTGATTCCCCGCCTCTGATTCCCCATCTCTGAATCACCACCTCTGATTCACCACCTCTGATTCCCCATATCTGATTCCCCGCCTCTGTTTCCCCATATCTCATTCCCGGACTCTGATTCCCCACCTCTGATTCCCCAGCTCGGATTCCGCACATCCGATTCCCTGCCTCTGATTCCCCGCCTCTGATTCCCCACGTCTGATTCCCTACCTCTGATTCACAACCCTTGATTCCCCACCTCTGATTCCCTATATCTGATTCTCCGCCTCTGTTTCCCAGCCTCTGATTCTCTGACTCTGTTTCCCCATATCTGATTCCCCGCCTCTGATTCCCCAACTCTGATTCCCCGCCTCTGATTCCCCAGCTCTGATTCCCCGCCTCTGATACCCCGCGTCTGATTCCCTGCCTCTGATTCCCTGCCTCTGATTCCCCAGCTCTGATTCCCCACCTCTGATTCCCCGCGTCTGATTCCCTGCCTCTGATTCCCCGCCTCTGATTCCCCATCTCTGATTCATCACCTCTGATTCCCCACCTCTGATTCCCCATATCTGATACCCCGCCTCTGTTTCCCCGACTCTGATTCTCCGCCTCTGATTCCCCATATCTGATTCTCCGCTTCTGATTCCCCAACTCTGATTCCCCGCCTCTGATTCGCCAGCTATGATTCCCCGCCTCTGATTCCCCGCGTCTGATTCCCTGCCTCTGATACCCCGCCTATGAATCCCCATCTCTGATTCACCACCTCTCATTCCCTGCGTCTGATTCCCCGCCTCTGATTCCCCATCTCTGATTCCCCATCTCTGATTCCCCAATTCTGATTCCCCGCCTCTGATTCCCCAGCTCTGATACCCCGCCTCTGATTCCCTGCCTCTGATTCTCAACCTCTGATTCCCCACCTCTGATTCCCCATATCTGATTCCCCGCGTCTGTTTCCCCACCTATGATTCCCGGCCTCTGATTCCAGGCCTCTGATTCCCGGCCTCTGATTCCCGGCCTCTGATTCCCCGCTTCTGTTTCTGATTCCCTGCCTCTGATTCCCCACCTCTGATTCCCGGCCTCTGATTCCAGGCCTCTGATTCCCGGCCTCTGATTCCCGGCCTCTGATTCCCCGCTTCTGATTCTGATTCCCTGCCTCTGATTCCCCATCTCTGATTCCCCACATCTGATTCCCTGCATCTGATACCCTGCCTCTGATTCCCCGCCTCTGATTCCCCGCCTCTGATTCCCCACCTCTGATTCCCCATATCTGAGTACCCGCCTCTGTTTCCCCGCCTGTGATTCCCCGCCTCTGTTTCCCCATATCTGATTCCCGGACTCTGATTCCACAGTTCAGATTACCCATCTCTGATTCCGCACATCCGATTCCCTGCCTCTGATTCCCTGCCTCTGATTCCCTGCGTCTGATTCCCTACCTCTGATTCCCAACCTATGATTCCCCACCTCTGATTCCCTATATCTGATTCTCCGCCTCTGTTTCCCAGCCTCTGATTCCCCCCTCTGTTTCCCCATATCTGATTCCCTGCCTCTGATTCCCCAACTCTGATTCCCTGCCCCTGATTCCCCAGCTCTAATTCCCCAACTCTGATACACCGCGTCTGATTCCCTGCCTCTGATGCCCTGCCTCTGATTCCTAATCTCTGATTCCCTGCCTCTGATTCCCCGCCTCTGATTCCCCATATCTGATTCCCCGCCTCTGATTCCCCAACTCTGATTCCCCGCCTCTGATTCCCCAGCTCTGATTCCCCGCCTCTGATTCCCCGCGTCTGATTCCCCGCCTCTGATTCCCCGCCTCTGATTCACTATCTCTGATTCACCACCTCTGATTCCCCACCTCTGATTCACTATCTCTGATTCACCACCTCTGATACCCCACCTCTGATTCCACATATCTGATTCCCCGCCTCTGTTTCCCCGCCTCAGATTCCCCGCCTCTGATTCCCGGACTCTGCGTCCCCACCTCTGATTCCCGGCCTCTGATTCCAGGCCTCTGATTCCCGGCCTCTGATTCCCGGCCTCTGATTCCCCGCTTCTGATTCTGATTCCCTGCCTCTGATTCCCCATCTCTGATTCCCCACATCTGATTCCCTGCCTTTGATTCCCTGCCTCTGATCCCCACCTTTGATTCCCCGCCTCTGATTCCCAACCTCTGATTCCCCACCTCTGATTCCCCATATCTGATGCCCCGCCTCTGTATCCCCGCCTCTGATTCCCCGCCTCTGTTTCCCCATATCTGATTCCCGGATTCTGATTCCCCACCTCTGATTCCCCATCTCTGATTCCGCACATCCGATTCCCTGCCTCTGATTCCCCGCCTCTGATTCCCCGCATCTGATTCCTTACCTCTGATTCCCAATCTATGATTCCCCACCTCTAATTCCCTATATCTGATTCTCCGCCTCTGTTTCCCAGCCTCTGATTCTCTGACTCTGTTTCCCCATATCTGATTCCCCACCTCTGATTCCCCAACTCTGATTCCCCGCCTCTGATTCCCCAACTCTGATTCCCCGCCTCTGATACCCCGCGTCTGATTCCCTGCCTCTGATTCCCCGCCTCTGATTCCCCAGCTCTGATTCCCCACCTCTGATTCCCCGCGTCTGATTCCCTGCCTCTGATTCCCCGCCTCTGATTCCCCATCTCTGAATCACCACCTCTGATTCACCACCTCTGATTCCCCATATCTGATTCCCCGCCTCTGTTTCCCCATATCTCATTCCCGGACTCTGATTCCCCACCTCTGAATCCCCAGCTCGGATTCCGCACATCCGATTCCCTGCCTCTGATACCCCGCCACTGATTCCCCACGTCTGATTCCCTACCTCTGATTCACAACCCTTGATTCCCCACCTCTGATTCCCTATATCTGATTCTCCGCCTCTGTTTCCCAGCCTCTGATTCTCTGACTCTGTTTCCCCATATCTGATTCCCCGCCTCTGATTCCCCAACTCTGATTCCCCGCCTCTGATTCCCCAGCTCTGATTCCCCGCCTCTGATACCCCGCGTCTGATTCCCTGCCTCTGATTCCCTGCCTCTGATTCCCCAGCTCTGATTCCCCACCTCTGATTCCAAGCGTCTGATTCCCTGCCTCTGATTCCCCGCCTCTGATTCCCCATCTCTGATTCATCACCTCTGATTCCCCACCTCTGATTCCCCATATCTGATACCCCGCCTCTGTTTCCCCGACTCTGATTCCCCGCCTCTGATTCCCCATATCTGATTCTCCGCTTCTGATTCCCCAACTCTGATTCCCCGCCTCTGATTCGCCAGCTATGATTCCCCGCCTCTGATTCCCCGCGTCTGATTCCCTGCCTCTGATACCCCGCCTATGAATCCCCATCTCTGATTCACCACCTCTCATTCCCTGCGTCTGATTCCCCGCCTCTGATTCCCCATCTCTGATTCCCCATCTCTGATTCCCCAATTCTGATTCCCCGCCTCTGATTCCCCAGCTCTGATACCCCTCCTCTGATTCCCTGCCTCTGATTCTCAACCTCTGATTCCCCACCTCTGATTCCCCATATCTGATTCCCCGCGTCTGTTTCCCCACCTATGATTCCCGGCCTCTGATTCCAGGCCTCTGATTCCCGGCCTCTGATTCCCGGCCTCTGATTCCCCGCTTCTGTTTCTGATTCCCTGCCTCTGATTCCCCACCTCTGATTCCCGGCCTCTGATTCCAGGCCTCTGATTCCCGGCCTCTGATTCCCGGCCTCTGATTCCCCGCTTCTGATTCTGATTCCCTGCCTCTGATTCCCCATCTCTGATTCCCCACATCTGATTCCCTGCATCTGATACCCTGCCTCTGATTCCCCGCCTCTGATTACCCGCCTCTGATTCCCCACCTCTGATTCCCCATATCTGAGTACCCGCCTCTGTTTCCCCGCCTGTGATTCCCCGCCTCTGTTTCCCCATATCTGATTCCCGGACTCTGATTCCACAGTTCAGATTACCCATCTCTGATTCCGCACATCCGATTCCCTGCCTCTGATTCCCTGCCTCTGATTCCCTGCGTCTGATTCCCTACCTCTGATTCCCAACCTATGATTCCCCACCTCTGATTCCCTATATCTGATTCTCCGCCTCTGTTTCCCAGCCTCTGATTCCCCCCTCTGTTTCCCCATATCTGATTCCCTGCCTCTGATTCCCCAACTCTGATTCCCTGCCCCTGATTCCCCAGCTCTAATTCCCCAACTCTGATACACCGCGTCTGATTCCCTGCCTCTGATGCCCTGCCTCTGATTCCTAATCTCTGATTCCCTGCCTCTGATTCCCCGCCTCTGATTCCCCATATCTGATTCCCCGCCTCTGATTCCCCAACTCTGATTCCCCGCCTCTGATTCCCCAGCTCTGATTCCCCGCCTCTGATTCCCCGCGTCTGATTCCCCGCCTCTGATTCCCCGCCTCTGATTCACTATCTCTGATTCACCACCTCTGATTCCCCACCTCTGATTCCACATATCTGATTCCCCGCCTCTGTTTCCCCGCCTCAGATTCCCCGCCTCTGATTCCCGGACTCTGAGTCCCCACCTCTGATTCCCGGCCTCTGATTCCCGGCCTCTGATTCCCGGCCTCTGATTCCCGGCCTCTGATTCCCGGCCTCTGATTCCCCGCTTCTGATTCTGATTCCCTGCCTCTGATTCCCCATCTCTGATTCCCCACATCTGATTCCCTGCCTCTGATTCCCTGCCTCTGATCCCCACCTTTGATTCCCCGCCTCTGATTCCCAACCTCTGATTCCCCACCTCTGATTCCCCATATCTGATGCCCCGCCTCTGTATCCCCGCCTCTGATTCCCCGCCTCTGTTTCCCCATATCTGATTCGCGGATTCTGATTCCCCACCTCTGATTCCCCATCTCTGATTCCGCACATCCGATTCCCTGCCTCTGATTCCCCGCCTCTGATTCCCCGCATCTGATTCCTTACCTCTGATTCCCAATCTATGATTCCCCACCTCTGATTCCCTATATCTGATTCTCCGCCTCTGTTTCCCAGCCTCTGATTCTCTGACTCTGTTTCCCCATATCTGATTCCCCACCTCTGATTCCCCAACTCTGATTCCCCGCCTCTGATTCCCCAGCTCTGATTTCCCGCCTCTGATACCCCGCGTCTGATTCCCTGCCTCTGATTCCCCGCCTCTGATTCCCCAGCTCTGATTCCCCACCTCTGATTCCCCGCGTCTGATTCCCTGCCTCTGATTCCCCGCCTCTGATTCCCCATCTCTGAATCACCACCTCTGATTCACCACCTCTGATTCCCCATATCTCATTCCCCGCCTCTGTTTCCCCATATCTCATTCCCGGACTCTGATTCCCCACCTCTGATTCCCCAGCTCGGATTCCGCACATCCGATTCCCTGCCTCTGATTCCCCGCCTCTGATTCCCCACGTCTGATTCCCTACCTCTGATTCACAACCCTTGATTCCCCACCTCTGATTCCCTATATCTGATTCTCCGCCTCTGTATCCCAGCCTCTGATTCTCTGACTCTGTTTCCCCATATCTGATTCCCCGCCTCTGATTCCCCAACTCTGATTCCCCGCCTCTGATTCCCCAGCTCTGATTCCCCGCCTCTGATACCCCGCGTCTGATTCCCTGCCTCTGATTCCCTGCCTCTGATTCCCCAGCTCTGATTCCCCACCTCTGATTCCCCGCGTCTGATTCCCTGCCTCTGATTCCCCGCCTCTGATTCCCCATCTCTGATTCATCACCTCTGATTCCCCACCTCTGATTCCCCATATCTGATACCCCGCCTCTGTTTCCCCGACTCTGATTCCCCGCCTCTGATTCCCCATATCTGATTCTCCGCTTCTGATTCCCCAACTCTGATTCCCCGCCTCTGATTCGCCAGCTATGATTCCCCGCCTCTGATTCCCCGCGTCTGATTCCCTGCCTCTGATTCCCCGCCTATGAATCCCCATCTCTGATTCACCACCTCTGATTCCCTGCGTCTGATTCCCCTCCTCTGATTCCCCATCTCTGATTCCCCATCTCTGATTCCCCAATTCTGATTCCCCGCCTCTGATTCCCCAGCTCTGATACCCCGCCTCTGATTCCCTGCCTCTGATTCTCAACCTCTGATTCCCCACCTCTGATTCCCCATATCTGATTCCCCGCGTCTGTTTCCCCACCTATGATTCCCGGCCTCTGATTCCAGGCCTCTGATTCCCGGCCTCTGATTCCCGGCCTCTGATTCCCCGCTTCTGTTTCTGATTCCCTGCCTCTGATTCCCCACCTCTGATTCCCGGCCTCTGATTCCAGGCCTCTGATTCCCGGCCTCTGATTCCCGGCCTCTGATTCCCCGCTTCTGATTCTGATTCCCTGCCTCTGATTCCCCATCTCTGATTCCCCACATCTGATTCCCTGCATCTGATACCCTGCCTCTGATTCCCCGCCTCTGATTCCCCGCCTCTGATTCCCCACCTCTGATTCCCCATATCTGAGTACCCGCCTCTGTTTCCCCGCCTGTGATTCCCCGCCTCTGTTTCCCCATATCTGATTCCCGGACTCTGATTCCCCAGTTCAGATTACCCATCTCTGATTACGCACATCCGATTCCCTGCCTCTGATTCCCTGCCTCTGATTCCCTGCGTCTGATTCCCTACCTCTGATTCCCAACCTATGATTCCCCACCTCTGATTCCCTATATCTGATTCTCCGCCTCTGTTTCCCAGCCTCTGATTCCCCCCTCTGTTTCCCCATATCTGATTCCCTGCCTCTGATTCCCCAACTCTGATTCCCTGCCCCTGATTCCCCAGCTCTAATTCCCCAACTCTGATACACCGCGTCTTATTCCCTGCCTCTGATGCCCTGCCTCTGATTCCTAATCTCTGATTCCCTGCCTCTGATTCCCCGCCTCTGATTCCCCATATCTGATTCCCCGCCTCTGATTCCCCAACTCTGATTCCCCGCCTCTGATTCCCCAGCTCTGATTCCCCGCCTCTGATTCCCCGCGTCTGATTCCCCGCCTCTGATTCCCCGCCTCTGATTCACTATCTCTGATTCACCACCTCTGATTCCCCACCTCTGATTCCACATATCTGATTCCCCGCCTCTGTTTCCCCGCCTCAGATTCCCCGCCTCTGATTCCCGGACTCTGAGTCCCCACCTCTGATTCCCGGCCTCTGATTCCCGGCCTCTGATTCCCGGCCTCTGATTCCCGGCCTCTGATTCCCGGCCTCTGATTCCCCGCTTCTGATTCTGATTCCCTGCCTCTAATTCCCCATCTCTGATTCCCCACATCTGATTCCCTGCCTCTGATTCCCTGCCTCTGATCCCCACCTTTGATTCCCCACCTCTGATTCCCAACCTCTGATTCCCCACCTCTGATTCCCCATATCTGATGCCCCGCCTCTGTATCCCCGCCTCTGATTCCCCGCCTCTGTTTCCCCATATCTGATTCGCGGATTCTGATTCCCCACCTCTGATTCCGCACATCCGATTCCCTGCCTCTGATTCCCCGCCTCTGATTCCCCGCATCTGATTCCTTACCTCTGATTCCCAATCTATGATTCCCCACCTCTGATTCCCTATATCTGATTCTCCGCCTCTGTTTCCCAGCCTCTGATTCTCTGACTCTGTTTCCCCATATCTGATTCCCCACCTCTGATTCCCCAACTCTGATTCCCCGCCTCTGATTCCCCAGCTCTGATTCCCCGCCTCTGATACCCCGCGTCTGATTCCCTGCCTCTGATTCCCCGCCTCTGATTCCCCAGCTCTGAATCCCCACCTCTGATTCCCCGCGTCTGATTCCCTGCCTCTGATTCCCCGCCTCTGATTCCCCATCTCTGAATCACCACCTCTGATTCACCACCTCTGATTCCCCATATCTCATTCCCCGCCTCTGTTTCCCCATATCTCATTCCCGGACTCTGATTCCCCACCTCTGATTCCCCAGCTCGGATTCCGCACATCCGATTCCCTGCCTCTGATTCCCCGCCTCTGATTCCCCACGTCTGATTCCCTACCTCTGATTCACAACCCTTGATTCCCCACCTCTGATTCTCTATATCTGATTCTCCGCCTCTGTTTCCCAGCCTCTGATTCTCTGACTCTGTTTCCCCATATCTGATTCCCCGCCTCTGATTCCCCAACTCTGATTCCCCGCCTCTGATTCCCCAGCTCTGATTCCCCGCCTCTGATACCCCGCGTCTGATTCCCTGCCTCTGATTCCCTGCCTCTGATTCCCCAGCTCTGATTCCCCACCTCTGATTCCCCGCGTCTGATTCCCTGCCTCTGATTCCCCGCCTCTGATTCCCCATCTCTGATTCATCACCTCTGATTCCCCACCTCTGATTCCCCATATCTGATACCCCGCCTCTGTTTCCCCGACTCTGATTCCCCGCCTCTGATTCCCCATATCTGATTCTCCGCTTCTGATTCCCCAACTCTGATTCCCCGCCTCTGATTCGCCAGCTATGATTCCCCGCCTCTGATTCCCGCGTCTGATTCCCTGCCTCTGATTCCCCGCCTATGAATCCCCATCTCTGATTCACCACCTCTGATTCCCTGCGTCTGATTCCCAGCCTCTGATTCCCCATCTCTGATTCCCCATCTCTGATTCCCCAATTCTGATTCCCCGCCTCTGATTCCCCAGCTCTGATATCCCGCCTCTGATTCCCTGCCTCTGATTCTCAACCTCTGATTCCCCACCTCTGATTCCCCATATCTGATTCCCCGCGTCTGTTTCCCCACCTATGATTCCCGGCCTCTGATTCCAGGCCTCTGATTCCCGGCCTCTGATTCCCGGCCTCTGATTCCCCGCTTCTGTTTCTGATTCCCTGCCTCTGATTCCCCATCTCTGATTCCCCACATCTGATTCCCTGCCTCTGATACCCTGCCTCTGATTCCCCGCCTCTGATTCCCCGCCTCTGATTCCCCACCTCTGATTCCCCATATCTGATTACCCGCCTCTGTTTCCCCGCCTCTGATTCCGCGCCTCTGTTTCCCCATATCTGATTCCCGGACTCTGATTCCCCAGCTCAGATTACCCATCTCTGATTCTGCACATCCGATTCCCTGCCTCTGATTCCCCGCCTCTGATTCCCTGCATCTGATTCCCTACCTCTGATTCCCAACCTATGATTCCCCACCTCTGATTCCCTATATCTGATTCTCCGCCTCTGTTTCCCAGCCTCTGATTCCCCGCCTCTGTTTACCCATATCTGATTCCCCGCCTCTGATTCCCCAACTCTGATTCCCTGCCCCTGATTCCCCAGCTCTAATTCCCCACCTCTGATACACCGCATCTGATTCCCTGCCTCGGATGCACTGCCTCTGATTCACTATCTCTGATTCACCACCTCTGATTCCCCACCTCTGATTCCACATATCTGATTCCCCGCCTCTGTTTCCCCGCCTCAGATTCCCCGCCTCTGATTCCCGGACTCTGAGTCCCCACCTCTGATTCCCGGCCTCTGATTCCCGGCCTCTGATTCCCGGCCTCTGATTCCAGGCCTCTGATTCCCGGCCTCTGATTCCCCGCTTCTGATTCTGATTCCCTGCCTCTAATTCCCCATCTCTGATTCCCCACATCTGATTCCCTGCCTCTGATTCCCTGCCTCTGATCCCCACCTTTGATTCCCCACCTCTGATTCCCAACCTCTGATTCCCCACCTCTGATTCCCCATATCTGATGCCCCGCCTCTGTATCCCCGCCTCTGATTCCCCGCCTCTGTTTCCCCATATCTCATTCCCGGACTCTGATTCCCCACCTCTGATTCCCCAGCTCGGATTCCGCACATCCGATTCCCTGCCTCTGATTCCCCGCCTCTGATTCCCCACGTCTGATTCCCTACCTCTGATTCACAACCCTTGATTCCCCACCTCTGATTCCCTATATCTGATTCTCCGCCTCTGTTTCCCAGCCTCTGATTCTCTGACTCTGTTTCCCCATATCTGATTCCCCGCCTCTGATTCCCCAACTCTGATTCCCCGCCTCTGATTCCCCAGCTCTGATTCCCCGCCTCTGATACCCCGCGTCTGATTCCCTGCCTCTGATTCCCTGCCTCTGATTCCCCAGCTCTGATTCCCCACCTCTGATTCCAAGCGTCTGATTCCCTGCCTCAGATTCCCCGCCTCTGATTCCCCATCTCTGATTCATCACCTCTGATTCCCCACCTCTGATTCCCCATATCTGATACCCCGCCTCTGTTTCCCCGACTCTGATTCCCCGCCTCTGATTCCCCATATCTGATTCTCCGCTTCTGATTCCCCAACTCTGATTCCCCGCCTCTGATTCGCCAGCTATGATTCCCCGCCTCTGATTCCCCACGTCTGATTCCCTGCCTCTGATACCCCGCCTATGAATCCCCATCTCTGATTCACCACCTCTCATTCCCTGCGTCTGATTCCCCGCCTCTGATTCCCCAGCTCTGATACCCCGCCTCTGATTCCCTGCCTCTGATTCTCAACCTCTGATTCCCCACCTCTGATTCCCCATATCTGATTCCCCGCGTCTGTTTCCCCACCTATGATTCCCGGCCTCTGATTCCAGGCCTCTGATTCCCGGCCTCTGATTCCCGGCCTCTGATTCCCCGCTTCTGTTTCTGATTCCCTGCCTCTGATTCCCCACCTCTGATTCCCGGCCTCTGATTCCAGGCCTCTGATTCCCGGCCTCTGATTCCCGGCCTCTGATTCCCCGCTTCTGATTCTGATTCCCTGCCTCTGATTCCCCATCTCTGATTCCCCACATCTGATTCCCTGCATCTGATACCCTGCCTCTGATTCCCCGCCTCTGATTACCCGCCTCTGATTCCCCACCTCTGATTCCCCATATCTGAGTACCCGCCTCTGTTTCCCCGCCTGTGATTCCCCGCCTCTGTTTCCCCATATCTGATTCCCGGACTCTGATTCCACAGTTCAGATTACCCATCTCTGATTCCGCACATCCGATTCCCTGCCTCTGATTCCCTGCCTCTGATTCCCTGCGTCTGATTCCCTACCTCTGATTCCCAACCTATGATTCCCCACCTCTGATTCCCTATATCTGATTCTCCGCCTCTGTTTCCCAGCCTCTGATTCCCCCCTCTGTTTCCCCATATCTGATTCCCTGCCTCTGATTCCCCAACTCTGATTCCCTGCCCCTGATTCCCCAGCTCTAATTCCCCAACTCTGATACACCGCGTCTGATTCCCTGCCTCTGATGCCCTGCCTCTGATTCCTAATCTCTGATTCCCTGCCTCTGATTCCCCGCCTCTGATTCCCCATATCTGATTCCCCACCTCTGATTCCCCAACTCTGATTCCCCGCCTCTGATTCCCCAGCTCTGATTCCCCGCCTCTGATTCCCCGCGTCTGATTCCCCGCCTCTGATTCCCCGCCTCTGATTCACTATCTCTGATTCACCACCTCTGATTCCCCACCTCTGATTCCACATATCTGATTCCCCGCCTCTGTTTCCCCGCCTCAGATTCCCCGCCTCTGATTCCCGGACTCTGAGTCCCCACCTCTGATTCCCGGCCTCTGATTCCCAGCCTCTGATTCCCGGCCTCTGATTCCCGGCCTCTGATTCCCGGCCTCTGATTCCCCGCTTCTGATTCTGATTCCCTGCCTCTGATTCCCCATCTCTGATTCCCCACATCTGATTCCCTGCCTCTGATTCCCTGCCTCTGATCCCCACCTTTGATTCCCCGCCTCTGATTCCCAACCTCTGATTCCCCTCCTCTGATTCCCCATATCTGATGCCCCGCCTCTGTATCCCCGCCTCTGATTCCCCGCCTCTGTTTCCCCATATCTGATTCGCGGATTCTGATTCCCCACCTCTGATTCCCCATCTCTGATTCCGCACATCCGATTCCCTGCCTCTGATTCCCCGCCTCTGATTCCCCGCATCTGATTCCTTACCTCTGATTCCCAATCTATGATTACCCACCTCTGATTCCCTATATCTGATTCTCCGCCTCTGTTTCCCAGCCTCTGATTCTCTGACGCTGTTTCCCCATATCTGATTCCCCACCTCTGATTCCCCAACTCTGATTCCCCGCCTCTGATTCCCCAGCTCTGATTCCCCGCCTCTGATACCCCGCGTCTGATTCCCTGCCTCTGATTCCCCGCCTCTGATTCCCCAGCTCTGATTCCCCACCTCTGATTCCCCGCGTCTGATTCCCTGCCTCTGATTCCCCGCCTCTGATTCCCCATCTCTGAATCACCACCTCTGATTCACCACCTCTGATTCCCCATATCTCATTCCCCGCCTCTGTTTCCCCATATCTCATTCCCGGACTCTGATTCCCCACCTCTGATTCCCCAGCTCGGATTCCGCACATCCGATTCCCTGCCTCTGATTCCCCGCCTCTGATTCCCCACGTCTGATTCCCTACCTCTGATTCACAACCCTTGATTCCCCACCTCTGATTCCCTATATCTGATTCTCCGCCTCTGTATCCCAGCCTCTGATTCTCTGACTCTGTTTCCCCATATCTGATTCCCCGCCTCTGATTCCCCAACTCTGATTCCCCGCCTCTGATTCCCCAGCTCTGATTCCCCGCCTCTGATACCCCGCGTCTGATTCCCTGCCTCTGATTCCCTGCCTCTGATTCCCCAGCTCTGATTCCCCACCTCTGATTCCCCAACTCTGATTCCCTGCCCCTGATTCCCCAGCTCTAATTCCCCACCTCTGATACACCGCATCTGATTCCCTGCCTCGGATGCACTGCCTCTGATTCCTAATCTCTGATTCCCTGCCTCTGATTCCCCGCCTCTGATTCCCCGCCTCTGATTCCCCATATCTGATTCCCCGCCTCTGATTCCCCAACTCTGATTCCCCAGCTCTGATTCCCCGCCTCTGATTCCCCACGTCTGATTCCCTACCTCTGATTCACAACCCTTGATTCCCCACCTCTGATTCCCTATATCTGATTCTCCGCCTCTGTATCCCAGCCTCTGATTCTCTGACTCTGTTTCCCCATATCTGATTCCCCGCCTCTGATTCCCCAACTCTGATTCCCCGCCTCTGATTCCCCAGCTCTGATTCCCCGCCTCTGATACCCCGCGTCTGATTCCCTGCCTCTGATTCCCTGCCTCTGATTCCCCAGCTCTGATTCCCCACCTCTGATTCCCCAACTCTGATTCCCTGCCCCTGATTCCCCAGCTCTAATTCCCCACCTCTGATACACCGCATCTGATTCCCTGCCTCGGATGCACTGCCTCTGATTCCTAATCTCTGATTCCCTGCCTCTGATTCCCCGCCTCTGATTCCCCGCCTCTGATTCCCCATATCTGATTCCCCGCCTCTGATTCCCCAACTCTGATTCCCCGCCTCTGATTCCCCAGCTCTGATTCCCCGCCTCTGATTCCCCGCGTCTGATTCCCCGCCTCTGATTCCCCGCCTCTGATTCACCATCTCTGATTCACCACCTCTGATTCCCCACCTCTGATTCCCCATATTTGATTCCCCGCCTCTGTTTCCCCGGCTCAGATTCCCCGCCTCTGATTCCCGGACTCTGAGTCCCCACCTCTGATTCCCGGCCTCTGATTCCCGGCCTCTGATCCCCGGACTCTGATTCCCGGCCTCTGATTCCCGGCCTCTGATTCCCCGCTTCTGATTCTGATTCCCTGCCTCTGATTCCCATCTCTGATTCCCCACATCTCATTCCATGCCTCTGATTCCCTGCCTCTGATCCCCACCTTTGATTCCCCGCCTCTGATTCCCAACCTCTGATTCCCCACCTCTGATTCCCCATATCTGATGCCCCGCCTCTGTTTCCCCGCCTCTGATTCCCCGCCTCTGTTTCCCCATATCTGATTCCCGGATTCTGATTCCCCACCTCTGATTCCCCATCTCTGATTCCGCACATCCGATTCCCTGCCTCTGATTCCCCGCCTCTGATTCCCCGCGTCTGATTCCTTACCTCTGATTCCCAATCTATGATTCCCCACCTCTGATTCCCTATATCTGATTCTCCGCCTCTGTTTCCCAGCCTCTGATTCTCTGACTCTGTTTCCCCATATCTGATTCCCCACCTCTGATTCCCCAACTCTGATTCCCCGCCTCTAATTCCCCAGCTCTGATTCCCCGCCTCTGATACCCCGCATCTGATTCCCTGCCTCTGATTCTCTGCCTCTGATCCCCAGCTCTGATTCCCCACCTCTGATTCCCCACGTCTGATTCCCTGCCTCTGATTCCCCGCCTCTGATTCCCCATCTCTGATTCATCACCTCTGATTCCCCGCCTCTGATTCCCCATATATGATTCTCCGCTTCTGATTCCCCAACTCTGATTCCCCACATCTGATTCGCCAGCTATGATTCTCCGCCTCTGATTCCCCGCGTCTGATTCCCTGCGTCTGATTCCCCGACTCTGATTCCCCATCTCTGATGCCCCGCCTCTGATTCCCCGCCTCTGATTCCCCGCCTCTGTTTCCCCATATCTGATTCCTGGATTCTGATTCCCCACCTCTGATTCCCCATCTCTGATTCCGCACATCCGATTCCCTGCCTCTGATTCCCCGCCTCTGATTCCCCGTGTCTGATTCCTTACCTCTGATTCCCAATCTATGATTCCCCACCTCTGATTCAATATATCATATTCTCCGCCTCTGTTTCCCAGCCTCTGATTCTCCGACTCTGTTTCCCCATATCTGATTCCCCACCTCTGATTCCCCAGCTCTGATTCCCTGCCTCTGATACCCCGCGTCTGATTCCCTGCCTCTGATTCCCCGCCTCTGATTCCCCAGCTCTGATTCCCCACCTCTGATTCCCCGCATCTGATTCCCTGCCTCTGATTCCCCGCCTCTGATTCCCCATCTCTGAATCACCACCTCTGATTCACCACCTCTGATTCCCCATATCTGATTCCCCGCCTCTGTTTCCCCATATCTCATTCCCGGACTCTGATTCCCCACCTCTGATTCCCCAGCTCTGATTCCCCGCCTCTGATTCCCCGCGTCTGATTCCCCGCCTCTGATTCTCCGCCTCTGATTCACCATCTCTGATGCACCACCTCTGATTCCCCACCTCTGATTCCCCATATTTGATTCCCCGCCTCTGTTTCCCCGGCTCAGATTCCCCGCCTCTGATTCCCGGACTCTGACTCCCCACCTCTGATTCCCGGCCTCTGATTCCCGGCCTCTGATCCCCGGCCTCTGATTCCCGGCCTCTGATTCCCGGCCTCTGATTCCCGGCCTCTGATTCCCCGCTTCTGTTTCTGATTCCCTGCCTCTGATTCCCCACCTCTGATTCCCGGCCTCTGATTCCAAGCCTCTGATTCCCGGCCTCTGATTCCCGGCCTCTGATTCCCCGCTTCTGATTCTGATTCCCTGCCTCTGATTCCCCATCTCTGATTCCCCACATCTGATTCCCTGCATCTGATACCCTGCCTCTGATTCCCCGCCTCTGATTCCCCGCCTCTGATTCCCCACCTCTGATTCCCCATATCTGAGTACCCGCCTCTGTTTCCCCGCCTGTGATTCCCCGCCTCTGTTTCCCCATATCTGATTCCCGGACTCTGATTCCCCAGTTCAGATTACCCATCTCTGATTCCGCACATCCGATTCCCTGCCTCTGATTCCCTGCCTCTGATTCCCTGCGTCTGATTCCCTACCTCTGATTCCCAACCTATGATTCCCCACCTCTGATTCCCTATATCTGATTCTCCGCCTCTGTTTCCCAGCCTCTGATTCCCCCCTCTGTTTCCCCATATCTGATTCCCTGCCTCTGATTCCCCAACTCTGATTCCCTGCCCCTGATTCCCCAGCTCTAATTCCCCAACTCTGATACACCACGTCTTATTCCCTGCCTCTGATGCCCTGCCTCTGATTCCTAATCTCTGATTCCCTGCCTCTGATTCCCCGCCTCTGATTCCCCATATCTGATTCCCCGCCTCTGATTCCCCAACTCTGATTCCCCGCCTCTGATTCCCCAGCTCTGATTCCCCGCCTCTGATTCCCCGCGTCTGATTCCCCGCCTCTGATTCCCCGCCTCTGATTCACTATCTCTGATTCACCACCTCTGATTCCCCACCTCTGATTCCACATATCTGATTCCCCGCCTCTGTTTCCCCGCCTCAGATTCCCCGCCTCTGATTCCCGGACTCTGAGTCCCCACCTCTGATTCCCGGCCTCTGATTCCCGGCCTCTGATTCCCGGCCTCTGATTCCCGGCCTCTGATTCCCGGCCTCTGATTCCCCGCTTCTGATTCTGATTCCCTGCCTCTAATTCCCCATCTCTGATTCCCCACATCTGATTCCCTGCCTCTGATTCCCTGCCTCTGATCCCCACCTTTGATTCCCCACCTCTGATTCCCAACCTCTGATTCCCCACCTCTGATTCCCCATATCTGATGCCCCGCCTCTGTATCCCCGCCTCTGATTCCCCGCCTCTGTTTCCCCATATCTGATTCGCGGATTCTGATTCCCCACCTCTGATTCCGCACATCCGATTCCCTGCCTCTGATTCCCCGCCTCTGATTCCCCGCATCTGATTCCTTACCTCTGATTCCCAATCTATGATTCCCCACCTCTGATTCCCTATATCTGATTCTCCGCCTCTGTTTCCCAGCCTCTGATTCTCTGACTCTGTTTCCCCATATCTGATTCCCCACCTCTGATTCCCCAACTCTGATTCCCCGCCTCTGATTCCCCAGCTCTGATTCCCCGCCTCTGATACCCCGCGTCTGATTCCCTGCCTCTGATTCCCCGCCTCTGATTCCCCAGCTCTGAATCCCCACCTCTGATTCCCCGCGTCTGATTCCCTGCCTCTGATTCCCCGCCTCTGATTCCCCATCTCTGAATCACCACCTCTGATTCACCACCTCTGATTCCCCATATCTCATTCCCCGCCTCTGTTTCCCCATATCTCATTCTCGGACTCAGATTCCCCACCTCTGATTCCCCAGCTCGGATTCCGCACATCCGATTCCCTGCCTCTGATTCCCCGCCTCTGATTCCCCACGTCTGATTCCCTACCTCTGATTCACAACCCTTGATTCCCCACCTCTGATTCTCTATATCTGATTCTCCGCCTCTGTTTCCCAGCCTCTGATTCTCTGACTCTGTTTCCCCATATCTGATTCCCCGCCTCTGATTCCCCAACTCTGATTCCCCAGCTCTGATTCCCCGCCTCTGATACCCCGCGTCTGATTCCCTGCCTCTGATTCCCTGCCTCTGATTCCCCAGCTCTGATTCCCCACCTCTGATTCCCCGCGTCTGATTCCCTGCCTCTGATTCCCCGCCTCTGATTCCCCATCTCTGATTCATCACCTCTGATTCCCCACCTCTGATTCCCCATATCTGATACCCCGCCTCTGTTTCCCCGACTCTGATTCCCCGCCTCTGATTCCCCATATCTGATTCTCCGCTTCTGATTCCCCAACTCTGATTCCCCGCCTCTGATTCGTCAGCTATGATTCCCCGCCTCTGATTCCCGCGTCTGATTCCCTGCCTCTGATTCCCCGCCTATGAATCCCCATCTCTGATTCACCACCTCTGATTCCCTGCGTCTGATTCCCAGCCTCTGATTCCCTATCTCTGATTCCCCATCTCTGATTCCCCAATTCTGATTCCCCGCCTCTGATTCCCCAGCTCTGATATCCCGCCTCTGATTCCCTGCCTCTGATTCTCAACCTCTGATTCCCCACCTCTGATTCCCCATATCTGATTCCCCGCGTCTGTTTCCCCACCTATGATTCCCGGCCTCTGATTCCAGGCCTCTGATTCCCGGCCTCTGATTCCCGGCCTCTGATTCCCCGCTTCTGTTTCTGATTCGCTGCCTCTGATTCCCCATCTCTGATTCCCCACATCTGATTCCCTGCCTCTGATACCCTGCCTCTGAATCCCCGCCTCTGATTCCCTGCCTCTGATTCCCCACCTCTGATTCCCCATATCTGATTACCCGCCTCTGTTTCCCCGCCTCTGATTCCGCGCCTCTGTTTCCCCATATCTGATTCCCGGACTCTGATTCCCCAGCTCAGATTACCCATCTCTGATTCTGCACATCCGATTCCCTGCCTCTGATTCCCCGCCTCTGATTCCCTGCATCTGATTCCCTACCTCTGATTCCCAACCTATGATTCCCCACCTCTGATTCCCTATATCTGATTCTCCGCCTCTGTTTCCCAGCCTCTGATTCCCCGCCTCTGTTTCCCCATATCTGATTCCCCGCCTCTGATTCCCCAACTCTGATTCCCTGCCCCTGATTCCCCAGCTCTAATTCCCCACCTCTGATACACCGCATCTGATTCCCTGCCTCGGATGCACTGCCTCTGATTCCTAATCTCTGATTCCCTGCCTCTGATTCCCCGCCTCTGATTCCCCGCCTCTGATTCCCCATATCTGATTCCCCGCCTCTGATTCCCCAACTCTGATTCCCCGCCTCTGATTCCCCAGCTCTGATTCCCCGCCTCTGATTCCCCGCGTCTGATTCCCCGCCTCTGATTCCCCACCTCTGATTCACCATCTCTGATTCACCACCTCTGATTCCCCACCTCTGATTCCCCATATTTGATTCCCCGCCTCTGTTTCCCCGGCTCAGATTCCCCGCCTCTGATTCCCGGACTCTGAGTCCCCACCTCTGATTCCCGGCCTCTGATTCCCGGCCTCTGATCCCCGGCCTCTGATTCCCGGCCTCTGATTCCCGGCCTCTGATTCCCCGCTTCTGATTCTGATTCCCTGCCTCTGATTCCCATCTCTGATTCCCCACATCTCATTCCATGCCTCTGATTCCCTGCCTCTGATCCCCACCTTTGATTCCCCGCCTCTGATTCCCAACCTCTGATTCCCCACCTCTGATTCCCCATATCTGATGCCCCGCCTCTGTTTCCCCGCCTCTGATTCCCCGCCTCTGTTTCCCCATATCTGATTCCCGGATTCTGATTCCCCACCTCTGATTCCCCATCTCTGATTCCGCACATCCGATTCCCTGCCTCTGATTCCCCGCCTCTGATTCCCCGCGTCTGATTCCTTACCTCTGATTCCCAATCTATGATTCCCCACCTCTGATTCCCTATATCTGATTCTCCGCCTCTGTTTCCCAGCCTCTGATTCTCTGACTCTGTTTCCCCATATCTGATTCCCCACCTCTGATTCCCCAACTCTGATTCCCCGCCTCTAATTCCCCAGCTCTGATTCCCCGCCTCTGATACCCCGCATCTGATTCCCTGCCTCTGATTCTCTGCCTCTGATCCCCAGCTCTGATTCCCCACCTCTGATTCCCCACGTCTGATTCCCTGCCTCTGATTCCCCGCCTCTGATTCCCCATCTCTGATTCATCACCTCTGAATACCCACCTCTGATTCCCCATATCTGATTCCCCGCCTCTGTTTCCCCGAATCTGATTCCCCGCCTCTGATTCCCCATATATGATTCTCCGCTTCTGATTCCCCAACTCTGATTCCCCATCTCTGATGCCCAGCCTCTGATTCCCCGCCTCTGATTCCCCGCGTCTGATTCCCTGCGTCTGATTCCCCGACTCTGATTCCCCATCTCTGATGCCCCGCCTCTGATTCCCCGCCTCTGATTCCCCGCCTCGGTTTCCCCATATCTGATTCCTGGATTCTGATTCCCCACCTCTGATTCCCCATCTCTGATTCCGCACATCCGATTCCCTGCCTCTGATTCCCCGCCTCTGATTCCCCGTGTCTGATTCCTTACCTCTGATTCCCAATCTATGATTCCCCACCTCTGATTCAATATATCATATTCTCCGCCTCTGTTTCCCAGCCTCTGATTCTCCGACTCTGTTTCCCCATATCTGATTCCCCAGCTCTGATTCCCCGCCTCTGATACCCCGCGTCTGATTCCCTGCCTCTGATTCCCCGCCTCTGATTCCCCAGCTCTGATTCCCCACTTCTGATTCCCCGCATCTGATTCCCTGCCTCTGATTCCCCGCCTCTGATTCCCCATCTCTGAATCACCACCTCTGATTCACCACCTCTGATTCCCCATATCTGATTCCCCGCCTCTGTTTCCCCATATCTCATTCCCGGACTCTGATTCCCCACCTCTGATTCCCCAGCTCTGATTCCGCACATCCGATTCCCTGCCTCTGATACCCCGCCTCTGATTCCCCGCGTCTGATTCCCTACCTCTGATTCACAACTCTTGATTCCTCACCTCTGATTCCCTATATCTGATTATCCGCCTCTGTTTCCCAGCCTCTGATTCTCTGACTCTGTTTCCCCATATCTGATTCGCCGCCTCTGATTCCCCAACTATGATTCCGCGCCTCTGATTCCCCAGCTCTGATTCCCCGCCTCTGATACCCCGCGTCTGATTCCCTGCCTCTGATTCCCTGCCTCTGATTCCCCAGCTCTGATTCCCCACCTCTGATTCCCCGCGTCTGATTCCCTGCCTCTGATTCCCCGCCTCTGATTCCCCATCTCTGATTCATCACCTCTGATTCCCCACCTCTGATTCCCCATATCTGATACCCCGCCTCTGTTTCCCCGACTCTGATTCCCCGCCTCTGATTCCCCATATCTGATTCTCCGCTTCTGATTCCCCAACTCTGATTCCCCGCCTCTGATTCGCCAGCTATGATTCCCCGCCTCTGATTCCCCGCGTCTGATTCCCTGCCTCTGATTCCCCGCCTCTGAATCCCCATCTCTGATTCACCACCTCTGATTCCCTGCGTCTGATTCCCCGCCTCTGATTCCCCATCTCTGATTCCCCATCTCTGATTCCCCAATTCTGATTCCCCGCCTCTGATTCCCCAGCTCTGATACCCCGCCTCTGATTCCCTGCCTCTGATTCTCAACCTCTGATTCCCCACCTCTGATTCCCCATATCTGATTCCCCGCGTCTGTTTCCCCACCTCTGATTCCCGGCCTCTGATTCCTGGCCTCTGATTCCCGGCCTCTGATTCCCGGCCTCTGATTCCCCGCTTCTGATTCTGATTCCCTGCCTCTGATTCCCCATCTCTGATTCCCCACATCTGATTCCCTGCCTCTGATACCCTGCCTCTGATTCCCCGCCTCTGATTCCCCGCCTCTGATTCCCCACCTCTGATTCCCCATATCTGATTACCCGCCTCTGTTTCCCCGCCTATGATTTCCCGCCTCTGCTTCCCCATATCTGATTCCCGGACTCTGATTCCCCAGCTCAGATTGCCCATCTCTGATTCCGCACATCCGATTCCCTGCCTCTGATTCCCCGCCTCTGATTCCCTGCGTCTGATTCCCTACGTCTGATTCCCAACCTATGATTCCCCACCTCTGATTCCCAGATCTGATTCTCCGCCTCTGTTCCCCAGCCTCTGATTCCCCCCTCTGTTTCCCCATATCTGATTCCCTGCCTCTGATTCCCCAACTCTGATTCCCTGCCCCTGATTCCCCAGCTCTAATTCCCCAACTCTGATACACCACGTCTGATTCCCTGCCTCTGATGCCCTGCCTCTGATTCCTAATCTCTGATTCCCTGCCTCTGATTCCCCGCCTCTGTTTCGCCGCCTCTGATTCCCCATATCTGATTCCCCGCCTCTGATTCCCCAACTCTGATTCCCCACCTCTGATTCCCCAGCTCTGATTCCCCGCCTCTGATTCCCCGCGTCTGATTCCCCGCCTCTGATTCCCCGCCTCTGATTCACCATCTCTGATTAACCACCTCTGATTCCCCACCTCTGATTCCACATATCTGATTCCCCGCCTCTGTTTCCCCGCCTCAGATTCCCCGCCTCTGATTCCCGGACTCTGAGTCCCCACCTCTGATTCCCGGCCTCTGATTCCCGGCCTCTGATTCCCGGCCTCTGATTCCCGGCCTCTGATTCCCCGCTTCTGATTCTGATTCCCTGCCTCTGATTCCCCATCTCTGATTCCCCACATCTGATTCCCTGCCGCTGATTCCCTGCCTCTGATCCCCACCTTTGATTCCCCGCCTCTGATTCCCAACCTCTGATTCCCCACCTCTGATTCCCCATATCTGATGCCCCGCCTCTGTTTCCCCGCCTCTGATTCCCCGCCTCTGTTTCCCCATATCTGATTCCCGGATTCTGATTCCCCACCTCTGATTCCCCATCTCTGATTCCGCACATCCGATTCCCTGCCTCTGATTCCCCGCCTCTGATTCCCCGCATCTGATTCCTTACCTCTGATTCCCAATCTATGATTCCCCACCTCTGATTCCCTATATCTGATTCTCCGCCTCTGTTTCCCAGCCTCTGATTCTCTGACTCTGTTTCCCCATATCTGATTCCCCACCTCTGATTCCCCAACTCTGATTCCCCGCCTCTGATTCCCCAGCTCTGATTCCCCGCCTCTGATACCCCGCATCTGATTCCCTGCCTCTGATTCCCCGCCTCTGATCCCCAGATCTGATTCCCCACCTCTGATTCTCCACGTCTGATTCCCTGCCTCTGATTCCCCGCCTCTGATTCCCCATCTCTGATTCATCACCTCTGATTCCCCACTTCCGATTCCCTATATCTGATTCCCCGCCTCTGTTTCCCCGACTCTGATTCCCCTCCTCTGATTCCCCATATCTGATTCTCCGCTTCTGATTCCCCAACTCTGATTCCCCGCTTCTGATTCGCCAGCCATTATTCCCCGCCTCTGATTCCCCGCGTCTGATTCCCTGCCTCGGATTCCCCGCTTCTGAATCCCCATCTCTGATTCACCACCTCTGATTCCCTGCGTCTGAATCCCCGCCTCTGATTCCCCATCTCTGATTCCCCATCTCTGATTCCCCAATTCTGATTCCACGCCTCTGATTCCCCAGCTCTGATACCCCACCTCTGATTCCCTGCCTCTGATTCCAGTCCTCTGATTCCCGGCCTCTGATTCCCGGCCTCTGATTCCCCGCTTCTGATTCTGATTTCCTGCCTCTGATTCCCCATCTCTGATTCCCCACATCTGATTCCCTGCCTCTGATACCCTGCCTCTGATTCCCCGCCTCTGATTCCCCACCTCTGATTCCCCACCTCTGATTCCCCATATCTGATACCCCTCCTCTGTTTCCCCGACTCTGATTCCCCGCCTCTGATTCCCCATATCTGATTCTCCGCTTCTGATTCCCCAACTCTGATTCCCCGCCTCTGATTCGCCAGCTATGATTCCCCGCCTCTGATTCCCCGCGTCTGATTCCCTGCCTCTGATTCCCCGCCTCTGAATCCCCATCTCTGATTCACCACCTCTGATTCCCTGCGTCTGATTCCCCGCCTCTGATTCCCCATCTCTGATTCCCCATCTCTGATTCCCCAATTCTGATTCCCTGCCTCTGATTCTCAACCTCTGATTCCCGGCCTCTGATTCCCCGCTTCTGATTCTGATTCCCTGCCTCTGATTCCCCATCTCTGATTCCCCACATCTGATTCCCTGCCTCTGATTCCCTGCCTCTGATCCCCACCTTTGATTCCCCGCCTCTGATTCCCAACCTCTGATTCCCCACCTCTGATTGCCCATATCTGATGCCCCGCCTCTGTATCCCCGCCTCTGATTCCCCGCCTCTGTTTCCCCATATCTGATTCCCGGATTCTGATTCCCCACCTCTGATTCCCCATCTCTGATTCCGCACATCCGATTCCCTGCCTCTGATTCCCCGCCTCTGATTCCCCGCATCTGATTCCTTACCTCTGATTCCCAATCTATGATTCCCCACCTCTAATTCCCTATATCTGATTCTCCGCCTCTGATTCCCCACCTCTGATTCCCCAACTCTGATTCCCCGCCTCTGATTCCCCAACTCTGATTCCCCGCCTCTGATACCCCGCGTCTGATTCCCTGCCACTGATTCCCCGCCTCTGATTCCCCAGCTCTGATTCCCCACCTCTGATTCCCCGCGTCTGATTCCCTGCCTCTGATTCCCCGCCTCTGATTCCCCATCTCTGAATCACCACCTCTGATTCACCACCTCTGATTCCCCATATCTGATTCCCCGCCTCTGTTTCCCCATATCTCATTCCCGGACTCTGATTCCCCACCTCTGATTCCCCAGCTCGGATTCCGCACATCCGACTCCCTGCCTCTGATTCCCCGCCTCTGATTCCCCACGTCTGATTCCCTACCTCTGATCCACAACCCTTGATTCCCCACCTCTGATTCCCTATATCTGATTCTCCGCCTCTGTTTCCCAGCCTCTGATTCTCTGACTCTGTTTCCCCATATCTGATTCCCCGCCTCTGATTCCCCAACTCTGATTCCCCGCCTCTGATTCCCCAGCTCTGATTCCCCGCCTCTGATACCCCGCGTCTGATTCCCTGCCTCTGATTCCCTGCCTCTGATTCCCCAGCTCTGATTCCCCACCTCTGATTCCCCGCGTCTGATTCCCTGCCTCTGATTCCCCGCCTCTGATTCCCCATCTCTGATTCATCACCTCTGATTCCCCACCTCTGATTCCCCATATCTGATACCCCGCCTCTGTTTCCCCGACTCTGATTCCCCGCCTCTGATTCCCCATATCTGATTCTCCGCTTCTGATTCCCCAACTCTGATTCCCCGCCTCTGATTCGCCAGCTATGATTCCCCGCCTCTGATTCCCCGCGTCTGATTCCCTGCCTCTGATTCCCCGCCTATGAATCCCCATCTCTGATTCACCACCTCTCATTCCCTGCGTCTGATTCCCCGCCTCTGATTCCCCATATCTGATTCTCCGCTTCTGATTCCCCAACTCTGATTCCCCGCCTCTGATTCGCCAGCTATGATTCCCCGCCTCTGATTCCCCGCGTCTGATTCCCTGCCTCTGATTCCCCGCCTATGAATCCCCATCTCTGATTCACCACCTCTCATTCCCTGCGTCTGATTCCCCGCCTCTGATTCCGCAGCTCTGATACCCCGCCTCTGATTCCCTGCCTCTGATTCTCAACCTCTGATTCCCCACCTCTGATTCCCCATATCTGATTCCCCGCATCTGTTTCCCCACCTATGATTCCCGGCCTCTGATTCCAGGCCTCTGATTCCCGGCCTCTGATTCCCGGCCTCTGATTCCCCGCTTCTGTTTCTGATTCCCTGCCTCTGATTCCCCACCTCTGATTCCCGGCCTCTGATTCCAGGCCTCTGATTCCCGGCCTCTGATTCCCGGCCTCTGATTCCCCGCTTCTGATTCTGATTCCCTGCCTCTGATTCCCCATCTCTGATTCCCCACATCTGATTCCCTGCATCTGATACCCTGCCTCTGATTCCCCGCCTCTGATTCCCCGCCTCTGATTCCCCACCTCTGATTCCCCATATCTGAGTACCCGCCTCTGTTTCCCCGCCTGTGATTCCCCGCCTCTGTTTCCCCATATCTGATTCCCGGACTCTGATTCCCCAGTTCAGATTACCCATCTCTGATTCCGCACATCCGATTCCCTGCCTCTGATTCCCTGCCTCTGATTCCCTGCGTCTGATTCCCTACCTCTGATTCCCAACCTATGATTCCCCACCTCTGATTCCCTATATCTGATTCTCCGCCTCTGTTTCCCAGCCTCTGATTCCCCCCTCTGTTTCCCCATATCTGATTCCCTGCCTCTGATTCCCCAACTCTGATTCCCTGCCCCTGATTCCCCAGCTCTAATTCCCCAACTCTGATACACCGCGTCTCATTCCCTGCCTCTGATGCCCTGCCTCTGATTCCTAATCTCTGATTCCCTGCCTCTGATTCCCCGCCTCTGATTCCCCATATCTGATTCCCCGCCTCTGATTCCCCAACTCTGATTCCCCGCCTCTGATTCCCCAGCTCTGATTCCCCGCCTCTGATTCCCCGCGTCTGATTCCCCGCCTCTGATTCCCCGCCTCTGATTCACTATCTCTGATTCACCACCTATGATTCCCCACCTCTGATTCCACATATCTGATTCCCCGCCTCTGTTTCCCCGCCTCAGATTCCCCGCCTCTGATTCCCGGACTCTGAGTCCCCACCTCTGATTCCCGGCCTCTGATTCCCGGCCTCTGATTCCCGGCCTCTGATTCCCGGCCTCTGATTCCCGGCCTCTGATTCCCGGCCTCTGATTCCCCGCTTCTGATTCTGATTCCCTGCCTCTGATTCCCCATCTCTCATTCCCCGCCTCTGATTCCCCATCTCTGATTCCCCATATCTGATTCCCCAATTCTGATTCCCCGCCTCTGATTCCCCAGCTCTGATATCCCGCCTCTGATTCCCTGCCTCTGATTCTCAACCTCTGATTCCCCACCTCTGATTCCCCATATCTGATTCCCCGCGTCTGTTTCCCCACCTATGATTCCCGGCCTCTGATTCCAGGCCTCTGATTCCCGGCCTCTGATTCCCGGCCTCTGATTCCCCGCTTCTGTTTCTGATTCCCTGCCTCTGATTCCCCATCTCTGATTCCCCACATCTGATTCCCTGCCTCTGATACCCTGCCTCTGATTCCCCGCCTCTGATTCCCCGCCTCTGATTCCCCACCTCTGATTCCCCATATCTGATTACCCGCCTCTGTTTCCCCGCCTCTGATTCCGCGCCTCTGTTTCCCCATATCTGATTCCCGGACTCTGATTCCCCAGCTCAGATTACCCATCTCTGATTCTGCACATCCGATTCCCTGCCTCTGATTCCCCGCCTCTGATTCCCTGCATCTGATTCCCTACCTCTGATTCCCAACCTATGATTCCCCACCTCTGATTCCCTATATCTGATTCTCCGCCTCTGTTTCCCAGCCTCTGATTCCCCGCCTCTGTTTCCCCATATCTGATTCCCCGCCTCTGATTCCCCAACTCTGATTCCCTGCCCCTGATTCCCCAGCTCTAATTCCCCACCTCTGATACACCGCGTCTGATTCCCTGCCTCGGATGCACTGCCTCTGATTCCTAATCTCTGATTCCCTGCCTCTGATTCCCCGCCTCTGATTCCCCGCCTCTGATTCCCCATATCTGATTCCCCGCCTCTGATTCCCCAACTCTGATTCCCCGCCTCTGATTCCCCAGCTCTGATTCCCCGCCTCTGATTCCCCGCGTCTGATTCCCCGCCTCTGATTCCCCGCCTCTGATTCACCATCTCTGATTCACCACCTCTGATTCCCCACCTCTGATTCCCCATATTTGATTCCCCGCCTCTGTTTCCCCGGCTCAGATTCCCCGCCTCTGATTCCCGGACTCTGAGTCCCCACCTCTGATTCTCGGCCTCTGATTCCCGGCCTCTGATCCCCGGCCTCTGATTCCCGGCCTCTGATTCCCGGCCTCTGATTCCCCGCTTCTGATTCTGATTCCCTGCCTCTGATTCCCATCTCTGATTCCCCACATCTCATTCCATGCCTCTGATTCCCTGCCTCTGATCCCCACCTTTGATTTCCCGCCTCTGATTCCCAACCTCTGATTCCCCACCTCTGATTCCCCATATCTGATGCCCCGCCTCTGTTTCCCTGCCTCTGATTCCCCGCCTCTGTTTCCCCATATCTGATTCCCGGATTCTGATTCCCCACCTCTGATTCCCCATCTCTGATTCCGCACATCCGATTCCCTGCCTCTGATTCCCCGCCTCTGATTCCCCGCGTCTGATTCCTTACCTCTGATTCCCAATCTATGATTCCCCACCTCTGATTCCCTATATCTGATTCTCCGCCTCTGTTTCCCAGCCTCTGATTCTCTGACTCTGTTTCCCCATATCTGATTCCCCACCTCTGATTCCCCAACTCTGATTCCCCGCCTCTAATTCCCCAGCTCTGATTCCCCGCCTCTGATACCCCGCATCTGATTCCCTGCCTCTGATTCTCCGCCTCTGATCCCCAGCTCTGATTCCCCACCTCTGATTCCCCACGTCTGATTCCCTGCCTCTGATTCCCCGCCTCTGATTCCCCATCTCTGATTCATCACCTCTGATTCCCCACCTCTGATTCCCCATATCTGATTCCCCGCCTCTGTTTCCCCGACTCTGATTCCCCGCCTCTGATTCCCCATATATGATTCTCCGCTTCTGATTCCCCAACTCTGATTCCCCACCTCTGATTCGCCAGCTATGATTCGCCGCCTCTGATTCCCCGCGTCTGATTCCCTGCGTCTGATTCCCCGACTCTGATTCCCCATCTCTGATGCCCCGCCTCTGATTCCCCGCCTCTGATTCCCCGCCTCTGTTTCCCCATATCTGATTCCTGGATTCTGATTCCCCACCTCTGATTCCCCATCTCTGATTCCGCACATCTGATTCCCTGCCTCTGATTCCCCGCCTCTGATTCCCCGTGTCTGATTCCTTACCTCTGATTCCCAATCTATGATTCCCCACCTCTGATTCAATATATCATATTCTCCGCCTCTGTTTCCCAGCCTCTGATTCTCCGACTCTGTTTCCCCATATCTGATTCCCCACCTCTGATTCCCCAGCTCTGATTCCCCGCCTCTGATACCCCGCGTCTGATTCCCTGCCTCTGATTCCCCGCCTCTGATTCCCCAGCTCTGATTCCCCACCTCTGATTCCCCGCATGTGATTCCCTGCCTCTGATTCCCCGCCTCTGATTCCCCATCTCTGAATCACCACCTCTGATTCACCACCTCTGATTCCCCATATCTGATTCCGCACATCCGATTCCCTGCCTCTGATACCCCGCCTCTGATTCCCCGCGTCTGATTCCCTACCTCTGATTCACAACCCTTGATTCCTCACCTCTGATTCCCTATATCTGATTATCCGCCTCTGTTTCCCAGCCTCTGATTCTCTGACTCTGTTTCCCCATATCTGATTCGCCGCCTCTGATTCCCCAACTCTGATTCCCCGCCTCTGATTCCCCAGCTCTGATTCCCCGCCTCTGATACCCCGCGTCTGATTCCCTGCCTCTGATTCCCTACCTCTGATTCCCCAGCTCTGATTCCCCACCTCTGATTCCCCGCGTCTGATTCCCTGCCTCTGATTCCCCGCCTCTGATTCCCCATCTCTGATTCATCACCTCTGATTCCCCACCTCTGATTCCCCATATCTGATACCCCGCCTCTGTTTCCCCGACTCTGATTCCCCGCCTCTGATTCCCCATATCTGATTCTCCGCTTCTGATTCCCCAACTCTGATTCCCCGCCTCTGATTCGCCAGCTATGATTCCCCGCCTTTGATTCCCCGCGTCTGATTCCCTGCCTCTGATTCCCCGCCTCTGATTCCCCATCTCTGATTCCCCATCTCTGATTCCCCAATTCTGATTCCCCGCCTCTGATTCCCCAGCTCTGATACCCTGCCTCTGATTCTCTGCCTCTGATTCTCAACCTCTGATTCCCCACCTCTGATTCCCCATATCTGATTCCCCGCGTCTGTTTCCCCACCTCTGATTCCCGGCCTCTGATTCCAGGCCTCTGATTCCCGGCCTCTGATTCCCGGCCTCTGATTCCCCGCTTCTGATTCTGATTCCCTGCCTCTGATTCCCCATCTCTGATTCCCCACATCTGATACCCTGCCTCTGATTCCCCGCCTCTGATTACCCGCCTCTGTTTCCCCGCCTATGATTTCCCGCCTCTGTTTCCCCATATCTGATTCCCGGACTCTGATTCCCCAGCTCAGATTACCCATCTCTGATTCCGCACATCCGATTCCCTGCCTCTGATTCCCCGCCTCTGATTCCCTGCGTCTGATTCCCTACCTCTGATTCCCAACCTATGATTCCCCACCTCTGATTCCCTATATCTGATTCTCCACCTCTGTTCCCCAGCCTCTGATTCCCCCCTCTGTTTCCCCATATCTGATTCCCTGCCTCTGATTCCCCAACTCTGATTCCCTGCCCCTGATTCCCCAGCTCTAATTCCCCAACTCTGATACACCACGTCTGATTCCCTGCCTCTGATGCCCTGCCTCTGATTCCTAATCTCTGATTCCCTGCCTCTGATTCCCCGCCTCTGATTCCCCGCCTCTGATTCCCCATATCTGATTCCCCGCCTCTGATTCCCCAACTCTGATTCCCCACCTCTGATTCCCCAGCTCTGATTCCCCGCCTCTGATTCCCCGCGTCTGATTCCCCGCCTCTGATTCCCCGCCTCTGATTCACCATCTCTGATTAACCACCTCTGATTCCCCACCTCTGATTACACATATCTGATTCCCCGCCTCTGTTTCCCCGCCTCAGATTCCCCGCCTCTGATTCCCGGACTCTGAGTCCCCACCTCTGATTCCCGGCCTCTGATTCCCGGCCTCTGATTCCCGGCCTCTGATTCCCGGCCTCTGATTCCCGGCCTCTGATTCCCCGCTTCTGATTCTGATTCCCTGCCTCTGATTCCCCATCTCTGATTCCCCACATCTGATTCCCTGCCGCTGATTCCCTGCCTCTGATCCCCACCTTTGATTCCCCGCCTCTGATTCCCAACCTCTGATTCCCCACCTCTGATTCCACATATCTGATGCCCCGCCTCTGTTTCCCCGCCTCTGATTCCCCGCCTCTGTTTCCCCATATCTGATTCCCGGATTCTGATTCCCCACCTCTGATTCCCCATCTCTGATTCCGCACATCCGATTCCCTGCCTCTGATTCCCCGCCTCTGATTCCCCGCATCTGATTCCTTACCTCTGATTCCCAATCTATGATTCCCCACCTCTGATTCCCTATATCTGATTCTCCGCCTCTGTTTCCCAGCCTCTGATTCTCTGACTCTGTTTCCCCATATCTGATACCCCACCTCTGATTCCCCAACTCTGATTCCCCGCCTCTGATTCCCCAGCTCTGATTCCCCGCCTCTGATACCCCGCATCTGATTCCCTGCCTCTGATTCCCCGCCTCTGATCCCCAGCTCTGATTCCCCACCTCTGATTCCCCACGTCTGATTCCCTGCCTCTGATTCCCCGCCTCTGATTCCCCATCTCTGATTCATCACCTCTGATTCCCCACTTCCGATTCCCTATATCTGATTCCCCGCCTCTGTTTCCCCGACTCTGATTCCCCTCCTCTGATTCCCCATATCTGATTCTCCGCTTCTGATTCCCCAACTCTGATTCCCCGCTTCTGATTCGCCAGCCATTATTCCCCACCTCTGATTCCCCGCGTCTGATTCCCTGCCTCGGATTCCCCGCCTCTGAATCCCCATCTCTGATTCACCACCTCTGATTCCCTATATCTGATTCTCCGCCTCTGTTTCCCAGCCTCTGATTCCCCCCTCTGTTTCCCCATATCTGATTCCCTGCCTCTGATTCCCCAACTCTGATTCCCTGCCCCTGATTCCCCAGCTCTAATTCCCCAACTCTGATACACCGCGTCTCATTCCCTGCCTCTGATGCCCTGCCTCTGATTCCTAATCTCTGATTCCCTGCCTCTGATTCCCCGCCTCTGATTCCCCATATCTGATTCCCCGCCTCTGATTCCCCAACTCTGATTCCCCGCCTCTGATTCCCCAGCTCTGATTCCCCGCCTCTGATTCCCCGCGTCTGATTCCCCGCCTCTGATTCCCCGCCTCTGATTCACTATCTCTGATTCACCACCTCTGATTCCCCACCTCTGATTCCACATATCTGATTCCCCGCCTCTGTTTCCCCGCCTCAGATTCCCCGCCTCTGATTCCCGGACTCTGAGTCCCCACCTCTGATTCCCGGCCTCTGATTCCCGGCCTCTGATTCCCGGCCTCTGATTCCCGGCCTCTGATTCCCGGCCTCTGATTCCCCGCTTCTGATTCTGATTCCCTGCCTCTGATTCCCCATCTCTGATTCCCCGCCTCTGATTCCCCATCTCTGATTCCCCATATCTGATTCCCCAATTCTGATTCCCCGCCTCTGATTCCCCAGCTCTGATATCCCGCCTCTGATTCCCTGCCTCTGATTCTCAACCTCTGATTCCCCACCTCTGATTCCCCATATCTGATTCCCCGCGTCTGTTTCCCCACCTATGATTCCCGGCCTCTGATTCCAGGCCTCTGATTCACGGCCTCTGATTCCCGGCCTCTGATTCCCCGCTTCTGTTTCTGATTCCCTGCCTCTGATTCCCCATCTCTGATTCCCCACATCTGATTCCCTGCCTCTGATACCCTGCCTCTGATTCCCCGCCTCTGATTCCCCGCCTCTGATTCCCCACCTCTGATTCCCCATATCTGATTACCCGCCTCTGTTTCCCCGCCTCTGATTCCGCGCCTCTGTTTCCCCATATCTGATTCCCGGACTCTGATTCCCCAGCTCAGATTACCCATCTCTGATTCTGCACATCCGATTCCCTGCCTCTGATTCCCCGCCTCTGATTCCCTGCATCTGATTCCCTACCTCTGATTCCCAACCTATGATTCCCCACCTCTGATTCCCTATATCTGATTCTCCGCCTCTGTTTCCCAGCCTCTGATTCCCCGCCTCTGTTTCCCCATATCTGATTCCCCGCCTCTGATTCCCCAACTCTGATTCCCTGCCCCTGATTCCCCAGCTCTAATTCCCCACCTCTGATACACCGCATCTGATTCCCTGCCTCGGATGCACTGCCTCTGATTCCTAATCTCTGATTCCCTGCCTCTGATTCCCCGCCTCTGATTCCCCGCCTCTGATTCCCCATATCTGATTCCCCGCCTCTGATTCCCCAACTCTGATTCCCCGCCTCTGATTCCCCAGCTCTGATTCCCCGCCTCTGATTCCCCGCGTCTGATTCCCCGCCTCTGATTCCCCGCCTCTGATTCACCATCTCTGATTCACCACCTCTGATTCCCCACCTCTGATTCCCCATATTTGATTCCCCGCCTCTGTTTCCCCAACTCAGATTCCCCGCCTCTGATTCCCGGACTCTGAGTCCCCACCTCTGATTCTCGGCCTCTGATTCCCGGCCTCTGATCCCCGGCCTCTGATTCCCGGCCTCTGATTCCCGGCCTCTGATTCCCCGCTTCTGATTCTGATTCCCTGCCTCTGATTCCCATCTCTGATTCCCCACATCTCATTCCATGCCTCTGATTCCCTGCCTCTGATCCCCACCTTTGATTTCCCGCCTCTGATTCCCAACCTCTGATTCCCCACCTCTGATTCCCCATATCTGATGCCCCGCCTCTGTTTCCCCACCTCTGATTCCCCGCCTCTGTTTCCCCATATCTGATTCCCGGATTCTGATTCCCCACCTCTGATTCCCCATCTCTGATTCCGCACATCCGATTCCCTGCCTCTGATTCCCCGCCTCTGATTCCCCGCGTCTGATTCCTTACCTCTGATTCCCAATCTATGATTCCCCACCTCTGATTCCCTATATCTGATTCTCCGCCTCTGTTTCCCAGCCTCTGATTCTCTGACTCTGTTTCCCCATATCTGATTCCCCACCTCTGATTCCCCAACTCTGATTCCCCGCCTCTAATTCCCCAGCTCTGATTCCCCGCCTCTGATACCCCGCATCTGATTCCCTGCCTCTGATTCTCCGCCTCTGATCCCCAGCTCTGATTCCCCACCTCTGATTCCCCACGTCTGATTCCCTGCCTCTGATTCCCCGCCTCTGATTCCCCATCTCTGATTCATCACCTCTGATTCCCCACCTCTGATTCCCCATATCTGATTCCCCGCCTCTGTTTCCCCGACTCTGATTCCCCGCCTCTGATTCCCCATATATGATTCTCCGCTTCTGATTCCCCAACTCTGATTCCCCACCTCTGATTCGCCAGCTATGATTCGCCGCCTCTGATTCCCCGCGTCTGATTCCCTGCGTCTGATTCCCCGACTCTGATTCCCCATCTCTGATGCCCCGCCTCTGATTCCCCGCCTCTGATTCCCCGCCTCTGTTTCCCCGCCTCTGATTCCCCATCTCTGAATCACCACCTCTGATTCACCACCTCTGATTCCCCACCTCTGATTCCCCATATCTGATTCCCCGCGTCTGATTCCCCACCTCTGATTCCCGGCCTCTGATTCCAGGCCTCTGATTCCCGGCCTCTGATTCCCGGCCTCTGATTCCCCGCTTCTGATTCTGATTCCCTGCCTCTGATTCCCCATCTCTGATTCCCCACATCTGATACCCTGCCTCTGATTCCCCGCCTCTGATTACCCGCCTCTGTTTCCCCGCCTATGATTTCCCGCCTCTGTTTCCCCATATCTGATTCCCGGACTCTGATTCCCCAGCTCAGATTACCCATCTCTGATTCCGCACATCCGATTCCCTGCCTCTGATTCCCCGCCTCTGATTCCCTGCGTCTGATTCCCTACCTCTGATTCCCAACCTATGATTCCCCACCTCTGATTCCCTATATCTGATTCTCCACCTCTGTTCCCCAGCCTCTGATTCCCCCCTCTGTTTCCCCATATCTGATTCCCCACCTCTGATTCCCCAACTCTGATTCCCCGCCTCTAATTCCCCAGCTCTGATTCCCCGCCTCTGATACCCCGCATCTGATTCCCTGCCTCTGATTCTCCGCCTCTGATCCCCAGCTCTGATTCCCCACCTCTGATTCCCCACGTCTGATTCCCTGCCTCTGATTCCCCGCCTCTGATTCCCCATCTCTGATTCATCACCTCTGATTCCCCACCTCTGATTCCCCATATCTGATTCCCCGCCTCTGTTTCCCCGACTCTGATTCCCCGCCTCTGATTCCCCATATATGATTCTCCGCTTCTGATTCCCCAACTCTGATTCCCCACCTCTGATTCGCCAGCTATGATTCGCCGCCTCTGATTCCCCGCGTCTGATTCCCTGCGTCTGATTCCCCGACTCTGATTCCCCATCTCTGATGCCCCGCCTCTGATTCCCCGCCTCTGATTCCCCGCCTCTGTTTCCCCATATCTGATTCCTGGATTCTGATTCCCCACCTCTGATTCCCCATCTCTGATTCCGCACATCTGATTCCCTGCCTCTGATTCCCCGCCTCTGATTCCCCGTGTCTGATTCCTTACCTCTGATTCCCAATCTATGATTCCCCACCTCTGATTCAATATATCATATTCTCCGCCTCTGTTTCCCAGCCTCTGATTCTCCGACTCTGTTTCCCCATATCTGATTCCCCACCTCTGATTCCCCAGCTCTGATTCCCCGCCTCTGATACCCCGCGTCTGATTCCCTGCCTCTGATTCCCCGCCTCTGATTCCCCAGCTCTGATTCCCCACCTCTGATTCCCCGCATGTGATTCCCTGCCTCTGATTCCCCGCCTCTGATTCCCCATCTCTGAATCACCACCTCTGATTCACCACCTCTGATTCCCCATATCTGATTCCGCACATCCGATTCCCTGCCTCTGATACCCCGCCTCTGATTCCCCGCGTCTGATTCCCTACCTCTGATTCACAACCCTTGATTCCTCACCTCTGATTCCCTATATCTGATTATCCGCCTCTGTTTCCCAGCCTCTGATTCTCTGACTCTGTTTCCCCATATCTGATTCGCCGCCTCTGATTCCCCAACTCTGATTCCCCGCCTCTGATTCCCCAGCTCTGATTCCCCGCCTCTGATACCCCGCGTCTGATTCCCTGCCTCTGATTCCCTACCTCTGATTCCCCAGCTCTGATTCCCCACCTCTGATTCCCCGCGTCTGATTCCCTGCCTCTGATTCCCCGCCTCTGATTCCCCATCTCTGATTCATCACCTCTGATTCCCCACCTCTGATTCCCCATATCTGATACCCCGCCTCTGTTTCCCCGACTCTGATTCCCCGCCTCTGATTCCCCATATCTGATTCTCCGCTTCTGATTCCCCAACTCTGATTCCCCGCCTCTGATTCGCCAGCTATGATTCCCCGCCTTTGATTCCCCGCGTCTGATTCCCTGCCTCTGATTCCCCGCCTCTGATTCCCCATCTCTGATTCCCCATCTCTGATTCCCCAATTCTGATTCCCCGCCTCTGATTCCCCAGCTCTGATACCCTGCCTCTGATTCTCTGCCTCTGATTCTCAACCTCTGATTCCCCACCTCTGATTCCCCATATCTGATTCCCCGCGTCTGTTTCCCCACCTCTGATTCCCGGCCTCTGATTCCAGGCCTCTGATTCCCGGCCTCTGATTCCCGGCCTCTGATTCCCCGCTTCTGATTCTGATTCCCTGCCTCTGATTCCCCATCTCTGATTCCCCACATCTGATACCCTGCCTCTGATTCCCCGCCTCTGATTACCCGCCTCTGTTTCCCCGCCTATGATTTCCCGCCTCTGTTTCCCCATATCTGATTCCCGGACTCTGATTCCCCAGCTCAGATTACCCATCTCTGATTCCGCACATCCGATTCCCTGCCTCTGATTCCCCGCCTCTGATTCCCTGCGTCTGATTCCCTACCTCTGATTCCCAACCTATGATTCCCCACCTCTGATTCCCTATATCTGATTCTCCACCTCTGTTCCCCAGCCTCTGATTCCCCCCTCTGTTTCCCCATATCTGATTCCCTGCCTCTGATTCCCCAACTCTGATTCCCTGCCCCTGATTCCCCAGCTCTAATTCCCCAACTCTGATACACCACGTCTGATTCCCTGCCTCTGATGCCCTGCCTCTGATTCCTAATCTCTGATTCCCTGCCTCTGATTCCCCGCCTCTGATTCCCCGCCTCTGATTCCCCATATCTGATTCCCCGCCTCTGATTCCCCAACTCTGATTCCCCACCTCTGATTCCCCAGCTCTGATTCCCCGCCTCTGATTCCCCGCGTCTGATTCCCCGCCTCTGATTCCCCGCCTCTGATTCACCATCTCTGATTAACCACCTCTGATTCCCCACCTCTGATTACACATATCTGATTCCCCGCCTCTGTTTCCCCGCCTCAGATTCCCCGCCTCTGATTCCCGGACTCTGAGTCCCCACCTCTGATTCCCGGCCTCTGATTCCCGGCCTCTGATTCCCGGCCTCTGATTCCCGGCCTCTGATTCCCGGCCTCTGATTCCCCGCTTCTGATTCTGATTCCCTGCCTCTGATTCCCCATCTCTGATTCCCCACATCTGATTCCCTGCCGCTGATTCCCTGCCTCTGATCCCCACCTTTGATTCCCCGCCTCTGATTCCCAACCTCTGATTCCCCACCTCTGATTCCACATATCTGATGCCCCGCCTCTGTTTCCCCGCCTCTGATTCCCCGCCTCTGTTTCCCCATATCTGATTCCCGGATTCTGATTCCCCACCTCTGATTCCCCATCTCTGATTCCGCACATCCGATTCCCTGCCTCTGATTCCCCGCCTCTGATTCCCCGCATCTGATTCCTTACCTCTGATTCCCAATCTATGATTCCCCACCTCTGATTCCCTATATCTGATTCTCCGCCTCTGTTTCCCAGCCTCTGATTCTCTGACTCTGTTTCCCCATATCTGATACCCCACCTCTGATTCCCCAACTCTGATTCCCCGCCTCTGATTCCCCAGCTCTGATTCCCCGCCTCTGATACCCCGCATCTGATTCCCTGCCTCTGATTCCCCGCCTCTGATCCCCAGCTCTGATTCCCCACCTCTGATTCCCCACGTCTGATTCCCTGCCTCTGATTCCCCGCCTCTGATTCCCCATCTCTGATTCATCACCTCTGATTCCCCACTTCCGATTCCCTATATCTGATTCCCCGCCTCTGTTTCCCCGACTCTGATTCCCCTCCTCTGATTCCCCATATCTGATTCTCCGCTTCTGATTCCCCAACTCTGATTCCCCGCTTCTGATTCGCCAGCCATTATTCCCCACCTCTGATTCCCCGCGTCTGATTCCCTGCCTCGGATTCCCCGCCTCTGAATCCCCATCTCTGATTCACCACCTCTGATTCCCTGCGTCTGATTCCCCGCCTCTGATTCCCCATCTCTGATTCCCCATCTCTGATTCCCCAATTCTGATTCCACGCCTCTGTTTCCCCAGCTCTGATACCCCACCTCTGATTCCCTGCCTCTGATTCCAGTCCTCTGATTCCCGGCCTCTGATTCCCGGCCTCTGATTCCCCGCTTCTGATTCTGATTTCCTGCCTCTGATTCCCCATCTCTGATTCCCCACATCTGATTCCCTGCCTCTGATACCCTGCCTCTGATTCCCCGCCTCTGATTCCCCACCACTGATTCCCCACCTCTGATTCCCCATATCTGATACCCCGCCTCTGTTTCCCCGACTCTGATTCCCCGCCTCTGATTCCCCATATCTGATTCTCCGCTTCTGATTCCCCAACTCTGATTCCCCGCCTCTGATTCGCCAGCTATGATTCCCCGCCTATGATTCCCCGCGTCTGATTCCCTGCCTCTGATTCCCCGCCTCTGAATCCCCATCTCTGATTCACCACCTCTGATTCCCTGCGTCTGATTCCCCGCCTCTGATTCCCCATCTCTGATTCCCCATCTCTGATTCCCCAATTCTGATTCCCCGCCTCTGATTCCCCACCTCTGATTCACGGCCTCTGATTCCAGGCCTCTGATTCCCGGCCTCTGATTCCGGGCCTCTGATTCCCCGCTTCTGATTCTGATTCCCTGCCTCTGATTCCCCATCTCTGATTCCCCACATCTGATTCCCTTCCTCTGAAACCCTGCCTCTGATTCCCCGCCTCCGATTCCCCGCCTCTGATTCCCCACCTCTGATTCCCCATATCTGATTACCCGCCTCTGTTTCCCCGCCTATGATTTCCCGCCTCTGTTTCCCCATATCTGATTCCCCGTCTCTGATTCCCCGCGTCTGATTCCTTACCTCTGATTCCCAATCTATGATTCCCCACCTCTGATTCCCTATATCTGATTCTCCGCCTCTGTTTCCCAGCCTCTGATTCTCTGACTCTGTTTCCCCATATCTGATTCCCCACCTCTGATTCCCCAACTCTGATTCCCCGCCTCTAATTCCCCAGCTCTGATTCCCCGCCTCTGATACCCCGCATCTGATTCCCTGCCTCTGATTCTCCGCCTCTGATCCCCAGCTCTGATTCCCCACCTCTGATTCCCCACGTCTGATTCCCTGCCTCTGATTCCCCGCCTCTGATTCCCCATCTCTGATTCACCACCTCTCAATCCCTGCGTCTGATTCCCCGCCTCTGATTCCCCATCTCTGATTCCCCATCTCTGATTCCCCAATTCTGATTCCCCGCCTCTGATTCCGCAGCTCTGATACCCCGCCTCTGATTCCCTGCCTCTGATTCTCAACCTCTGATTCCCCACCTCTGATTCCCCATATCTGATTCCCCGCGTCTGTTTCCCCACCTATGATTCCCGGCCTCTGATTCCAGGCCTCTGATTCCCGGCCTCTGATTCCCGGCCTCTGATTCCCCGCTTCTGTTTCTGATTCCCTGCCTCTGATTCCCCACCTCTGATTCCCGGCCTCTGATTCCAGGCCTCTGATTCCCGGCCTCTGATTCCCGGCCTCTGATTCCCCGCTTCTGATTCTGATTCCCTGCCTCTGATTCCCCATCTCTGATTCCCCACATCTGATTCCCTGCATCTGATACCCTGCCTCTGATTCCCCGCCTCTGATTCCCCGCCTCTGATTCCCCACCTCTGATTCCCCATATCTGAGTACCCGCCTCTGTTTCCCCGCCTGTGATTCCCCGCCTCTGTTTCCCCATATCTGATTCCCGGACTCTGATTCCCCAGTTCAGATTACCCATCTCTGATTCCGCACATCCGATTCCCTGCCTCTGATTCCCTGCCTCTGATTCCCTGCGTCTGATTCCCTACCTCTGATTCCCAACCTATGATTCCCCACCTCTGATTCCCTATATCTGATTCTCCGCCTCTGTTTCCCAGCCTCTGATTCCCCCCTCTGTTTCCCCATATCTGATTCCCTGCCTCTGATTCCCCAACTCTGATTCCCTGCCCCTGATTCCCCAGCTCTAATTCCCCAACTCTGATACACCGCGTCTCATTCCCTGCCTCTGATGCCCTGCCTCTGATTCCTAATCTCTGATTCCCTGCCTCTGATTCCCCGCCTCTGATTCCCCATATCTGATTCCCCGCCTCTGATTCCCCAACTCTGATTCCCCGCCTCTGATTCCCCAGCTCTGATTCCCCGCCTCTGATTCCCCGCGTCTGATTCCCCGCCTCTGATTCCCCGCCTCTGATTCACTATCTCTGATTCACCACCTCTGATTCCCCACCTCTGATTCCACATATCTGATTCCCCGCCTCTGTTTCCCCGCCTCAGATTCCCCGCCTCTGATTCCCGGACTCTGAGTCCCCACCTCTGATTCCCGGCCTCTGATTCCCGGCCTCTGATTCCCGGCCTCTGATTCCCGGCCTCTGATTCCCGGCCTCTGATTCCCCGCTTCTGATTCTGATTCCCTGCCTCTGATTCCCCATCTCTGATTCCCCGCCTCTGATTCCCCATCTCTGATTCCCCATATCTGATTCCCCAATTCTGATTCCCCGCCTCTGATTCCCCAGCTCTGATATCCCGCCTCTGATTCCCTGCCTCTGATTCTCAACCTCTGATTCCCCACCTCTGATTCCCCATATCTGATTCCCCGCGTCTGTTTCCCCACCTATGATTCCCGGCCTCTGATTCCAGGCCTCTGATTCACGGCCTCTGATTCCCGGCCTCTGATTCCCCGCTTCTGTTTCTGATTCCCTGCCTCTGATTCCCCATCTCTGATTCCCCACATCTGATTCCCTGCCTCTGATACCCTGCCTCTGATTCCCCGCCTCTGATTCCCCGCCTCTGATTCCCCACCTCTGATTCCCCATATCTGATTACCCGCCTCTGTTTCCCCGCCTCTGATTCCGCGCCTCTGTTTCCCCATATCTGATTCCCGGACTCTGATTCCCCAGCTCAGATTACCCATCTCTGATTCTGCACATCCGATTCCCTGCCTCTGATTCCCCGCCTCTGATTCCCTGCATCTGATTCCCTACCTCTGATTCCCAACCTATGATTCCCCACCTCTGATTCCCTATATCTGATTCTCCGCCTCTGTTTCCCAGCCTCTGATTCCCCGCCTCTGTTTCCCCATATCTGATTCCCCGCCTCTGATTCCCCAACTCTGATTCCCTGCCCCTGATTCCCCAGCTCTAATTCCCCACCTCTGATACACCGCATCTGATTCCCTGCCTCGGATGCACTGCCTCTGATTCCTAATCTCTGATTCCCTGCCTCTGATTCCCCGCCTCTGATTCCCCGCCTCTGATTCCCCATATCTGATTCCCCGCCTCTGATTCCCCAACTCTGATTCCCCGCCTCTGATTCCCCAGCTCTGATTCCCCGCCTCTGATTCCCCGCGTCTGATTCCCCGCCTCTGATTCCCCGCCTCTGATTCACCATCTCTGATTCACCACCTCTGATTCCCCACCTCTGATTCCCCATATTTGATTCCCCGCCTCTGTTTCCCCAACTCAGATTCCCCGCCTCTGATTCCCGGACTCTGAGTCCCCACCTCTGATTCTCGGCCTCTGATTCCCGGCCTCTGATCCCCGGCCTCTGATTCCCGGCCTCTGATTCCCGGCCTCTGATTCCCCGCTTCTGATTCTGATTCCCTGCCTCTGATTCCCATCTCTGATTCCCCACATCTCATTCCATGCCTCTGATTCCCTGCCTCTGATCCCCACCTTTGATTTCCCGCCTCTGATTCCCAACCTCTGATTCCCCACCTCTGATTCCCCATATCTGATGCCCCGCCTCTGTTTCCCCACCTCTGATTCCCCGCCTCTGTTTCCCCATATCTGATTCCCGGATTCTGATTCCCCACCTCTGATTCCCCATCTCTGATTCCGCACATCCGATTCCCTGCCTCTGATTCCCCGCCTCTGATTCCCCGCGTCTGATTCCTTACCTCTGATTCCCAATCTATGATTCCCCACCTCTGATTCCCTATATCTGATTCTCCGCCTCTGTTTCCCAGCCTCTGATTCTCTGACTCTGTTTCCCCATATCTGATTCCCCACCTCTGATTCCCCAACTCTGATTCCCCGCCTCTAATTCCCCAGCTCTGATTCCCCGCCTCTGATACCCCGCATCTGATTCCCTGCCTCTGATTCTCCGCCTCTGATCCCCAGCTCTGATTCCCCACCTCTGATTCCCCACGTCTGATTCCCTGCCTCTGATTCCCCGCCTCTGATTCCCCATCTCTGATTCATCACCTCTGATTCCCCACCTCTGATTCCCCATATCTGATTCCCCGCCTCTGTTTCCCCGACTCTGATTCCCCGCCTCTGATTCCCCATATATGATTCTCCGCTTCTGATTCCCCAACTCTGATTCCCCACCTCTGATTCGCCAGCTATGATTCGCCGCCTCTGATTCCCCGCGTCTGATTCCCTGCGTCTGATTCCCCGACTCTGATTCCCCATCTCTGATGCCCCGCCTCTGATTCCCCGCCTCTGATTCCCCGCCTCTGTTTCCCCGCCTCTGATTCCCCATCTCTGAATCACCACCTCTGATTCACCACCTCTGATTCCCCACCTCTGATTCCCCATATCTGATTCCCCGCGTCTGATTCCCCACCTCTGATTCCCGGCCTCTGATTCCAGGCCTCTGATTCCCGGCCTCTGATTCCCGGCCTCTGATTCCCCGCTTCTGATTCTGATTCCCTGCCTCTGATTCCCCATCTCTGATTCCCCACATCTGATACCCTGCCTCTGATTCCCCGCCTCTGATTACCCGCCTCTGTTTCCCCGCCTATGATTTCCCGCCTCTGTTTCCCCATATCTGATTCCCGGACTCTGATTCCCCAGCTCAGATTACCCATCTCTGATTCCGCACATCCGATTCCCTGCCTCTGATTCCCCGCCTCTGATTCCCTGCGTCTGATTCCCTACCTCTGATTCCCAACCTATGATTCCCCACCTCTGATTCCCTATATCTGATTCTCCACCTCTGTTCCCCAGCCTCTGATTCCCCCCTCTGTTTCCCCATATCTGATTCCCTGCCTCTGATTCCCCAACTCTGATTCCCTGCCCCTGATTCCCCAGCTCTAATTCCCCAACTCTGATACACCACGTCTGATTCCCTGCCTCTGTTGCCCTGCCTCTGATTCCTAATCTCTGATTCCCTGCCTCTGATTCCCCGCCTCTGATTCCCCGCCTCTGATTCCCCATATCTGATTCCCCGCCTCTGATTCCCCAACTCTGATTCCCCACCTCTGATTCCCCAGCTCCAATTCCCCGCCTCTGATTCCCCGCGTCTGATTCCCCGCCTCTGATTCCCCGCCTCTGATTCACCATCTCTGATTAACCACCTCTGATTCCCCACCTCTGATTACACATATCTGATTCCCCGCCTCTGTTTCCCCGCCTCAGATTCCCCGCCTCTGATTCCCGGACTCTGAGTCCCCACCTCTGATTCCCGGCCTCTGATTCCCGGCCTCTGATTCCCGGCCTCTGATTCCCGGCCTCTGATTCCCGGCCTCTGATTCCCCGCTTCTGATTCTGATTCCCTGCCTCTGATTCCCCATCTCTGATTCCCCACATCTGATTCCCTGCCGCTGATTCCCTGCCTCTGATCCCCACCTTTGATTCCCCGCCTCTGATTCCCAACCTCTGATTCCCCACCTCTGATTCCCCATATCTGATGCCCCGCCTCTGTTTCCCCGCCTCTGATTCCCCGCCTCTGTTTCCCCATATCTGATTCCCGGATTCTGATTCCCCACCTCTGATTCCCCATCTCTGATTCCGCACATCCGATTCCCTGCCTCTGATTCCCCGCCTCTGATTCCCCGCATCTGATTCCTTACCTCTGATTCCCAATCTATGATTCCCCACCTCTGATTCCCTATATCTGATTCTCCGCCTCTGTTTCCCAGCCTCTGATTCTCTGACTCTGTTTCCCCATATCTGATTCCCCACCTCTGATTCCCCAACTCTGATTCCCCGCCTCTGATTCCCCAGCTCTGATTCCCCGCCTCTGATACCCCGCATCTGATTCCCTGCCTCTGATTCCCCGCCTCTGATCCCCAGCTCTGATTCCCCACCTCTGATTCCCCACGTCTCATTCCCTGCCTCTGATTCCCCACCTCTGATTCCCCATCTCTGATTCATCACCTCTGATTCCCCACTTCCGATTCCCTATATCTGATTCCCCGCCTCTGTTTCCCCGACTCTGATTCCCCTCCTCTGATTCCCCATATCTGATTCTCCGCTTCTGATTCCCCAACTCTGATTCCCCGCTTCTGATTCGCCAGCCATTATTCCCCACCTCTGATTCCCCGCGTCTGATTCCCTGCCTCGGATTCCCCGCCTCTGAATCCCCATCTCTGATTCACCACCTCTGATTCCCTGCGTCTGATTCCCCGCCTCTGATTCCCCATCTCTGATTCCCCATCTCTGATTCCCCAATTCTGATTCCACGCCTCTGATTCCCCAGCTCTGATACCCCACCTCTGATTCCCTGCCTCTGATTCCAGTCCTCTGATTCCCGGCCTCTGATTCCCGGCCTCTGATTCCCCGCTTCTGATTCTGATTTCCTGCCTCTGATTCCCCATCTCTGATTCCCCACATCTGATTCCCTGCCTCTGATACCCTGCCTCTGATTCCCCGCCTCTGATTCCCCACCACTGATTCCCCACCTCTGATTCCCCATATCTGATACCCCGCCTCTGTTTCCCCGACTCTGATTCCCCGCCTCTGATTCCCCATATCTGATTCTCCGCTTCTGATTCCCCAACTCTGATTCCCCGCCTCTGATTCGCCAGCTATGATTCCCCGCCTCTGATTCCCCGCGTCTGATTCCCTGCCTCTGATTCCCCGCCTCTGAATCCCCATCTCTGATTCACCACCTCTGATTCCCTGCGTCTGATTCCCCGCCTCTGATTCCCCATCTCTGATTCCCCATCTCTGATTCCCCAATTCTGATTCCCCGCCTCTGATTCCCCACCTCTGATTCACGGCCTCTGATTCCAGGCCTCTGATTCCCGGCCTCTGATTCCGGGCCTCTGATTCCCCGCTTCTGATTCTGATTCCCTGCCTCTGATTCCCCATCTCTGATTCCCCACATCTGATTCCCTTCCTCTGATACCCTGCCTCTGATTCCCCGCCTCTGATTCCCCGCCTCTGATTCCCCACCTCTGATTCCCCATATCTGATTACCCGCCTCTGTTTCCCCGCCTATGATTTCCCGCCTCTGTTTCCCCATATCTGATTCCCGGACTCTGATTCCCCAGCTCAGATTACCCATCTCTGATTCCGCACATCCGATTCCCTGCCTCTGATTCCCCGCCTCTGATTCCCTGCGTCTGATTCCCTACCTCTGATTCCCAACCTATGATTCCCCACCTCTGATTCCCTATATCTGATTCTCCGCCTCTGTTCCCCAGCCTCTGATTCCCCCCTCTGTTTCCCCATATCTGATTCCCTGCCTCTGATTCCCCAGCTCTAATTCCCCAACTCTGATACACCGTGTCTGATTCCCTGCCTCTGATGCCCTGCCTCTGATTCCTAATCTCTGATTCCCTGCCTCTGATTCCCCGCCTCTGATTCCCCGCCTCTGATTTCCCCATATCTGATTCCCCGCCTCTGATTCCCCAACTCTGATTCCCCGCCTCTGATTCCCCAGCACTGATTCCCCGCCTCTGATTCCCCGCGTCTGATTCCCCGCCTCTGATTCCCCGCCTCTGATTCACCATCTCTGATTAACCACCTCTGATTCCCCACCTCTGATTCCACATATCTGATTCCCCGCCTCTGTTTCCCCGCCTCAGATTCCCCGCCTCTGATTCCCGGACTCTGAGTCCCCACCTCTGATTCCCGGCCTCTGATTCCCGGCCTCTGATTCCCGGCCTCTGATTCCCGGCCTCTGATTCCCGGCCTCTGATTCCCCGCTTCTGATTCTGATTCCCTGCCTCTGATTCCCCATCTCTGATTCCCCACATCTGATTCCCTGCCTCTGATTCCCTGCCTCTGACCCCACCTTTGATTCCCCGCCTCTGATTCCCAACCTCTGATTCCCCACCTCTGATTCCCCATATCTGATGCCCCGCCTCTGTTTCCCCGCCTCTGATTCCCCGCCTCTGTTTCCCCATATCTGATTCCCGGATTCTGATTCCCCACCTCTGATTCCCCATCTCTGATTCCGCACATCCGATTCCCTGCCTCTGATTCCCCGCGTCTGATTCCCCGCCTCTGATTCCCCGCCTCTGATTCACCATCTCTGATTAACCACCTCTGATTCCCCACCTCTGATTCCACATATCTGATTCTCCGCCTCTGTTTCCCAGCCTCTGATTCTCTGACTCTGTTTCCCCATATCTGATTCCCCACCTCTGATTCCCCAACTCTGATTCCCCGCCTCTGATTCCCCAGCTCTGATTCCCCGCCTCTGATACCCCGCATCTGATTCCCTGCCTCTGATTCCCCGCCTCTGATCCCCAGCTCTGATTCCCCACCTCTGATTCCCCACGACTGATTCCCTGCCTCTGATTCCCCATCTCTGATTCATCACCTCTGATTCCCCACTTCCGATTTCCTATATCTGATTCCCCGCCTCTGTTTCCCCGACTCTGATTCCCCTCCTCTGATTAACCGCTTCTGATTCGCCAGCCATTATTCCCCGCCTCTGATTCCCCGCGTCTGATTCCCTGCCTCGGATTCCCCGCCTCTGAATCCCCATCTCTGATTCACCACCTCTGATTCCCTGCATCTGATTCCCCGCCTCTGATTCCCCATCTCTGATTAACCGCTTCTGATTCGCCAGCCATTATTCCCCGCCTCTGATTCCCCGCGTCTGATTCCCTGCCTCGGATTCCCCGCCTCTGAATCCCCATCTCTGATTCACCACCTCTGATTCCCTGCATCTGATTCCCCGCCTCTGATTCCCCATCTCTGATTCCCCATCTCTGATTCCCCAATTCTGATTCCACGCCTCTGATTCCCCAGCTCTGATACCCCACCTCTGATTCCCTGCCTCTGATTCCAGGCCTCTGATTCCCGGCCTCTGATTCCCGGCCTCTTATTCCCCGCTTCTGATTCTGATTTCCTGCCTCTGATTCCCCATCTCTGATTCCCCACATCTGATTCCCTGCCTCTGATACCCTGCCTCTGATTCCCCGCCTCTGATTCCCCACCTCTGATTCCCCACCTCTGATTCCCCATATCTGATTCCCCGCCTCTGTTTCCCCGCCTCTGATTCCCCGCCTCTGTTTCCCCATATCTGATTCCCTGACTCTGATTCCCCAGCTCAGATTACCCATCTCTGATTCCGCACATCTGATTCCCTGCCTCTGATTCCCTGCCTCTGATTCCCTGCGTCTGATTCCCTACCTCTGATTCCCAACCTATGATTCCCCACCTCTGATTCCCTATATCTGATTCTCCGCCTCTGTTTCCCAGCCTCTGATTCCCCGCCTCTGTTTCCCCATATCTGATTCCCCGCCTCTGATTCCCCAACTCTGATTCCCTGCCCCTGATTCCCCAGCTCTGATTCCCCACCTCTGATACCCCGCGTCTGATTCCCTGCCTCGGATGCACTGCCTCTGATTCCTAATCTCTGATTCCCTGCCTCTGATTCCCCGCCTCTGATTCCCCGCCTCTGATTCCCCATAACTGATTCCCCGCCTCTGATTCCCCAACTCTGATTCCCCGCCTCTGATTCCCCAGCTCTGATTCCCCGCCTCTGATTCCCCGCGTCTGATTCCCCGCCTCTGATTCCCCGCCTCTGATTCACCATCTCTGATTCACCACCTCTGATTCCCCACCTCTGATTCCCCATATTTGATTCCCCGCCTCTGTTTCCCCAACTCAGATTCCCCGCCTCTGATTCCCGGACTCTGAGTCCCCACCTCTGATTCTCGGCCTCTGATTCCCATCTCTGATTCCCCACATCTCATTCCATGCCTCTGATTCCCTGCCTCTGATCCCCACCTTTGATTCCCCGCCTCTGATTCCCAACCTCTGATTCCCCACCTCTGATTCCCCATATCTGATGCCCCGCCTCTGTTTCCCCGCCTCTGATTCCCCGCCTCTGTTTCCCCATATCTGATTCCCGGATTCTGATTCCCCACCTCTGATTCCCCATCTCTGATTCCGCACATCCGATTCCCTGCCTCTGATTCCCCGCCTCTGATTCCCCGCGTCTGATTCCTTACCTCTGATTCCCAATCTATGATTCCCCACCTCTGATTCCCTATATCTGATTCTCCGCCTCTGTTTCCCAGCCTCTGATTCTCTGACTCTGTTTCCCCATATCTGATTCCCCACCTCTGATTCCCCAACTCTGATTCCCCGCCTCTAATTCCCCAGCTCTGATTCCCCGCCTCTGATACCCCGCATCTGATTCCCTGCCTCTGATTCTCCGCCTCTGATCCCCAGCTCTGATTCCCCACCTCTGATTCCCCACGTCTGATTCCCTGCCTCTGATTCCCCGCCTCTGATTCCCCATCTCTGATTCATCACCTCTGATTCCCCACCTCTGATTCCCCATATCTGATTCCCCGCCTCTGTTTCCCCGACTCTGATTCCCCGCCTCTGATTCCCCATATATGATTCTCCGCTTCTGATTCCCCAACTCTGATTCCCCACCTCTGATTCGCCAGCTATGATTCGCCGCCTCTGATTCCCCGCGTCTGATTCCCTGCGTCTGATTCCCCGACTCTGATTCCCCATCTCTGATGCCCCGCCTCTGATTCCCCGCCTCTGATTCCCCGCCTCTGTTTCCCCGCCTCTGATTCCCCATCTCTGAATCACCACCTCTGATTCACCACCTCTGATTCCCCACCTCTGATTCCCCATATCTGATTCCCCGCGTCTGTTTCCCCACCTCTGATTCCCGGCCTCTGATTCCAGGCCTCTGATTCCCGGCCTCTGATTCCCGGCCTCTGATTCCCCGCTTCTGATTCTGATTCCCTGCCTCTGATTCCCCATCTCTGATTCCCCACATCTGATACCCTGCCTCTGATTCCCCGCCTCTGATTACCCGCCTCTGTTTCCCCGCCTATGATTTCCCGCCTCTGTTTCCCCATATCTGATTCCCGGACTCTGATTCCCCAGCTCAGATTACCCATCTCTGATTCCGCACATCCGATTCCCTGCCTCTGATTCCCCGCCTCTGATTCCCTGCGTCTGATTCCCTACCTCTGATTCCCAACCTATGATTCCCCACCTCTGATTCCCTATATCTGATTCTCCACCTCTGTTCCCCAGCCTCTGATTCCCCCCTCTGTTTCCCCATATCTGATTCCCTGCCTCTGATTCCCCAACTCTGATTCCCTGCCCCTGATTCCCCAGCTCTAATTCCCCAACTCTGATACACCACGTCTGATTCCCTGCCTCTGTTGCCCTGCCTCTGATTCCTAATCTCTGATTCCCTGCCTCTGATTCCCCGCCTCTGATTCCCCGCCTCTGATTCCCCATATCTGATTCCCCGCCTCTGATTCCCCAACTCTGATTCCCCACCTCTGATTCCCCAGCTCCAATTCCCCGCCTCTGATTCCCCGCGTCTGATTCCCCGCCTCTGATTCCCCGCCTCTGATTCACCATCTCTGATTAACCACCTCTGATTCCCCACCTCTGATTACACATATCTGATTCCCCGCCTCTGTTTCCCCGCCTCAGATTCCCCGCCTCTGATTCCCGGACTCTGAGTCCCCACCTCTGATTCCCGGCCTCTGATTCCCGGCCTCTGATTCCCGGCCTCTGATTCCCGGCCTCTGATTCCCGGCCTCTGATTCCCCGCTTCTGATTCTGATTCCCTGCCTCTGATTCCCCATCTCTGATTCCCCACATCTGATTCCCTGCCGCTGATTCCCTGCCTCTGATCCCCACCTTTGATTCCCCGCCTCTGATTCCCAACCTCTGATTCCCCACCTCTGATTCCCCATATCTGATGCCCCGCCTCTGTTTCCCCGCCTCTGATTCCCCGCCTCTGTTTCCCCATATCTGATTCCCGGATTCTGATTCCCCACCTCTGATTCCCCATCTCTGATTCCGCACATCCGATTCCCTGCCTCTGATTCCCCGCCTCTGATTCCCCGCATCTGATTCCTTACCTCTGATTCCCAATCTATGATTCCCCACCTCTGATTCCCTATATCTGATTCTCCGCCTCTGTTTCCCAGCCTCTGATTCTCTGACTCTGTTTCCCCATATCTGATTCCCCACCTCTGATTCCCCAACTCTGATTCCCCGCCTCTGATTCCCCAGCTCTGATTCCCCGCCTCTGATACCCCGCATCTGATTCCCTGCCTCTGATTCCCCGCCTCTGATCCCCAGCTCTGATTCCCCACCTCTGATTCCCCACGTCTCATTCCCTGCCTCTGATTCCCCACCTCTGATTCCCCATCTCTGATTCATCACCTCTGATTCCCCACTTCCGATTCCCTATATCTGATTCCCCGCCTCTGTTTCCCCGACTCTGATTCCCCTCCTCTGATTCCCCATATCTGATTCTCCGCTTCTGATTCCCCAACTCTGATTCCCCGCTTCTGATTCGCCAGCCATTATTCCCCACCTCTGATTCCCCGCGTCTGATTCCCTGCCTCGGATTCCCCGCCTCTGAATCCCCATCTCTGATTCACCACCTCTGATTCCCTGCGTCTGATTCCCCGCCTCTGATTCCCCATCTCTGATTCCCCATCTCTGATTCCCCAATTCTGATTCCACGCCTCTGATTCCCCAGCTCTGATACCCCACCTCTGATTCCCTGCCTCTGATTCCAGTCCTCTGATTCCCGGCCTCTGATTCCCGGCCTCTGATTCCCCGCTTCTGATTCTGATTTCCTGCCTCTGATTCCCCATCTCTGATTCCCCACATCTGATTCCCTGCCTCTGATACCCTGCCTCTGATTCCCCGCCTCTGATTCCCCACCACTGATTCCCCACCTCTGATTCCCCATATCTGATACCCCGCCTCTGTTTCCCCGACTCTGATTCCCCGCCTCTGATTCCCCATATCTGATTCTCCGCTTCTGATTCCCCAACTCTGATTCCCCGCCTCTGATTCGCCAGCTATGATTCCCCGCCTCTGATTCCCCGCGTCTGATTCCCTGCCTCTGATTCCCCGCCTCTGAATCCCCATCTCTGATTCACCACCTCTGATTCCCTGCGTCTGATTCCCCGCCTCTGATTCCCCATCTCTGATTCCCCATCTCTGATTCCCCAATTCTGATTCCCCGCCTCTGATTCCCCACCTCTGATTCACGGCCTCTGATTCCAGGCCTCTGATTCCCGGCCTCTGATTCCGGGCCTCTGATTCCCCGCTTCTGATTCTGATTCCCTGCCTCTGATTCCCCATCTCTGATTCCCCACATCTGATTCCCTTCCTCTGATACCCTGCCTCTGATTCCCCGCCTCTGATTCCCCGCCTCTGATTCCCCACCTCTGATTCCCCATATCTGATTACCCGCCTCTGTTTCCCCGCCTATGATTTCCCGCCTCTGTTTCCCCATATCTGATTCCCGGACTCTGATTCCCCAGCTCAGATTACCCATCTCTGATTCCGCACATCCGATTCCCTGCCTCTGATTCCCCGCCTCTGATTCCCTGCGTCTGATTCCCTACCTCTGATTCCCAACCTATGATTCCCCACCTCTGATTCCCTATATCTGATTCTCCGCCTCTGTTCCCCAGCCTCTGATTCCCCCCTCTGTTTCCCCATATCTGATTCCCTGCCTCTGATTCCCCAGCTCTAATTCCCCAACTCTGATACACCGTGTCTGATTCCCTGCCTCTGATGCCCTGCCTCTGATTCCTAATCTCTGATTCCCTGCCTCTGATTCCCCGCCTCTGATTCCCCGCCTCTGATTCCCCATATCTGATTCCCCGCCTCTGATTCCCCAACTCTGATTCCCCGCCTCTGATTCCCCAGCACTGATTCCCCGCCTCTGATTCCCCGCGTCTGATTCCCCGCCTCTGATTCCCCGCCTCTGATTCACCATCTCTGATTAACCACCTCTGATTCCCCACCTCTGATTCCACATATCTGATTCCCCGCCTCTGTTTCCCCGCCTCAGATTCCCCGCCTCTGATTCCCGGACTCTGAGTCCCCACCTCTGATTCCCGGCCTCTGATTCCCGGCCTCTGATTCCCGGCCTCTGATTCCCGGCCTCTGATTCCCCGCTTCTGATTCTGATTCCCTGCCTCTGATTCCCCATCTCTGATTCCCCACATCTGATTCCCTGCCTCTGATTCCCTGCCTCTGACCCCACCTTTGATTCCCCGCCTCTGATTCCCAACCTCTGATTCCCCACCTCTGATTCCCCATATCTGATGCCCCGCCTCTGTTTCCCCGCCTCTGATTCCCCGCCTCTGTTTCCCCATATCTGATTCCCGGATTCTGATTCCCCACCTCTGATTCCCCATCTCTGATTCCGCACATCCGATTCCCTGCCTCTGATTCCCCGCGTCTGATTCCCCGCCTCTGATTCCCCGCCTCTGATTCACCATCTCTGATTAACCACCTCTGATTCCCCACCTCTGATTCCACATATCTGATTCTCCGCCTCTGTTTCCCAGCCTCTGATTCTCTGACTCTGTTTCCCCATATCTGATTCCCCACCTCTGATTCCCCAACTCTGATTCCCCGCCTCTGATTCCCCAGCTCTGATTCCCCGCCTCTGTTACCCCGCATCTGATTCCCTGCCTCTGATTCCCCGCCTCTGATCCCCAGCTCTGATTCCCCACCTCTGATTCCCCACGACTGATTCCCTGCCTCTGATTCCCCATCTCTGATTCATCACCTCTGATTCCCCACTTCCGATTCCCTATATCTGATTCCCCGCCTCTGTTTCCCCGACTCTGATTCCCCTCCTCTGATTAACCGCTTCTGATTCGCCAGCCATTATTCCCCGCCTCTGATTCCCCGCGTCTGATTCCCTGCCTCGGATTCCCCGCCTCTGAATCCCCATCTCTGATTCACCACCTCTGATTCCCTGCATCTGATTCCCCGCCTCTGATTCCCCATCTCTGATTAACCGCTTCTGATTCGCCAGCCATTATTCCCCGCCTCTGATTCCCCGCGTCTGATTCCCTGCCTCGGATTCCCCGCCTCTGAATCCCCATCTCTGATTCACCACCTCTGATTCCCTGCATCTGATTCCCCGCCTCTGATTCCCCATCTCTGATTCCCCATCTCTGATTCCCCAATTCTGATTCCACGCCTCTGATTCCCCAGCTCTGATACCCCACCTCTGATTCCCTGCCTCTGATTCCAGGCCTCTGATTCCCGGCCTCTGATTCCCGGCCTCTTATTCCCCGCTTCTGATTCTGATTTCCTGCCTCTGATTCCCCATCTCTGATTCCCCACATCTGATTCCCTGCCTCTGATACCCTGCCTCTGATTCCCCGCCTCTGATTCCCCACCTCTGATTCCCCACCTCTGATTCCCCATATCTGATTCCCCGCCTCTGTTTCCCCGCCTCTGATTCCCCGCCTCTGTTTCCCCATATCTGATTCCCTGACTCTGATTCCCCAGCTCAGATTACCCATCTCTGATTCCGCACATCTGATTCCCTGCCTCTGATTCCCTGCCTCTGATTCCCTGCGTCTGATTCCCTACCTCTGATTCCCAACCTATGATTCCCCACCTCTGATTCCCTATATCTGATTCTCCGCCTCTGTTTCCCAGCCTCTGATTCCCCGCCTCTGTTTCCCCATATCTGATTCCCCGCCTCTGATTCCCCAACTCTGATTCCCTGCCCCTGATTCCCCAGCTCTGATTCCCCACCTCTGATACCCCGCGTCTGATTCCCTGCCTCTGATGCACTGCCTCTGATTCCTAATCTCTGATTCCCTGCCTCTGATTCCCCGCCTCTGATTCCCCGCCTCTGATTCCCCATATCTGATTCCCCGCCTCTGATTCCCGAACTCTGATTCCCTCCCTCTGATTCCCCAGCTCTGATTCCCCGCCTCTGATTCCCCGCGTCTGATTCCCTGCCTCTGATTCCCCGCCTCTGATTCTCCATCTCTGATTCACCACCTCTGATTCCCCACCTCTGATTCCCCATATCTGATTCCCCGCCTCTGTTTCCCCGCCTCAGATTCCCCGCCTCTGATTCCCGGACTCTGAGTCCCGGCCTCTGATTCCCCGCTTCTGATTCTGATTCCCTGCCTCTGATTCCCCATCTCTGATTCCCCACATCTGATTCCCAACCTCTGATTCCCCACCTCTGATTCCCCATATCTGATGCCCTGCCTCTGTTTCCCCGCCTCTGATTCCCCAGCTCTGATTCCCCGCCTCTGATACCCCGCATCTGATTCCCTGCCTCTGATTCCCCGCCTCTGATCCCCAGCTCTGATTCCCCACCTCTGATTCCCCACGACTGATTCCCTGCCTCTGATTCCCCATCTCTGATTCATCACCTCTGATTCCCCACTTCCGATTCCCTATATCTGATTCCCCGCCTCTGTTTCCCCGACTCTGATTCCCCTCCTCTGATTCCCAATATCTGATTCTCCGCTTCTGATTCCCCAACTCTGATTCCCCGCTTCTGATTCGCCAGCCATTATTCCCCGCCTCTGATTCCCCGCGTCTGATTCCCTGCCTCGGATTCCCCGCCTCTGAATCCCCATCTCTGATTCACCACCTCTGATTCCCTGCATCTGATTCCCCGCCTCTGATTCCCCATCTCTGATTCCCCATCTCTGATTCCCCAATTCTGATTCCACGCCTCTGATTCCCCAGCTCTGATACCCCACCTCTGATTCCCTGCCTCTGATTCCCGGCCTCTGATTCCCGGCCTCTTATTCCCCGCTTCTGATTCTGATTTCCTGCCTCTGATTCCCCATCTCTGATTCCCCACATCTGATTCCCTGCCTCTGATACCCTGCCTCTGATTGCCCGCCTCTGATTCCCCACCTCTGATTCCCCACCTCTGATTCCCCATATCTGATTCCCCGCCTCTGTTTCCCCGCCTCTGATTCCCCGCCTCTGTTTCCCCATATCTGATTCCCTGACTCTGATTCCCCAGCTCAGAATACCCATCTCTGATTCCGCACATCTGATTCCCTGCCTCTGATTCCCCGCCTCTGATTCCCTGCGTCTGATTCCCTACCTCTGATTCCCAACCTATGATTCCCCACCTCTGATTCCCTATATCTGATTCTCCGCCTCTGTTTCCCAGCCTCTGATTCCCCGCCTCTGTTTCCCCATATCTGATTCCCCGCCTCTGATTCCCAACTCTGATTCCCTGCCCCTGATTCCCCAGCTCTGATTCCCCACCTCTGATACCCCGCGTCTGATTCCCTGCCTCTGATGCCCTGCCTCTGATTCCTAATCTCTGATTCCCTGCCTCTGATTCCCCGCCTCTGATTCCCCGCCTCTGATTCCCCATATCTGATTCCCCGCCTCTGATTCCCGAACTCTGATTCCCTCCCTCTGATTCCCCAGCTCTGATTCCCCGCCTCTGATTCCCCGCGTCTGATTCCCTGCCTCTGATTCCCCGCCTCTGATTCACCATCTCTGATTCACCACCTCTGATTCCCCACCTCTGATTCCCCATATCTGATTCCCCGCCTCTGTTTCCCCGCCTCAGATTCCCCGCCTCTGATTCCCGGACTCTGAGTCCCGGCCTCTGATTCCCCGCTTCTGATTCTGATTCCCTGCCTCTGATTCCCCATCTCTGATTCCCCACATCTGATTCCCAAACTCTGATTCCCCACCTCTGATTCCCCATATCTGATGCCCTGCCTCTGTTTCCCCGCCTCTGATTCCCCGCCTCTGTTTCCCCATATCTGATTCCCGGATTCTGATTCCCCACCTCTGATTCCCCATCTCTGATTCCGCACATCCGATTCGCTGCCTCTGATTCCCCGCCTCTGATTCCCCGCGTCTGATTCCTTACCTCTGATTCCCAATCTATGATTCCCCACCTCTGATTCCCTATATCTTATTCTCCGCCTCTGTTTCCCAGCCTCTGATTCTCTGACTCTGTTTCCCCATATCTGATTCCCCGCCTCTGATTCCCCAACTCTGATTCCCCGCCTCTGATACCCCGCGTCTGATTCCCTGCCACTGATTCTCCGCCTCTGATTACCCAGCTCTGATTCCCCACATCTGATTCCCCGCGTCTGATTCCCTGCCTCTGATTCCCCGCCTCTGATTCCCCATCTCTGAATCACCACCTCTGATTCCCCGCCTCTGTTTCCCCATATCTCATTCCCGGACTCTGATTCCCCACCTCTGATTCCCCAGCTCTGATTCCGCACATCCGATTCCCTGCCTATGATTCCCCGCCTCTGATTCCCCGCGTCTGATTCCCTACCTCTGATTCACAACCCTTGATTCCCCACCTCTGATTCCCTATATCTGATTCTCCGCCTCTGTTTCCCAGCCTCTGATTCTCCGACTCTGTTTCCCAATATCTGATTCCCCGCCTCTGATTCCCCAACTCTGATTCCCTGCCTCTGATTCCCCAGCTCTGATTCCCCGCCTCTCATACCCGCGTCTGATTCCCTGCCTCTGATTCCCCGCCTCTGATTCCCCAGCTCTGATTCCCCACCTCTGATTCCCCGCGTCTGATTCCCTGCCTCTGATTCCCCGCCTCTGATTCCCCATCTCTGATTCATCACCTCTGATTCCCCACCTCTGATTCCCCATATCTGATTCCCTGCCTCTGTTTCCCCGCCTCTGATTCCCGGCGTCTGATTCCCTGCCTCTGATTCCCCGCCTCTGAATCCCCATCTCTGATTCACCACCTCTGATTCCCTGCGTCTGATTCCCCGCCTCTGATTCCCCATCTCTGATTCCCCATCTCTGATTCCCCAATTCTGATTCCCCGCCTCTGATTCTCAACCTCTGATTCCCAACCTCCGATTCCCCATATCTGATTCCCCGCATCTGTTTCCCCACCACTGATTCCCGGCCTCTGATTCCAGGCCTCTGATTCCTCGCCTCTGATTCCCGGCCTTTGATACCCTGCCTCTGATTCCCCGCTTCTGATTCCCTGCCTCTGATTCCCCACCTCTGATTCACCACCTCTGATTCCCTGCGTCTGATTCCCCGCCTCTGATTCCCCATCTCTGATTCCCCATCTCTGATTCCCCAATTCTGATTCCCCGCCTCTGATTCCCCAGCTCTGATACCCCGCCTCTGATTCCCTGCCTCTGATTCTCAACCTCTGATTCCCCACCTCTGATTCCCCATATCTGATTCGCCGCGTCTGTTTCGCCACCTCTGATTCCCGGCCTCTGATTCCAGGCCTCTGATTCCCGGCCTCTGATTCCCCGCTTCTGATTCTGATTCCCTGCCTCTGATTCCCCATCTCTGATTCCCCACATCTGATTCCCTGCCTCTGATACCCTGCCTCTGATTCCCCGCCTCTGATTCCCCGCCTCTGATTCCCCACCTCTGATTCCCCATATCTGATTACCCGCCTCTGTTTCCCCGCCTGTGATTCCCCACCTCTGTTTCCCCATATCTGATTCCCGGACTCTGATTCCCCAGCTCAGATTACCCATCTCTGATTCCGCACATCCGATTCCCTGCCTCTGATTCCCCGCCTCTGATTCCCTGCGTCTGATTCCCTACCTCTGATTCCCAACCTATGATTCCGCACCTCTGATTCCCCATATCTGATTCCCTGCCTCTGATTCCCCAACTCTGATTCCCTGCCCCTGATTCCCCAGCTCTAATTCCCCAACTCTGATACACCGCGTCTGATTCCCTGCCTCTGATGCCCTGCCTCTGATTCCTAATCTCTGATTCCCTGCCTCTGATTCCCCGCCTCTGATTCCCCGCCTCTGATTCCCCATATCTGATTCCCCGCCTCTGATTCCCCGCCTCTGATTCCCCGCCTCTGATTCACCATCTCTGATTCACCACCTCTGATTCCACACCTCTGATTCCACATATCTGATTCCCCGCCTCTGTTTCCCTGCCTCAGATTCCCCGCCTCTGATTCCCGGCCTCTGATTCCCGGCCTCTGATTCCCGGCCTCTGATTCCCGGCCTCTGATTCCCGGCCTCTGATTCCCCGCTTCTGATTCTAATTCCCTGCCTCTGATTCCCCATCTCTGATTCCCCACATCTGATTCCCTGCCTCTGATTCCCTGCCTCTGATCCCCACCTTTGATTCCCCGCCTCTGATTCCGAACCTCTGATTCCCCACCTCTGATTCCCCATATCTGATGCCCCGCCTCTGTATCCCCGCCTCTGATTCCCCGCCTCTGTTTCCCCATATCTGATTCCCGGATTCTGATTCCCCACCTCTGATTCCCCATCTCTGATTCCGCACATCCGATTCCCTGCCTCTGATTCCCCGCCTCTGATTCCCCGCATCTGATTCCTTACCTCTGATTCCCAATCTATGATTCCACACCTCTGATTCCCTATATCTGATTCTCCGCCTCTGTTTCCCAGCCTCTGATTCTCTGACTCTGTTTCCCCATATCTGATTCCCCACCTCTGATTCCCCAACTCTGATTCCCCGCCTCTGATTCCCCAGCTCTGATTCCGCGCCTCTTATACCCCGCATCTGATTCCCTGCCTCTGATTCCCCGCCTCTGATCCCCAGCTCTGATTCCCCACCTCTGATTCCCCACGTCTGATTCCCTGCCTCTGATTCCCCGCCTCTGATTCCCCATCTCTGATTCATCACCTCTGATTCCCCACCTCTGATTCCCCATATCTGATTCCCCGCCTCTGTTTCCCCGACTCTGATTCCCCTCCTCTGATTCCCCATATCTGATTACCCGACTCTGTTTCCCCTCCTGTGATTCCCCGCCTCTGTTTCCCCATATCTGATTCCCGGACTCTGATTCCCCAGCTCAGATTACCCATCTTTGATTCCGCACATCCGATTCCCTGCCTCTGATTCCCCGCCTCTGATTCCCTGCGTCTGATTCCCTACCTCTGATTCCCAACCTATGATTCCCCACCTCTGATTCCCTATGTCTGATTCTCCGCCTCTGTTTCCCAGCCTCTGATTCCCCCCTCTGTTTCCCCATATCTGATTCCCTGCCTCTGATTCCCCAACTCTGATTCCCTGCCCCTGATTCCCCAGCTCTAATTCCCAGACTCTGATACACCGCGTCTGATTCCCTGCCTCTGATGCCCTGCCTCTGATTCCTAATCTCTGATTCCCTGCCTCTGATTCCCCGCCTCTGATTCCCCGCCTCTGATTCCCCATATCTGATTCCCCGCCTCTGATTCCCCAACTCTGATTCCCCGCCTCTGATTCCCCAGCTCTGATTCCCCGCCTCTGATTCCCCGCGTCTGATTCCCCGCCTCTGATTCCCCGCCTCTGATTCACCATCTCTGATTCACCACCTCTGATTCCCCAGCTCTGATACCCCGCCTCTGATTCCCTGCCTCTGATTCTCAACCTCTGATTCCCCACCTCTGATTCCCCATATCTGATTCGCCGCGTCTGTTTCGCCACCTCTGATTCCCGGCCTCTGATTCCAGGCCTCTGATTCCCGGCCTCTGATTCCCCGCTTCTGATTCTGATTCCCTGCCTCTGATTCCCCATCTCTGATTCCCCACATCTGATTCCCTGCCTCTGATACCCTGCCTCTGATTCCCCGCCTCTGATTCCCCGCCTCTGATTCCCCACCTCTGATTCCCCATATCTGATTACCAGCCTCTGTTTCCCCGCCTGTGATTCACCGCCTCTGTTTCCCCATATCTGATTCCCGGACTCTGATTCCCCAGCTCAGATTACCCATCTCTGATTCCGCACATCCGATTCCCTGCCTCTGATTCCCCGCCTCTGATTCCCTGCGTCTGATTCCCTACCTCTGATTCCCAACCTATGATTCCGCACCTCTGATTCCCCATATCTGATTCCCTGCCTCTGATTCCCCAACTCTGATTCCCTGCCCCTGATTCCCCAGCTCTAATTCCCCAACTCTGATACACCGCGTCTGATTCCCTGCCTCTGATGCCCTGCCTCTGATTCCTAATCTCTGATTCCCTGCCTCTGATTCCCCGCCTCTGATTCCCCGCCTCTGATTCCCCATATCTGATTCCCCGCCTCTGATTCCCCGCCTCTGATTCCCCGCCTCTGATTCACCATCTCTGATTCACCACCTCTGATTCCACACCTCTGATTCCACATATCTGATTCCCCGCCTCTGTTTCCCTGCCTCAGATTCCCCGCCTCTGATTCCCGGCCTCTGATTCCCTGCCTCTGATTCCCGGCCTCTGATTCCCGGCCTCTGATTCCCGGCCTCTGATTCCCCGCTTCTGATTCTAATTCCCTGCCTCTGATTCCCCATCTCTGATTCCCCACATCTGATTCCCTGCCTCTGATTCCCTGCCTCTGATCCCCACCTTTGATTCCCCGCCTCTGATTCCGAACCTCTGATTCCCCACCTCTGATTCCCCATATCTGATGCCCCGCCTCTGTATCCCCGCCTCTGATTCCCCGCCTCTGTTTCCCCATATCTGATTCCGCACATCCGATTCCCAGCCTCTGATTCTCTGACTCTGTTTCCCCATATCTGATTCCCCACCTCTGATTCCCCAACTCTGATTCCCCGCCTCTGATTCCCCAGCTCTGATTCCGCGCCTCTTATACCCCGCATCTGATTCCCTGGCTCTGATTCCCCGCCTCTGATCCCCAGCTCTGATTCCCCACCTCTGATTCCCCACGTCTGATTCCCTGCCTCTGATTCCCCGCCTCTGATTCCCCATCTCTGATTCATCACCTCTGATTCCCCACCTCTGATTCCCCATATCTGATTCCCCGCCTCTGTTTCCCCGACTCTGATTCCCCTCCTCTGATTCCCCATATCTGATTACCCGACTCTGTTTCCCCTCCTGTGATTCCACGCCTCTGTTTCCCCATATCTGATTCCCGGACTCTGATTCCCCAGCTCAGATTACCCATCTTTGATTCCGCACATCCGATTCCCTGCCTCTGATTCCCCGCCTCTGATTCCCTGCGTCTGATTCCCTACCTCTGATTCCCAACCTATGATTCCCCACCTCTGATTCCCTATGTCTGATTCTCCGCCTCTGTTTCCCAGCCTTTGATTCCCCCCTCTGTTTCCCCATATCTGATTCCCTGCCTCTGATTCCCCAACTCTGATTCCCTGCCCCTGATTCCCCAGCTCTAATTCCCAGACTCTGATACACCGCGTCTGATTCCCTGCCTCTGATGCCCTGCCTCTGATTCCTAATCTCTGATTCCCTGCCTCTGATTCCCCGCCTCTGATTCCCCGCCTCTGATTCCCCATATCTGATTCCCCGCCTCTGATTCCCCAACTCTGATTCCCCGCCTCTGATTCCCCAGCTCTGATTCCCCGCCTCTGATTCCCCGCGTCTGATTCCCCGCCTCTGATTCCCCGCCTCTGATTCACCATCTCTGATTCACCACCTCTGATTCCCCGCCTCTGTTTCCCCGCCTCAGATTCCCCGCCTCTGATTCCCGGACTCTGAGTCCCCACCTCTGATTCCCGGCCTCTGATTCCCGGCCTCTGATTCCCGGCCTCTGATTCCCGGGCTCTGATTCCCCACTTCTGATTCTGATTCCCTGCCTCTGATTCCCCATCTCTGATTCCCCACATCTGATTCCCTGCCTCTGATTCCCTGCCTCTGATCCCCACCTTTGATTCCCCGCCTCTGATTCCGAACCTCTGATTCCCCACCTCTGATTCCCCATATCTGATGCCCCGCCTCTGTTTCCCCGCCTCTGATTCCCCGCCTCTGTTTCCCCATATCTGATTCCCGGATTCTGATTCCCCGCCTCTGATTCCCCATCTCTGATTCCCCATCTCTGATTCCCCAATTCTGATTCCCCGCCTCTGATTCCCCAGCTCTGATACCCCGCCTCTGATTCCCTGCCTCTGATTCTCAACCTCTGATTCCCCACCTCTGATTCCCCATATCTGATTCGCCGCGTCTGTTTCCCCACCTCTGATTCCTGGCCTCTGATTCCAGGCCTCTGATTCCCGGCCTCTGATTCCCCGCTTCTGATTCTGATTCCCTGCCTCTGATTCCCCATCTCTGATTCCCCACATCTGATTCCCTGCCTCTGATACCCTGCCTCTGATTCCCTGCCTCTGATTCCCCGCCTCTGATTCCCCACCTCTGATTCCCCATATCTGATTACCCGCCTCTGTTTCCCCGCCTGTGATTCCCCGCCTCTGTTTCCCCGTATCTGATTCCCGGACTCTGATTCCCCAGCTCAGATTACCCATCTCTGATTCCGCACATCCGATTCCCTGCCTCTGATTCCCAACCTATGATTCCGCACCTCTGATTCCCCATATCTGATTCCCTGCCTCTGATTCCCCAACTCTGATTCCCTGCCCCTGATTCCCCAGCTCTAATTCCCCAACTCTGATACACCGCGTCTGATTCCCTGCCTCTGAAGCCCTGCCTCTGATTCCTAATCTCAGATTCCCTGCCTCTGATTCCCCGCCTCTGATTCCCCGCCTCTGATTCCCCATATCTGATTCCCAACCTCTGATTCCCCACCTCTGATTCCCCATATCTGATGCCCTGCCTCTGTTTCCCCGCCTCTGATTCCCCGCCTCTGTTTCCCCATATCTGATTCCCGGATTCTGATTCCCCACCTCTGATTCCCCATCTCTGATTCCGCACATCCGATTCCCTGCCTCTGATTCACCGCCTCTGATTCCCCAGCTCTGATTCCCCGCCTCTGATTCCCCGCCTCTGATACCCCGCGTCTGATTCCCTGCCACTGATTCTCCGCCTCTGATTACCCAGCTCTGATTCCCCACATCTGATTCCCCGCGTCTGATTCCCTGCCTCTGATTCCCCGCCTCTGATTCCCCATCTCTGAATCACCACCTCTGATTCCCCGCCTCTGTTTCCCCATGTCTCATTCCCGGACTCTGATTCCCCACCTCTGATTCCCCAGCTCTGATTCCGCACATCCGATTCCCTGCCTATGATTCCCCGCCTCTGATTCCCCGCGTCTGATTCCCTACCTCTGATTCACAACCCTTGATTCCCCACCTCTGATTCCCTATATCTGATTCTCCGCCTCTGTTTCCCAGCCTCTGATTCTCCGACTCTGTTTCCCAATATCTGATTCCCCGCCTCTGATTCCCCAACTCTGATTCCCTGCCTCTGATTCCCCAGCTCTGATTCCCCGCCTCTCATACCCGCGTCTGATTCCCTGCCTCTGATTCCCCGCCTCTGATTCCCCAGCTCTGATTCCCCACCTCTGATTCCCCGCGTCTGATTCCCTGCCTCTTATTCCCCGCCTCTGATTCCCCATCTCTGATTCATCACCTCTGATTCCCCACCTCTGATTCCCCATATCTGATTCCCTGCCTCTGTTTCCCCGCCTCTGATTCCCGGCGTCTGATTCCCTGCCTCTGATTCCCCGCCTCTGAATCCCCATCTCTGATTCACCACCTCTGATTCCCTGCGTCTGATTCCCCGCCTCTGATTCCCCATCTCTGATTCCCCATCTCTGATTCCCCAATTCTGATTCCCCGCCTCTGATTCTCAACCTCTGATTCCCAACCTCCGATTCCCCATATCTGATTCCCCGCGTCTGTTTCCCCACCTCTGATTCCCGGCCTCTGATTCCAGGCCTCTGATTCCTCGCCTCTGATTCCCGGCCTTTGATACCCTGCCTCTGATTCCCCGCTTCTGATTCCCTGCCTCTGATTCCCCGCCTCTGATCCCCAGCTCTGATTCCCCACCTCTGATTCCCCACGTCTGATTCCCTGCCTCTGATTCCCCGCCTCTGATTCCCCAACTCTGATTCCCCGCCTCTGATTCCCCAGCTCTGATTCCGCGCCTCTTATACCCCGCATCTGATTCCCTGCCTCTGATTCCCCGCCTCTGATCCCCAGCTCTGATTCCCCACCTCTGATTCCCCACGTCTGATTCCCTGCCTCTGATTCCCCGCCTCTGATTCCCCATCTCTGATTCATCACCTCTGATTCCCCACCTCTGATTCCCCATATCTGATTCCCCGCCTCTGTTTCCCCGACTCTGATTCCCCTCCTCTGATTCCCCATATCTGATTACCCGACTCTGTTTCCCCTCCTGTGATTCCCCGCCTCTGTTTCCCCATATCTGATTCCCGGACTCTGATTCCCCAGCTCAGATTACCCATCTTTGATTCCGCACATCCGATTCCCTGCCTCTGATTCCCCGCCTCTGATTCCCTGCGTCTGATTCCCTACCTCTGATTCCCAACCTATGATTCCCCACCTCTGATTCCCTATGTCTGATTCTCCGCCTCTGTTTCCCAGCCTCTGATTCCCCCCTCTGTTTCCCCATATCTGATTCCCTGCCTCTGATTCCCCAACTCTGATTCCCTGCCCCTGATTCCCCAGCTCTAATTCCCAGACTCTGATACACCGCGTCTGATTCCCTGCCTCTGATGCCCTGCCTCTGATTCCTAATCTCTGATTCCCTGCCTCTGATTCCCCGCCTCTGATTCCCCGCCTCTGATTCCCCATATCTGATTCCCCGCCTCTGATTCCCCAACTCTGATTCCCCGCCTCTGATTCCCCAGCTCTGATTCCCCGCCTCTGATTCCCCGCGTCTGATTCCCCGCCTCTGATTCCCCGCCTCTGATTCACCATCTCTGATTCACCACCTCTGATTCCCCGCCTCTGTTTCCCCGCCTCAGATTCCCCGCCTCTGATTCCCGGACTCTGAGTCCCCACCTCTGATTCCCGGCCTCTGATTCCCGGCCTCTGATTCCCGGCCTCTGATTCCCGGCCTCTGATTCCCGGCCTCTGATTCCCCACTTCTGATTCTGATTCCCTGCCTCTGATTCCCCATCTCTGATTCCCCACATCTGATTCCCTGCCTCTGATTCCCTGCCTCTGATCCCCACCTTTGATTCCCCGCCTCTGATTCCGAACCTCTGATTCCCCACCTCTGATTCCCCATATCTGATGCCCCGCCTCTGTTTCCCCGCCTCTGATTCCCCGCCTCTGTTTCCCCATATCTGATTCCCGGATTCTGATTCCCCGCCTCTGATTCCCCATCTCTGATTCCCCATCTCTGATTCCCCAATTCTGATTCCCCGCCTCTGATTCCCCAGCTCTGATACCCCGCCTCTGATTCCCTGCCTCTGATTCTCAACCTCTGATTCCCCACCTCTGATTCCCCATATCTGATTCGCCGCGTCTGTTTCCCCACCTCTGATTCCTGGCCTCTGATTCCAGGCCTCTGATTCCCGGCCTCTGATTCCCCGCTTCTGATTCTGATTCCCTGCCTCTGATTCCCCATCTCTGATTCCCCACATCTGATTCCCTGCCTCTGATACCCTGCCTCTGATTCCCCGCCTCTGATTCCCCGCCTCTGATTCCCCACCTCTGATTCCCCATATCTGATTACCCGCCTCTGTTTCCCCGCCTGTGATTCCCCGCCTCTGTTTCCCCGTATCTGATTCCCGGACTCTGATTCCCCAGCTCAGATTACCCATCTCTGATTCCGCACATCCGATTCCCTGCCTCTGATTCCCAACCTATGATTCCGCACCTCTGATTCCCCATATCTGATTCCCTGCCTCTGATTCCCCAACTCTGATTCCCTGCCCCTGATTCCCCAGCTCTAATTCCCCAACTCTGATACACCGCGTCTGATTCCCTGCCTCTGATGCCCTGCCTCTGATTCCTAATCTCAGATTCCCTGCCTCTGATTCCCCGCCTCTGATTCCCCGCCTCTGATTCCCCATATCTGATTCCCAACCTCTGATTCCCCACCTCTGATTCCCCATATCTGATGCCCTGCCTCTGTTTCCCCGCCTCTGATTCCCCGCCTCTGTTTCCCCATATCTGATTCCCGGATTCTGATTCCCCACCTCTGATTCCCCATCTCTGATTCCGCACATCCGATTCCCTGCCTCTGATTCCCCGCCTCTGATTCCCCGCGTCTGATTCCTTACCTCTGATTCCCAATCTATGATTCCCCACCTCTGATTCCCTATATCTTATTCTCCGCCTCTGTTTCCCAGCCTCTGATTCTCCGACTCTGTTTCCCCATATCTGATTCCCCGCCTCTGACTCCCCAGCTCTGATTCCCCGCCTCTGATACCCCGCGTCTGATTCCCTGCCACTGATTCTCCGCCTCTGATTACCCAGCTCTGATTCCCCACATCTGATTCCCCGCGTCTGATTCCCTGCCTCTGATTCCCCGCCTCTGATTCCCCATCTCTGAATCACCACCTCTGATTCCCCGCCTCTGTTTCCCCATATCTCATTCCCGGACTCTGATTCCCCACCTCTGATTCCCCAGCTCTGATTCCGCACATCCGATTCCCTGCCTATGATTCCCCGCCTCTGATTCCCCGCGTCTGATTCCCTACCTCTGATTCACAACCCTTGATTCCCCACCTCTGATTCCCTATATCTGATTCTCCGCCTCTGTTTCCCAGCCTCTGATTCTCCGACTCTGTTTCCCAATATCTGATTCCCCGCCTCTGATTCCCCAACTCTGATTCCCTGCCTCTGATTCCCCAGCTCTGATTCCCCGCCTCTCATACCCGCGTCTGATTCCCTGCCTCTGATTCCCCGCCTCTGATTCCCCAGCTCTGATTCCCCACCTCTGATTCCCCGCGTCTGATTCCCTGCCTCTGATTCCCCGCCTCTGATTCCCCATCTCTGATTCATCACCTCTGATTCCCCACCTCTGATTCCCCATATCTGATTCCCTGCCTCTGTTTCCCCGCCTCTGATTCCCGGCGTCTGATTCCCTGCCTCTGATTCCCCGCCTCTGAATCCCCATCTCTGATTCACCACCTCTGATTCCCTGCGTCTGATTCCCCGCCTCTGATTCCCCATCTCTGATTCCCCATCTCTGATTCCCCAATTCTGATTCCCCGCCTCTGATTCTCAACCTCTGATTCCCAACCTCCGATTCCCCATATCTGATTCCCCGCGTCTGTTTCCCCACCTCTGATTCCCGGCCTCTGATTCCAGGCCTCTGATTCCTCGCCTCTGATTCCCGGCCTTTGATACCCTGCCTCTGATTCCCCGCTTCTGATTCCCTGCCTCTGATTCCCCACCTCTGATTCACCACCTCTGATTCCCTGCGTCTGATTCCCCGCCTCTGATTCCCCATCTCTGGTTCCCCATCTCTGATTCCCCAATTCTGATTCCCCGCCTCTGATTCCCCAGCTCTGATACCCCGCCTCTGATTCCCTGCCTCTGATTCTCAACCTCTGATTCCCCACCTCTGATTCCCCATATCTGATTCGCCGCGTCTGTTTCCCCACCTCTGATTCCCGGCCTCTGATTCCAGGCCTCTGATTCCCGGCCTCTGATTCCCCGCTTCTGATTCTGATTCCCTGCCTCTGATTCCCCATCTCTGATTCCCCACATCTGATTCCCTGCCTCTGATACCCTGCCTCTGATTCCCCGCCTCTGATTCCCCGCCTCTGATTCCCCACCTCTGATTCCCCATATCTGATTACCCGCCTCTGTTTCCCCGCCTGTGATTCCCCGCCTCTGTTTCCCCATATCTGATTCCCGGACTCTGATTCCCCAGCTCAGATTACCCATCTCTGATTCCGCACATCCGATTCCCTGCCTCTGATTCCCCGCCTCTGATTCCCTGCGTCTGATTCCCTACCTCTGATTCCCAACCTATGATTCCGCACCTCTGATTCCCCATATCTGATTCCCTGCCTCTGATTCCCCAACTCTGATTCCCTGCCCCTGATTCCCCAGCTCTAATTCCCCAACTCTGATACACCGCGTCTGATTCCCTGCCTCTGATGCCCTGCCTCTGATTCCTAATCTCTGATTCCCTGCCTCTGATTCCCCGCCTCTGATTCCCCGCCTCTGATTCCCCATATCTGATTCCCCGCCTCTGATTCCCCGCCTCTGATTCCCCGCCTCTGATTCACCATCTCTGATTCATCACCTCTGATTCCCCACCTCTGATTCCCCATATCTGATTCCCTGCCTCTGTTTCCCCGCCTCTGATTCCCGGCGTCTGATTCCCTGCCTCTGATTCCCCGCCTCTGAATCCCCATCTCTGATTCACCACCTCTGATTCCCTGCGTCTGATTCCCCGCCTCTGATTCCCCACCTCTGATTCCACATATCTGATTCCCCGCCTCTGTTTCCCTGCCTCAGATTCCCCGCCTCTGATTCCCGGCCTCTGATTCCCGGCCTCTGATTCCCGGCCTCTGATTCCCGGCCTCTGATTCCCGGCCTCTGATTCCCCGCTTCTGATTCTGATTCCCTGCCTCTGATTCCCCATCTCTGATTCCCCACATCTGATTCCCTGCCTCTGATTCCCTGCCTCTGATCCCCACCTTTGATTCCCCGCCTCTGATTCCGAACCTCTGATTCCCCACCTCTGATTCCCCATATCTGATGCCCCGCCTCTGTATCCCCGCCTCTGATTCCCCGCCTCTGTTTCCCCATATCTGATTCCCGGATTCTGATTCCCCACCTCTGATTCCCCATCTCTGATTCCGCACATCCGATTCCCTGCCTCTGATTCCCCGCCTCTGATTCCCCGCATCTGATTCCTTACCTCTGATTCCCAATCTATGATTCCCCACCTCTGATTCCCTATATCTGATTCTCCGCCTCTGTTTCCCAGCCTCTGATTCTCTGACTCTGTTTCCCCATATCTGATTCCCCACCTCTGATACCCCAACTCTGATTCCCCGCCTCTGATTCCCCAGCTCTGATTCCGCGCCTCTTATACCCCGCATCTGATTCCCTGCCTCTGATTCCCCGCCTCTGATCCCCAGCTCTGATTCCCCACCTCTGATTCCCCACGTCTGATTCCCTGCCTCTGATTCCCCGCGTCTGATTCCCCATCTCTGATTCATCACCTCTGATTCCCCACCTCTGATTCCCCATATCTGATTCCCCACCTCTGTTTCCCCGACTCTGATTCCCCTCCTCTGATTCCCCATATCTGATTACCCGACTCTGTTTCCCCTCCTGTGATTCCCCGCCTCTGTTTCCCCATATCTGATTCCCGGACTCTGATTCCCCAGCTCAGATTACCCATCTTTGATTCCGCACATCCGATTCCCTGCCTCTGATTCCCCGCCTCTGATTCCCTGCGTCTGATTCCCTACCTCTGATTCCCAACCTATGATTCCCCACCTCTGATTCCCTATGTCTGATTCTCCGCCTCTGTTTCCCAGCCTCTGATTCCCCCCTCTGTTTCCCCATATCTGATTCCCTGCCTCTGATTCCCCAACTCTGATTTCCTGCCCCTGATTCCCCAGCTCTAATTCCCCGACTCTGATTCCCCGCCTCTGATTCCCCGCCTCTGATTCCCCATATCTGATTCCCCGCCTCTGATTCCCCAACTCTGATTCCCCGCCTCTGATTCCCCAGCTCTGATTCCCCGCCTCTGATTCCCCGCGTCTGATTCCCCGCCTCTGATTCCCCGCCTCTGATTCACCATCTCTGATTCACCACCTCTGATTCCCCGCCTCTGTTTCCCCGCCTCAGATTCCCCGCCTCTGATTCCCGGACTCTGAGTCCCCACCTCTGATTCCCGGCCTCTGATTCCCGGCCTCCGATTCCCGGCCTCTGATTCCCGGCCTCTGATTCCCGGCCTCTGATTCCCCACTTCTGATTCTGATTCCCTGCCTCTGATTCCCCATCTCTGATTCCCCACATCTGATTCCCTGCCTCTGATTCCCTGCCTCTGATCCCCACCTTTGATTCCCCGCCTCTGATTCCGAACCTCTGATTCCCCACCTCTGATTCCCCATATCTGATGCCCCGCCTCTGTTTCCCCGCCTCTGATTCCCCGCCTCTGTTTCCCCATATCTGATTCCCGGATTCTGATTCCCCGCCTCTGATTCCCCATCTCTGATTCCCCATCTCTGATTCCCCAATTCTGATTCCCCGCCTCTGATTCCCCAGCTCTGATACCCCGCCTCTGATTCCCTGCCTCTGATTCTCAACCTCTGATTCCCCACCTCTGATTCCCCATATCTGATTCGCCGCATCTGTTTCCCCACCTCTGATTCCTGGCCTCTGATTCCAGGCCTCTGATTCCCGGCCTCTGATTCCCCGCTTCTGATTCTGATTCCCTGCCTCTGATTCCCCATCTCTGATTCCCCACATCTGATTCCCTGCCTCTGATACCCTGCCTCTGATTCCCCGCCTCTGATTCCCCGCCTCTGATTCCCCACCTCTGATTCCCCATATCTGATTACCCGCCTCTGTTTCCCCGCCTGTGATTCCCCGCCTCTGTTTCCCCGTATCTGATTCCCGGACTCTGATTCCCCAGCTCAGATTACCCAACTCTGATTCCGCACATGCGATTCCCTGCCTCTGATTCCCAACCTATGATTCCGCACCTCTGATTCCCCATATCTGATTCCCTGCCTCTGATTCCCCAACTCTGATTCCCTGCCCCTGATTCCCCAGCTCTAATTCCCCAACTCTGATACACCGCGTCTGATTCCCTGCCTCTGATGCCCTGCCTCTGATTCCTAATCTCAGATTCCCTGCCTCTGATTCCCCGCCTCTGATTCCCCGCCTCTGATTCCCCATATCTGATACCCCGCCTCTGATTCCCCGCCTCTGATTCCCCGCCTCTGATTCACCATCTCTGATTCACCACCTCTGATTCCCCACCTCTGATTCCACATATCAGATTCCCTGCCTCTGTTTCCCCGCCTCAGATTCCCCGCCTCTGATTCCCGGACTCTGAGTCCCCACCTCTGATTCCCGGCCTCTGATTCCCGGCCTCTGATTCCCGGCCTCTGATTCCCGGCCTCTGATTCCCGGCCTCTGATTCCCCGCTTCTGATTCTGATTCCCTGTCTCTAATTCCCCATCTCTGATTCCCCACATCTGATTCCCTGCCTCTGATTCCCTGCCTCTGATCCACACCTTTGATTCCCCGCCTCTGATTCCGAACCTCTGAATCCCCACCTCTGACTCCCCATATCTGATGCCCCGCCTCTGTATCCCCGCCTCTGATTCCCCGCCTCTGTTTCCCCATATCTGATTCCCGGATTCTGATTCCCCACCTCTGATTCCCCATCTCTGATTCCGCACATCCGATTCCCTGCCTCTGATTCCCCGCCTCTGATTCCCCGCATCTGATTCCTTACCTCTGATTCCCAATCTATGATTCCCCACCTCTGATTCCCTATATCTGATTCTCCGCCTCTGTTTCCCAGCCTCTGATTCTCTGACTCTGTTTCCCCATATCTGATTCCCCACCTCTGATTCCCCAACTCTGATTCCCCGCCTCTGATTCCCCAGCTCTGATTCCGCGCCTCTTATACCCCGCATCTGATTCCCTGCCTCTGATTCCCCGCCTCTGATCCCCAGCTCTGATTCCCGACCTCTGATTCCCCATGTCTGATTCCCTGCCTCTGATTCCCCGCCTCTGATTCCCCATCTCTGATTCATCACCTCTGAGTCCCCACCTCTGATTCCCCATATCTGATTCCCCGCCTCTGTTTCCCCGACTCTGATTCCCCTCCTCTGATTCCCCATATCTGATTCCCCGCATCTGTTTCCCCACCTCTGATTCCCGGCCTCTGATTCCAGGCCTCTGATTCCTCGCCTCTGATTCCCGGCCTTTGATACCCTGCCTCTGATTCCCCGCTTCTGATTCCCTGCCTCTGATTCCCCACCTCTGATTCACCACCTCTGATTCCCTGCGTCTGATTCCACGCCTCTGATTCCCCATCTCTGATTCCCCATCTCTGATTCCCCAATTCTGATTCCCCGCCTCTGATTCCCCAGCTCTGATACCCCGCCTCTGATTCCCTGCCTCTGATTCTCAACCTCTGATTCCCTACCTCTGATTCCCCATATCTGATTCGCCGCGTCTGTTTCCCCACCTCTGATTCCCGGCCTCTGATTCCAGGCCTCTGATTCCCGGCCTCTGATTCCACGCTTCTGATTCTGATTCCCTGCCTCTGATTCCCCATCTCTGATTCCCCACATCTGATTCCCTGCCTCTGATACCCTGCCTCTGATTCCCCGCCTCTGATTCCCCGCCTCTGATTCCCCACCTCTGATTCCCCATATCTGATTACCCGCCTCTGTTTCCCCGCCTGTGATTCCCCGCCTCTGTTTCCCCATATCTGATTCCCGGACTCTGATTCCCCAGCTCAGATTACCCATCTCTGATTCCGCACATCCGATTCCCTGCCTCTGATTCCCCGCCTCTGATTCCCTGCGTCTGATTCCCTACCTCTGATTCCCAACCTATGATTCCGCACCTCTGATTCCCCATATCTGATTCCCTGCCTCTGATTCCCCAACTCTGATTCCCTGCCCCTGATTCCCCAGCTCTAATTCCCCAACTCTGATACACCGCGTCTGATTCCCTGCCTCTGATGCCCTGCCTCTGATTCCTAATCTCTGATTCCCTGCCTCTGATTCCCCGCCTCTGATTCCCCGCCTCTGATTCCCCATATCTGATTCCCCGCCTCTGATTCCCCGCCTCTGATTCCCCGCCTCTGATTCACCACCTCTGATTCATCACCTCTGATTCCCCACCTCTGATTCCCCATATCTGATTCCCTGCCTCTGTTTCCCCGCCTCTGATTCCCGGCGTCTGATTCCCTGCCTCTGATTCCCCGCCTCTGAATCCCCATCTCTGATTCACCACCTCTGATTCCCTGCGTCTGATTCCCCGCCTCTGATTCCCCACCTCTGATTCCACATATCTGATTCCCCGCCTCTGTTTCCCTGCCTCAGATTCCCCGCCTCTGATTCCCGGCCTCTGATTCCCGGCCTCTGATTCCCGGCCTCTGATTCCCGGCCTCTGATTCCCGGCCTCTGATTCCCCGCTTCTGATTCTGATTCCCTGCCTCTGATTCCCCATCTCTGATTCCCCACATCTGATTCCCTGCCTCTGATTCCCTGCCTCTGATCCCCACCTTTGATTCCCCGCCTCTGATTCCGAACCTCTGATTCCCCACCTCTGATTCCCCATATCTGATGCCCCGCCTCTGTATCCCCGCCTCTGATTCCCCGCCTCTGTTTCCCCATATCTGATTCCCGGATTCTGATTCCCCACCTCTGATTCCCCATCTCTGATTCCGCACATCCGATTCCCTGCCTCTGATTCCCCGCCTCTGATTCCCCGCATCTGATTCCTTACCTCTGATTCCCAATCTATGATTCCCCACCTCTGATTCCCTATATCTGATTCTCCGCCTCTGTTTCCCAGCCTCTGATTCTCTGACTCTGTTTCCCCATATCTGATTCCCCACCTCTGATTCCCCAACTCTGATTCCCCGCCTCTGATTCCCCAGCTCTGATTCCGCGCCTCTTATACCCCGCATCTGATTCCCTGCCTCTGATTCCCCGCCTCTGATCCCCAGCTCTGATTCCCCACCTCTGATTCCCCACGTCTGATTCCCTGCCTCTGATTCCCCGCGTCTGATTCCCCATCTCTGATTCATCACCTCTGATTCCCCACCTCTGATTCCCCATATCTGATTCCCCACCTCTGTTTCCCCGACTCTGATTCCCCTCCTCTGATTCCCCATATCTGATTACCCGACTCTGTTTCCCCTCCTGTGATTCCCCGCCTCTGTTTCCCCATATCTGATTCCCGGACTCTGATTCCCCAGCTCAGATTACCCATCTTTGATTCCGCACATCCGATTCCCTGCCTCTGATTCCCCGCCTCTGATTCCCTGCGTCTGATTCCCTACCTCTGATTCCCAACCTATGATTCCCCACCTCTGATTCCCTATGTCTGATTCTCCGCCTCTGTTTCCCAGCCTCTGATTCCCCCCTCTGTTTCCCCATATCTGATTCGCTGCCTCTGATTCCCCAACTCTGATTTCCTGCCCCTGATTCCCCAGCTCTAATTCCCCGACTCTGATTCCCCGCCTCTGATTCCCCGCCTCTGATTCCCCATATCTGATTCCCCGCCTCTGATTCCCCAACTCTGATTCCCCGCCTCTGATTCCCCAGCTCTGATTCCCCGCCTCTGATTCCCCGCGTCTGATTCCCCGCCTCTGATTCCCCGCCTCTGATTCACCATCTCTGATTCACCACCTCTGATTCCCCGCCTCTGTTTCCCCGCCTCAGATTCCCCGCCTCTGATTCCCGGACTCTGAGTCCCCACCTCTGATTCCCGGCCTCTGATTCCCGGCCTCTGATTCCCGGCCTCTGATTCCCGGCCTCTGATTCCCGGCCTCTGATTCCCCACTTCTGATTCTGATTCCCTGCCTCTGATTCCCCATCTCTGATTCCCCACATCTGATTCCCTGCCTCTGATTCCCTGCCTCTGATCCCCACCTTTGATTCCCCGCCTCTGATTCCGAACCTCTGATTCCCCACCTCTGATTCCCCATATCTGATGCCCCGCCTCTGTTTCCCCGCCTCTGATTCCCCGCCTCTGTTTCCCCATATCTGATTCCCGGATTCTGATTCCCCGCCTCTGATTCCCCATCTCTGATTCCCCATCTCTGATTCCCCAATTCTGATTCCCCGCCTCTGATTCCCCAGCTCTGATACCCCGCCTCTGATTCCCTGCCTCTGATTCTCAACCTCTGATTCCCCACCTCTGATTCCCCATATCTGATTCGCCGCGTCTGTTTCCCCACCTCTGATTCCTGGCCTCTGATTCCAGGCCTCTGATTCCCGGCCTCTGATTCCCCGCTTCTGATTCTGATTCCCTGCCTCTGATTCCCCATCTCTGATTCCCCACATCTGATTCCCTGCCTCTGATACCCTGCCTCTGATTCCCCGCCTCTGATTCCCCGCCTCTGATTCCCCACCTCTGATTCACCATATCTGATTACCCGCCTCTGTTTCCCCGCCTGTGATTCCCCGCCTCTGTTTCCCCATATCTGATTCCCGGACTCTGATTCCCCAGCTCAGATTACCCATCTCTGATTCCGCACATCCGATTCCCTGCCTCTGATTCCCAACCTATGATTCCGCACCTCTGATTCCCCATATCTGATTCCCTGCCTCTGATTCCCCAACTCTGATTCCCTGCCCCTGTTTCCCCAGCTCTAATTCCCCAACTCTGATACACCGCGTCTGATTCCCTGCCTCTGATGCCCTGCCTCTGATTCCTAATCTCAGATTCCCTGCCTCTGATTCCCCGCCTCTGATTCCCCGCCTCTGATTCCCCATATCTGATACCCCGCCTCTGATTCCCCGCCTCTGATTCCCCGCCTCTGATTCACCATCTCTGATTCATCACCTCTGATTCCCCACCTCTGATTCCACATATCAGATTCCCCGCCTCTGTTTCCCCGCCTCAGATTCCCCGCCTCTGATTCCCGGACTCTGAGTCCCCACCTCTGATTCCCGGCCTCTGATTCCCGGCCTCTGATTCCCGGCCTCTGATTCCCGGCCTCTGATTCCCGGCCTCTGATTCCCCGCTTCTGATTCTGATTCCCTGCCTCTGATTCCCCATCTCTGATTCCCCACATCTGATTCCCTGCCTCTGATTCCCTGCCTCTGATCCACACCTTTGATTCCCCGCCTCTGATTCCGAACCTCTGATTCCCCACCTCTGATTCCCCATATCTGATGCCCCGCCTCTGTATCCCCGCCTCTGATTCCCCGCCTCTGTTTCCCCATATCTGATTCCCTGCCTCTGATTCCCCGCTTCTGATTCCCCGCATCTGATTCCTTACCTCTGATTCCCAATCTATGATTCCCCACCTCTGATTCCCTATATCTGATTCTCCGCCTCTGTTTCCCAGCCTCTGATTCTCTGACTCTGTTTCCCCATATCTGATTCCCCACCTCTGATTCCCCAACTCTGATTCCCCGCCTCTGATTCCCCAGCTCTGATTCCGCGCCTCTTATACCCCGCATCTGATTCCCTGCCTCTGATTCCCCGCCTCTGATCCCCAGCTCTGATTCCCGACCTCTGATTCCCCATGTCTGATTCCCTGCCTCTGATTCCCCGCCTCTGATTCCCCATCTCTGATTCATCACCTCTGATTCCCCACCTCTGATTCCCCATATCTGATTCCCCGCCTCTGTTTCCCCGACTCTGATTCCCCTCCTCTGATTCCCCATATCTGATTACCCGCCTCTGTTTCCCCTCCTGTGATTCCCCGCCTCTGTTTCCCCATATCTGATTCCCGGACTCTGATTCCCCAGCTCAGATTACCCATCTTTGATTCCGCACATCCGATTCCCTGCCTCTGATTCCCCGCCTCTGATTCCCTGCGTCTGATTCCCTACCTCTGATTCCCAACCTATGATTCCCCACCTCTGATTCCCTATGTCTGATTCTCCGCCTCTGTTTCCCAGCCTCTGATTCCCCCCTCTGTTTCCCCATATCTGATTCCCTGCCTCTGATTCCCCAACTCTGATTCCCTGCCCCTGATTCCCCAGCTCTAATTCCCCGACTCTGATATACCGCGTCTGATTCCCTGCCTCTGATGCCCTGCCTCTGATTCCTAATCTCTGATACCCTGCCTCTGATTCCCCCCCTCTGATTCCCCGCCTCTGATTCCCCATATCTGATTCCCCGCCTCTGATTCCCCAACTCTGATTCCCCGCCTCTGATTCCCCAGCTCTGATTCCCCGCCTCTGATTCCCCGCGTCTGATTCCCCGCCTCTGATTCCCCGCCTCTGATTCACCATCTCTGATTCACCACCTCTGATTCCCTGCCTCTGTTTCCCCGCCTCAGATTCCCCGCCTCTGATTCCCGGACTCTGAGTCCCCACCTCTGATTCCCGGCCTCTGATTCCCGGCCTCTGATTCCCGGCCTCTGATTCCCGGCCTCTGATTCCCGGCCTCTGATTCCCCACTTCTGATTCTGATTCCCTGCCTCTGATTCCCCATCTCTGATTCCCCACATCTGATTCCCTGCCTCTGATTCCCTGCCTCTGATCCCCACCTTTGATTCCCCGCCTCTGATTCCGAACCTCTGATTCCCCACCTCTGATTCCCCATATCTGATGCCCCGCCTCTGTTTCCCCGCCTCTGATTCCCCGCCTCTGTTTCCCCATATCTGATTCCCGGATTCTGATTCCCCACCTCTGATTCCCCATCTCTGATTCCGCACATCCGATTCCCTGCCTCTGATTCCCCGCCTCTGATTCCCCGCATCTGATTCCTTACCTCTGATTCCCAATCTATGATTCCCCACCTCTGATTCCCTATATCTGATTCTCCGCCTCTGTTTCCCAGCCTCTGATTCTCTGACTCTGTTTCCCCATATCTGATTCCCCACCTCTGATTCCCCAACTCTGATTCCCCGCCTCTGATTCCCCAGCTCTGATTACCCGCCTCTGATACTCCGCATCTGATTCCCTGCCTCTGATTCCCCGCCTCTGATCCCCAGCTCTGATTCCCCACCTCTGATTTCCCACGTCTGATTCCCTGCCTCTGATTCCCCGCCTCTGATTCCCCATCTCTGATTCATCACCTCTGATTCCCCACCTCTGATTCCCCATATCTGATTCCCCGCCTCTGTTTCCCCGACTCTGATTCCCCTCCTCTGATTCCCCATAACTGATTCTCCGCTTCTGATTCCCCAACTCTGATTCCCCGCCTCTGATTCGCCAGCTATTATTCCCCGCCTCTGATTCCCCGCGTCTGATTCCCTGCCTCTGATTCCCCCCCTCTGAATCCCCATCTCTGATTCACCACCTCTGATTCCCTGCGTCTGATTCCCCGCCTCTGATTCCCCATCTCTGATTCCCCATCTCTGATTCCCCAATTCTGATTCCAGGTCTCTGATTCCCGGCCTCTGATTCCCGGCCTCTGATTCCCCGCTTCTGATTCTGATTTCCTGCCTCTGATTCCCCACCTCTGATTCCCCACCTCTGATTCCCCATATTTGATTCCCCGCCTCTGTTTCCCCGCCTCTGATTCCCCGCCTCTGTTTCCCCATATCTGATTCCCGGACTCTGATTCCCCAGCTCAGATTACCCATCTCTGATTCCGCACATCTGATTCCCTGCCTCTGATTCCCCGCCTCTGATTCCCTGCGTCTGATTCCCTACCTCTGATTCCCAACCTATGATTCCCCACCTCTGATTCCCTATATCTGATTCTCCGCCTCTGTTTCCCAGCCTCTGATTCCCCGCCTCTGTTTCCCCATATCTGATTCCCCGCCTCTGATTCCCCAACTCTGATTCCCTGCCCCTGATTCCCCAGCTCTGATTCCCCACCTCTGATACCCCGCGTCTGATTCCCTGCCTCTGATGCCCTGCCTCTGATTCCTAATCTCTGATACCCTGCCTCTGATTCCCCGCCTCTGATTCCCCATATCTGATTCCCCGCCTCTGTTTCCCCGCCTCAGATTCCCCGCCTCTGATTCCCGGACTCTGAGTCCCGGCCTCTGATTCCCCGCTTCTGATTCTGATTCCCTGCCTCTGATTCCCCATCTCTGATTCCCCACATCTGATTCCCAACCTCTGATTCCCCACCTCTGATTCCCCATATCTGATGCCCCGCCTCTGATTCCCCGCCTCTGATTCCCCGCCTCTGTTTCCCCATATCTGATTCCCGATTCTGATTCCCCACCTCTGATTCCCCATCTCTGATTCCGCACATCCGATTCCCTGCCTCTGATTCCCCGCCTCTGATTCCCTGCGTCTGATTCCCTACCTCTGATTCCCAACCTATGATTCCCCACCTCTGATTCCCTATATCTGATTCTCCGCCTCTGTTCCCCAGCCTCTGATTCCCCCCTCTGTTTCCCCATATCTGATTCCCTGCCTCTGATTCCCCAACTCTGATTCCCTGCCCCTGATTCCCCAGCTCTAATTCCCCAACTCTGATACACCGCGTCTGATTCCCTGCCTCTGATGCCCTGCCTCTGATTCCTAATCTCTGATTCCCTGCCTCTGATTCCCCGCCTCTGATTCCCCGCCTCTGATTCCCCATATCTGATTCCCCGCCTCTGATTCCCCAACTCTGATTCCCCGCATCTGATTCCCCAGCTCTGATTCCCCGCCTCTGATTCCCCGCGTCTGATTCCCCGCCTCTGATTCCCCGCCTCTGATTCACCATCTCTGATTAACCACCTCTGATTCCCCACCTCTGATTCCACATATCTGATTCCCCGCCTCTGTTTCCCCGCCTCAGATTCCCCGCCTCTGATTCCCGGACTCTGAGTCCCCACCTCTGATTCCCGGCCTCTGATTCCCGGCCTCTGATTCACGGCCTCTGATTCCCGGCCTCTGATTCCCGGCCTCTGATTCCCCGCTTCTGATTCTGATTCCCTGCCTCTGATTCCCCATCTCTGATTCCCCACATCTGATTCCCTGCCTCTGATTCCCTGCCTCTGACCCCACCTTTGATTCCCCGCCTCTGATTCCCAACCTCTGATTCCCCACCTCTGATTCCCCATATCTGATGCCCCGCCTCTGTTTCCCCGCCTCTGATTCCCCGCCTCTGTTTCCCCATATCTGATTCCCGGATTCTGATTCCCCACCTCTGATTCCCCATCTCTGATTCCGCACATCCGATTCCCTGCCTCTGATTCCCCGCCTCTGATTCCCCGCATCTGATTCCTTACCTCTGATTCCCAATCTATGATTCCCCACCTCTGATTCCCTATATCTGATTCTCCGCCTCTGTTTCCCAGCCTCTGATTCTCTGACTCTGTTTCCCCATATCTGATTCCCCACCTCTGATTCCCCAACTCTGATTCCCCGCCTCTGATTCCCGAGCTCTGATTCCCCGCCTCTGATACCCCGCATCTGATTCCCTGCCTCTGATTCCCCGCCTCTGATCCCCAGCTCTGATTCCCCACCTCTGATTCCCCACGACTGATTCCCTGCCTCTGATTCCCCGCCTCTGATTCCCCATCTCTGATTCATCACCTCTGATTCCCCACTTCCGATTCCCTATATCTGATTCCCCGCCTCTGTTTCCCCGACTCTGATTCCCCTCCTCTGATTCCCCATATCTGATTCTCCGCTTCTGATTCCCCAACTCTGATTCCCCGCTTCTGATTCGCCAGCCATTATTCCCCGCCTCTGATTCCCCGCGTCTGATTCCCTGCCTCGGATTCCCCGCCTCTGAATCCCCATCTCTGATTCACCACCTCTGATTCCCTGCGTCTGATTCCCCGCCTCTGATTCCCCATCTCTGATTCCCCAGTACTGATTCCCCAATTCTGATTCCACGCCTCTGATTCCCCAGCTCTGATACCCCACCTCTGATTCCCTGCCTCTGATTCCAGGCCTCTGATTCCCGGCCTCTGATTCCCGGCCTCTGATTCCCCGCTTCTGATTCTGATTTCCTGCCTCTGATTCCCCATCTCTGATTCCCCACATCTGATTCCCTGCCTCTGATACCCTGCCTCTGATTCCCCGTCTCTGATTTCCTACCTCTGATTCCCCACCTCTGATTCCCCATATCTGATTCCCCGCCTCTGTTTCCCCGCCTCTGATTCCCCGCCTCTGTTTCCCCATATCTGATTCCCGGACTCTGATTCCCCAGCTCAGATTACCCATCTCTGATTCCGCACATCTGATTCCCTGCCTCTGATTCCCCGCCTCTGATTCCCTGCGTCTGATTCCCTACCTCTGATTCCCAACCTATGATTCCCCACCTCTGATTCCCTATATCTGATTCTCCGCCTCTGTTTCCCAGCCTCTGATTCCCCGCCTCTGTTTCCCCATATC